>NC_090372.1:223216141-223540018 GCF_036365525.1 Heterodontus francisci | reverse complement strand
TTTAAAGGGGATCAAAGGGGTAAATTTTTCACACAAAAAATAGTGGGTATCTGGAATGAGCTGCCTGAGGAGGTGGTGGAGGCAGGAACAGTAGCGACATTTAAGAGGCATCTGGACAGGTACTTGAATGAGCAAGGCATAGAGGGATATGGAATTAATGCAGGCAGGTGGGATTAGTATAGATAGGCATTATGGTCGGCATGGACGTGGTGGGCCGAAGGGCCTGTTTTTCTGCTGTATGACTCTATGAAACATAGAATGGTTAGAGCACAGAAGGAGGCCATTTGGCGTGTCTGTGCTGGCTCTCTGTAACAGCAATTTAGCTAGTTCCACTCCCCCACCATTTCTCTCTCGCCCTGGAAATATTTTCCCTTCAGTTACTTACCTGAATCCATTTTTAAAGCAATAATTGAATCTGCCTCCACCGCACTCTCAGGCAGTGCATCCCAGATCCTAACCACTCACTGCATAAAACAAGTTTTCCTTATGTCACCTTACTGTTCTTTTGCCAATTATCTTAAATCAGTGTCTTCTGGTTCTCAACCCTTGTGCCAATGGGAACAGTTTCTCCCTATCGACTCTGTCTTGACCCCTCATGATTTTGAACATCTCTATCAACTCCCCTCTCAACCTTCTCATCTCTAAGGAGAATAGCCCCAGCTTCTCCAACTCTCCACATAACTGAAGTTCTTCATCCCCAGAACCATTCTCATAAGTCCTTTCTGCACTCTATCTAAAGGCTTCAAGGTCTGGATTTATGATCCATTCCAAGTTGTGCTGAGAAGATGAGGATGAGCTGTCTTCTCGGGGTTTGCTCAGCTGCTTCAATAGGCAGTTGCAAATCAACCACTTTGCTGTGGGTCTAGAGTAAGATGTAGGCCAGACCGGGTAAGGATGGTCGATTTCCTTCCCAAAAGGATATTCGAGAATGAGATGGTTTTTACGACAATTCGACACCTTCATCTTTTACTGAGACTGAATTTTTACTCCAGGTATTTTTTTGAACTGAATTGAAGTTCTCAAACTGCCCTAATGAAATTTGAACTCATGTTCAAATTCTTATCAACTTCACTTTTAAATGAGGTTATATTCTCTGCTGCAATAGGGGTGAAACTTCCTGTGGTCGATTATAATCACTCTTCCCACTGGGAATAGAGTGGTATCCCCAGCACCTCGACCCCCAGAACCTCCCCCACCCTGGAAATCCCAATTATACTTTCTGTTCATGCCTGTCCCCTGTCCTCCCCCCATACCCGTCCACTCTCTCATCCCCATCTCCTCTCCCAGAAACCTCCCCACCCTTCCCAATCTGGGCCCCGACTAGTTACAGTCGACGGAATATCACCCCACTCCCCACACAAACCAGTCCACTCCCTGCAAGTGCCGGAACAATGCTCCTAATAGTTCTTTTAAACTCCTCTTCATTCCTCCAGTGATATTTTTCAGTCTCTGAACCAAGTCACCAACCAGAGGAAACAATTTCTCACAATTTACACTCTGAAAAGCCTCTGTAACCTCACAACTCCAATACTTCCCTTGTAAAAAAGTCTTCGTAACTGAAGTAGATGGAAAGACAGAGAGACTGCAGAGGGAGACTGCAGACAGAGAGATGGCAGACAGAGAATGCAAACAGAGACTGTAGGCAGACACAGAGACAGCAGACAAAGAAAGACTGCAGACAAAGGGATACTGCACACAGACAGACAGCAGAAAAAGACCGTAGACAGAGGCTGCAGACAGACACAAGAGACAGCAGACAGAGAGAGACTGCAGACATATAGAGACTAAAGACATAGAGAGAGGGAGACCGCAGCCAAACAGAGAGATAGAAAGAGACTACAGATGGAGAGATTGCAGACATAGAGACAGCAGATAGACAGAGAGAGCAAGGCAGCAGACAGACATAAGAACATAAAAAATGGATGTTCCATTGTTAAGTATATTCAATGTTGGGATATATTTTTGGTCTCAGCGATTCGAGGGGTATGGGTAATGGGTGGGAGAGTGGAGTCATGATTATATTGAATAGTGGAGCAGGCTCAAGAGGCTGTTATTCCTACTCCTATTTCTTATATTCTTATGTTCTGCTGACTAAAGAAGGGATTCAGTTCCCTTTACTGACACTTCTCTTTTATGACTCATTACATGGAGTGATTTCCAGCAGATTATCAGCACTGTGGCACTGAAATCTCTGCTGCTTTGTGGCTCATTCACTGCAATGAAAACATCACAAACTGCAGCTATGGGCAGGCCTTGTTATGTCCACAGTGTCCTCAGTAACTGAGCCCTCACACCAACCAAGCAAGTGGAGGTGATGTCACAGAATCTATTAATAACAGGACTGTTATAAAACCAGGGGACAGGGGCTCTCAGAGAGAGATGTTGATCCCAGTGACCTGCATTAGTGGAATAGTGAACAGTTAAATCCTGTAACTATTAGCTAACTGTTTTCTCCCTGGAATTTGAGACCTCAATTGCAGAAGCTTTCAGTTGCCGGTTGATTGGATTATTTCAACTCCAACCTGGCTGTGGGAAAGCAAATAATTTAACAGTAGACTCTGGAGATGATCTAACTGCTGTCAGAAACCAAACAGGAGCAGGAATCAAGAAATTAAATAAATCGAGAAAGAATATAATTGCATGGGAAGCACTTTAGAGAAGGCTCATTAGACTGATTTCTGGGATGAAGGAATTATTTTAAGAGGAAAGGTTAGACAGGTTGGGCCTGTATCCATTGGAGTTTAGAAGAATGAGAGGTGATCTTACTGAAACATATAAGATCCTGAGGGAACTTGACAGGGTGGATGCTGAGAGGGTGTTTCCCCTTATGGGAGAGACTGGAACCAAGGGTCACAGTTTAAAAATAAGGAGTCTCCCATTTAAGACGAAGATTAGGAGACTTTATTTCCCCCAGAGAGTCATTAGTCTGTGGAATTCTCTTCCCAGAGAGCAGTGGAGGTTGGTTAATTAAATATTAGATTAGATTAGAGATACAGCACTGAAACAGGCCCTTCGGCCCACCGAGTCTGTGCCGAACATCAACCACCCATTTATACTAATCCTACACTAATCCCATATTCCTACCAAACATCCCCACCTGTCCCTATATTTCCCTACCACCTACCTATACTAGTGACACTTTATAATGGCCAATTTACCTATCAACCTGCAAGTCTTTTGGCTTGTGGGAGGAAACCGGAGCACCCGGAGAAAACCCACGCAGACACAGGGAGAACTTGCAAACTCCACACAGGCAGTACCCGGAATCGAACCCAGGTCCCTGGAGCTGTGAGGCTGCGGTGCTAACCACTGCGCCACTGTGCCGCCCTATATATCCAAGGCTAAGTTAGATCCTTGATTGAGAAGGGATTCAAAGTGTATGGGGGTAGATAGGAAAGTAGAGTTGAGGTCACAGTCAGATCAGGCATGATCTTATCAAATGGTTGAGCAGACTCAAGGGGCGAATGGTCTATTCCTGCTCCTAATTTATATGTCCCTATGTATATTCACATGTCTGCCATCCTGGAATTTACCTGCTCATTATCAGCTCGAATGTGGTGAGGTTTAAATACAGAATGAATATCACTTGTTTCTCAGACAGGGAACAGCGAGAGAGTGTCAGAGCCCTGCATCTGTTCATCATTTACTGCAATTTGTATGTGACTCTATGCGCATGTGTGCACAGGAGTGTGTAAATGCATCTCTTGCTATGAAAGTGCTTCTATTTTTTGGGGGGACTTGTGTGTTAGAATTGTGGAGATGGATTCTTTGGAGAACTGAGGTAATTCCATAGAAGAAGGGTCACTGACCCGAAACGTTAACTCTGCTTCTCTTTTCACAGATGCTGCCAGACCTGCTGAGTGGTTCCAGCATTTCTTGTTTTTATTTCAGATTTCCAGCATCCACAGTATTTTGCTTTTAATTCCATAGATGTTGGACTTTGGTTTTTAAAAGAGGTCACCTGAAGGGCACTTGAGATCTTGTTTGAAAGCAACCTTTACTGGGCCTCACAGCTCCAGGGACCCGGGTTCGATTCTGGGTACTGCCTGTGTGGAGTTTGCAAGTTCTCTCTGTGTCTGCGTGGGTTTTCTCCCACAAGCCAAAAAAGACTTGCAGGTTGATAGGTAAATTGGCCATTATAAATTGTCACTAGTATAGGTAGGTGGTAGGGAAATATAGGGACAGGTGGGGATGTTTGGTGGGAATGTGGGATTAGTGTAGGATTAGTATAAATGGGTGGTTGATGGTCGGCACAGAAGGGCCTGTTTCAGTGCTGTATCTCTAATCATAATCTAATCTAATCTAATCACATGCCTTAAGCTCAATAAACAACAGAAACCTTGGTGACTTGGGGCAGATGTTTGCAGAGAAGTTACATGTCACAATTTATGAGTGTCAGGAAGTTCTGACTTGCTGTTTGCTTTCACTTCTGAGATATTGTTTTGGTTCAGTTGGGGTGTGGACTGTGTTAGAAAGCAGTTGAAGATAAGCCTGCCAGAGAGCAGCCACCACCAGTTCATCCTTTTCCATCTCTTTGAGAAGCCCTAAAATCTCCTGAGATGCTCCTGGAAGACCTGCCGGATTAATTCTCAGTGCCGCCTGAAAAGAACTCCTCCAGAAAAGATCCCAGTGACCCGTCTACATGTACTCATATGCCAGACTGCATGCCATATTGGAACAGAACATTTAACATTTGTTTTCTTCAAAAATTAACAAGTATTTGGCCAAAGTTTTTTTTTTGTCTTTTTTTTGTAAAGAGCTCTGCAGAGAGACTTTATTTTTTTCATTGTGTGTGAGTTTGTGTGTGGGGATTTAAAAAAGGAACTTGCATTTTTCTATATGTGTGTTATTGATTTACTTAGTTACTGGATAAGTCTTGTTTGATAATAAACTGATAATTTTGTTGTTTATTAAAGAAACCTGGTTGGTATATTTTATTCAAGGATAAAAAGTTGAGTATATGATTGACTGCATCGGTATCTAGGTAAACATTTCAATAAATGTTGTGAACTGTGGAGAAGTGAAACCAGAAAAGATAGTGCACTCCTCCCACCTCGGTCGTAATACTCTGTACACATGTGTCAGTATCTCTCTATGCGTGGTGGTGTGTGCACCTTTGACATTTTACTATGATAAAGGTGCTATAAAAATGCAAGCTGTTGTTTAAGTATATGATTCTGTACATGTGTCTCTGTAGAAGTATGCATCTGTGTGTGTGTGTACAGGTGTCTGTATGTATCTCTGTGCGTCTGTGTCTGGGTGCATGACTGTGCATCTGTGTGTGTTTGTGCGGATATGTGTGTGTGTGTCTGTGAATGTGTGTCTGCGTACATATCTCTGTGTCAGAGAGTGTGTGTGTGCATGTGTGTCTATGTCTATGTATGCCTGTGTGAGTGTGTGCTTCTGTGTGTGTTTGTGTGTGCATGTGTGTGTGTCTGTGTATATATGCCTGTGTATGTGTGTATGCTTATGTGTCTATGTGTGTTTGTGCATGCCTGTGTGTGTATGTCTGTGTGTCTATGTGTGTGTCTGTGTCTGTGTATGTCTGTGTGTCTATGTGTGTGTCTGTGTCTGTGTATGCCTGTATGTCTATGTCTGTGTCTGTGTCTGTGTATGTCTGTGTGTCTATGTGTGTGTCTATTTGTGTGTCTGTGTATGTCTGTGTGTCTATGTGTGTGTCTGTGTCTGTGTATGCCTGTGTGTCTATGTGTGTGTCTGTGTCTGTGTATGTCTGTGTCTATGTGTGTGTCTGTGTATGCCTGTGTGTCAATGTGTGTGTCTGTGTCTGTGTATGCCTGTGTGTCTATGTGTGTGTCTGTGTCTGTGTATGCCTGTGTGTCTATGTCTGTGTATGTCTGTGTGTCAATGTGTGTATCTGTGTCTGTGTATGCCTGTGTGTCTATGTGTGTGTGTGTGTCTGTGTATGTCTGTGTGTCTATGTGTGTGCCTGTGTCTGTGTATGCCTGTGTGTCTATGTGTGTGTCTATTTGTGTGTCTGTGTATGTCTGTGTGTCTATGTGTGTGTCTGTGTATGCCTGTGTGTCAATGTGTGTGTCTGTGTCTGTGTATGCCTGTGTGTCTATGTGTGTGTCTATTTGTGTGTCTGTGTATGTCTGTGTGTCTATGTGTGTGTCTGTGTCTGTGTATGTCTGTGTCTATGTGTGTGTCTGTGTATGCCTGTGTGTCAATGTGTGTGTCTGTGTCTGTGTCTGTGTATGCCTGTGTGTCTATGTGTGTGTCTGTGTCTGTGTATGCCTGTGTGTCTATGTGTGTGTCTGTGTATGTCTGTGTGTCTATGTGTCTATGTGTCTATGTGTGTGTCTGTGTCTGTGTATGCCTGTGTGTCAATGTGTGTGTCTGTGTCTGTGTATGCCTGTGTGTCTATGTGTGTGTCTGTGTCTGTGTATGTCTGTGTCTATGTGTGTGTCTGTGTATGCCTGTGTGTCAATGTGTGTGTCTGTGTCTGTGTATGTCTGTGTCTATGTGTGTGTCTGTGTATGCCTGTGTGTCAATGTGTGTGTCTGTGTCTGTGTCTGTGTATGCCTGTGTGTCTATGTGTGTGTCTGTGTCTGTGTATGCCTGTGTGTCTATGTGTGTGTCTGTGTCTCTGTATGCCTGTGTGTCTATGTGTGTGTCTGTGTCTGTGTATGCCTGTGTGTCTATGTGTGTGTCTGTGTCTGTGTATGTATGTGTGTCTATGTGTGTGTCTGTGTCTGTGTATGTCTGTGTGTCTATGTGTGTGTCTGTGTCTGTGTATGTATGTGTGTCTATGTGTGTGTCTGTGTCTGTGTATGTCTGTGTGTCTATGTGTGTGTCTGTGTCTGTGTATGTATGTGTGTCTATGTGCGTGTCTGTGTCTGTGTATGTCTGTGTGTCTATGTGTGTGTCTGTGTCTGGGTATGCCTGTGTGTCTGTGTGTGTGTCTGTGTCCGTGCTTGCCTGTGTGTCTATGTGTGTGTCTGTGTCTGTGTATGCCTGTGTGTCTATGTGAGTGTCTGTGTCTGGGTATGCCTGTGTGTCTGTGTGTGTGTCTGTGTATGCCTGTGTGTCTATGTGTGTGTCTGTGTCTGGGTATGCCTGTGTGTCTGTGTGTGTGTCTGTGTATGCCTGTGTGTCTATGTGTGTGTCTGTGTCTGTGTATGTCTGTGTGTCTATGTGTGTGTCTGTGTCTGTGTATGCCTGTGTGTCTATGTGTGTGTCTGTGTCTGTGTATGTCTGTGTGTCTATGTGTGTGTCTGTGTCTGTGTATGTCTGTGTGTCTATGTCTGTGCCTGTGTCTGTGTATGCCTGTGTGTCTATGTGTGTGTCTATTTGTGTGTCTGTGTATGTCTGTGTGTCTATGTGTGTGTCTGTGTATGCCTGTGTGTCAATGTGTGTGTCTGTGTCTGTGTATGCCTGTGTGTCTATGTGTGTGTCTGTGTATGTCTGTGTGTATATGTGTGTGTCTGTGTCTGTGTATGCCTGTGTGTCTATGTGTGTGTCTGTGTCTGTGTATGCCTGTGTGTCTATGTGTGTGTCTGGGTATGCCTGTGTGTCTATTTGTGTGTCTGTGTATGTCTGTGTGTCTATGCGTGTGTCTGTGTCTGTGTATGCCTGTGTGTCTATGTGTGTGTCTGTGTCTGTGTATGTCTGTGTGTCTATGTGTGTGTCTGTGTCTGTGTATGCCTGTGTGTCTATGTGTGTGTCTGGGTATGCCTGTGTGTCTGTGTGTGTGTCTGTGTCTGTGTATGTCTGTGTGTCTATGTGTGTGTCTGTGTCTGTGTATGTCTGTGTGTCTATGTGTGTGTCTGTTTCTGTGTATGTATGTGTGTCTATGTGTGTGTCTGTGTCTGGGTATGCCTGTGTGTCTGTGTGTGTGTCTGTGTATGCCTGTGTGTCTATGTGTGTGTCTGTGTCTGTGTATGTCTGTGTGTCTATGTGTGTGTCTGTGTCTGTGTATGCCTGTGTGTCTATGTGTGTGTCTGTGTCTGTGTATGTCTGTGTGTCTATGTGTGTGTCTGTGTCTGGGTATGCCTGTGTGTCTGTGTGTGTGTCTGTGTCCGTGCTTGCCTGTGTGTCTATGTGTGTGTCTGTGTCTGTGTATGTCTGTGTGTCTATGTGCGTGTCTGTGTCTGTGTATGTCTGTGTGTCTATGTGTGTGTCTGTGTCTGGGTATGCCTGTGTGTCTGTGTGTGTGTCTGTGTATGCCTGTGTGTCTATGTGTGTGTCTGTGTCTGTGTATGTATGTGTGTCTATGTGTGTGTCTGTGTCTGTGTATGTCTGTGTGTCTATGTGTGTGTCTGTGTCTGTGTATGTATGTGTGTCTATGTGTGTGTCTGTGTCTGTGTATGTCTGTGTGTCTATGTGTGTGTCTGTGTCTGTGTATGTATGTGTGTCTATGTGCGTGTCTGTGTCTGTGTATGTCTGTGTGTCTATGTGTGTGTCTGTGTCTGGGTATGCCTGTGTGTCTGTGTGTGTGTCTGTGTCCGTGCTTGCCTGTGTGTCTATGTGTGTGTCTGTGTCTGTGTATGTCTGTGTGTCTATGTGAGTGTCTGTGTCTGGGTATGCCTGTGTGTCTGTGTGTGTGTCTGTGTATGCCTGTGTGTCTATGTGTGTGTCTGTGTCTGGGTATGCCTGTGTGTCTGTGTGTGTGTCTGTGTATGTCTGTGTGTCTATGTGTGTGTCTGTGTCTGTGTATGTCTGTGTGTCTATGTGTGTGTCTGTGTCTGTGTATGCCTGTGTGTCTATGTGTGTGTCTGTGTCTGTGTATGTCTGTGTGTCTATGTGTGTGTCTGTGTCTGTGTATGTCTGTGTGTCTATGTCTGTGCCTGTGTCTGTGTATGCCTGTGTGTCTATGTGTGTGTCTATTTGTGTGTCTGTGTATGTCTGTGTGTCTATGTGTGTGTCTGTGTATGCCTGTGTGTCAATGTGTGTGTCTGTGTCTGTGTATGCCTGTGTGTCTATGTGTGTGTCTGTGTATGTCTGTGTGTATATGTGTGTGTCTGTGTCTGTGTATGCCTGTGTGTCTATGTGTGTGTCTGTGTCTGTGTATGCCTGTGTGTCTATGTGTGTGTCTGGGTATGCCTGTGTGTCTATTTGTGTGTCTGTGTATGTCTGTGTGTCTATGCGTGTGTCTGTGTCTGTGTATGCCTGTGTGTCTATGTGTGTGTCTGTGTCTGTGTATGTCTGTGTGTCTATGTGTGTGTCTGTGTCTGTGTATGCCTGTGTGTCTATGTGTGTGTCTGTGTCTGTGTATGTCTGTGTGTCTATGTGTGTGTCTGTGTCTGTGTATGTCTGTGTGTCTATGTGTGTGTCTGTGTATGCCTGTGTGTCTATTTGTGTGTCTGTGTCTGTGTATGTCTGTGTGTCTATGTGTGTGTCTGTGTCTGTGTATGCCTGTGTGTCTATGTGTGTGTCTGTGGTCTGTGTATGTCTGTGTGTCTATGTGTGTGTCTGTGTATGCCTGTGTGTCTATGTGTGTGTCTGTGTCTGTGTATGTCTGTGTGTCTATGTGTGTGTCTGTGTATGCCTGTGTGTCTATGTGTGTGTCTGTGTCTGTGTATGTCTGTGTGTCTATGTGTGTGTCTGTTTCTGGGTATGCCTGTGTGTCTGTGTGTGTGTCTGTGTCTGTGTATGCCTGTGTGTCTATGTGTGTGTCTGTGTCTGTGTATGTCTGTGTGTCTATGTGTGTGTCTGTGTCTGTGTATGCCTGTGTGTCTATGTGTGTGTCTGGGTATGCCTGTGTGTCTGTGTGTGTGTCTGTGTCTGTGTATGTCTGTGTGTCTATGTGTGTGTCTGTGTCTGTGTATGTCTGTGTGTCTATGTGTGTGTCTGTTTCTGTGTATGTATGTGTGTCTATGTGTGTGTCTGTGTCTGGGTATGCCTGTGTGTCTGTGTGTGTGTCTGTGTATGCCTGTGTGTCTATGCGTGTGTCTGTGTCTGTGTATGTCTGTGTGTCTATGTGTGTGTCTGTGTCTGTGTATGCCTGTGTGTCTATGTGTGTGTCTGTGTCTGTGTATGTCTGTGTGTCTATGTGTGTGTCTGTGTCTGGGTATGCCTGTGTGTCTGTGTGTGTGTCTGTGTCCGTGCTTGCCTGTGTGTCTATGTGTGTGTCTGTGTCTGTGTATGTCTGTGTGTCTATGTGCGTGTCTGTGTCTGTGTATGTCTGTGTGTCTATGTGTGTGTCTGTGTCTGGGTATGCCTGTGTGTCTGTGTGTGTGTCTGTGTATGCCTGTGTGTCTATGTGTGTGTCTGTGTCTGTGTATGTATGTGTGTCTATGTGTGTGTCTGTGTCTGTGTATGTCTGTGTGTCTATGTGTGTGTCTGTGTCTGTGTATGTATGTGTGTCTATGTGTGTGTCTGTGTCTGTGTATGTCTGTGTGTCTATGTGTGTGTCTGTGTCTGTGTATGTATGTGTGTCTATGTGCGTGTCTGTGTCTGTGTATGTCTGTGTGTCTATGTGTGTGTCTGTGTCTGGGTATGCCTGTGTGTCTGTGTGTGTGTCTGTGTCCGTGCTTGCCTGTGTGTCTATGTGTGTGTCTGTGTCTGTGTATGTCTGTGTGTCTATGTGAGTGTCTGTGTCTGGGTATGCCTGTGTGTCTATGTGTGTGTCTGTGTCTGTGTATGTCTGTGTGTCTATGTGTGTGTCTGTGTCTGTGTATGTATGTGTGTCTATGTGCGTGTCTGTGTCTGTGTATGTCTGTGTGTCTATGTGTGTGTCTGTGTCTGTGTATGCCTGTGTGTCTATGTGTGTGTCTGTGTCTGGGTATGCCTGTGTGTCTGTGTGTGTGTCTGTGTATGCCTGTGTGTCTATGTGTGTGTCTGTGTCTGTGTATGTCTGTGTGTCTATGTGTGTGTCTGTGTCTGTGTATGCCTGTGTGTCTATGTGTGTGTCTGTGTCTGTGTATGTCTGTGTGTCTATGTGTGTGTCTGTGTCTGTGTATGTCTGTGTGTCTATGTGTGTGCCTTCAGATAGCTAGGCCCAAACTCTGGAATTCCCTCCCAAAACCTCTATATCCTCCTTGAAGATCCTCCTGAAAGCCTACATCTTTGGCTCAGCCTTTGGTCAGCTGTCCTAAAATCTCCTCATTTGACTTGGTGTCTACTTTTTAGTCATATGATGCATCTGTGAAGTACTTTTCAGATTTCAGATAGGTTTCAGATATCTGGATCATTGGGATCTCTTCCGGGACAGATGGAACCTGTACAAGAAGGACGGGTTGCATCTAAACTGGAGGGGCACAAATATCCTGGCTTCGAGGTTTGTGAGCGTCACTCGGGAGGGTTTAAACTAGTTGTGACAGAGGGGTGGGAACCAGAGCAGTAGGACAGCAGGTGAAATAAATGAGGGGGAACTAGTAAATAAGGCCAGTAAGACTAAGAGGAAAAGCAGGCAGGGAGATGTTGCTGAGCACAGCGGGACTGGTGGTCTGAAGTGCATTTGTTTCAATGCGAGAAGTATAACAGGTAAGGCAGATGAACTTAAAGCTTGGATTAGTACTTGGAACGATGATGTTGTTGCTATTACAGAGACTTGATTGAGGGAAGGACAGGATTGGCAGCTAAACGTTCCAGGATTTAGATGCTTCAGGCGGGATAGAGGGGGATGTAAAAGGGGTGGGGGAGTTGCATTACTGGTTAAGGAGAATATCACAGCTGTACTGTGGGAGGACACCTCGGAGGGGTCGTGCAGCGAGGCAATATGGGTGGAGCTCAGGAATAGGAAGGGTGCAGTAACAATGTTGGGGGTTTACTACAGGCCTCCCAACAGCCAGCAGGAGGTAGAGGAGCAGATATGCAGACAGATTTTGGGAAGATGTAAAAGCAACAGGGTTGTAGTTGTGGGTGATTTTAACTTCCCCTATATTGACTGGGACTCACTTAGTGCTAGGGGCTTGGCTGGGGCAGAATTTGTAAGGAGCATCCAGGAGGGCTTCTTGAAACAGTATGTAGATAGTCCAACTAGGGATGGGGCCATTCTGGACCTGGTATTGGGGAATGAGCCCGGCCAGGTGGTCGGAATTTCAGTAGGGGAGCATTTCGGGAACAGTGACCATAATTCCATAAGTTTTAACGTACTTGTGGATAAGGAAACGAGTAGTCCTCGGGTGAAGGTGCTAAATTGGGGGAAGGCTAATTATAACAATATTAGGCAGGAACTGAAGAATTTAGATTGGGGGCAGCTGTTTGAGGGTAAATCAACATCTGACATGTGGGAGTCTTTCAAACGTCAGTTGATTAGAATCCAGGACCAGCATGTTCCTGTGAGGAAGAAAGACAAGTTTGGCAAGTTTCAGGAAGCTTGGATAACGCGGGATATTGTGAGCCTAGTCAAAAAGAAAAAGGAAGCATTCGTAAGTGCGAGAAGGCTGGGAACAGATGAAGCTCTTGAGGAATATAAAGACAGTAGGAAGGAACTTAAGCAAGGAGTCAGGAGGGCCAAAAGGTGTCATGAAAAGTCATTAGCAAACAGGATTAAGGAGAATCCCAAGGCTTTTTATACGTATATAAAGAGCAAGAGGGTAGCCAAGGAAAGGGTTGGTCCACTCAAGGACAGAGGAGGGAATCTATGCGTGGAACCAGAGGAAATGGGCGAGGTACTGAATGAGTACTTTGTATCAGTATTCACCAAGGAGAAGGACTTGGTGGATGATGAGTCTAGGGAAGGGAGTGTAGATAGTCTGGGTCATGCTGATATCAAAAAGGAGGAGGTGTTGGGCGTATTGAAAAACATTAAGGTAGATAAGTCCCCAGGGCCTGATGAAATCTACCCCAGAATACTGAGGGAGGCAAGGGAGGAAATTGCTGGGGCCTTGACAGAAATCTTTGCATCCTCATTGGCTATAGGTGAGGTCCCAGAGGACTGGAGAATAGCCAATGTTGTTCCTTTGTTTAAGAAGGGTAGCAAGGAAAATCCAGGAAATTGCAGGCCGGTGAGCCTTACGTCAGTGGTAGGGAAATTATTAGAGAGGATTCTTCGGGACAGGATTTACTCCCATTTGGAAACCAATGAACTTAGTAGTGAGAGGCAGCATGGTTTTGTGAAGGGGAGGTCGTGTCTCACTAACTTGATTGAGTTTTTTGTGGAAGTGCCGAAGATGAATGATGAAGGAAGGACAGTGGATGTTGTCTACATGGACTTCAGTAAAGACTTTGACAAGGTCCCTCATGGCAGACTGGTACAAAAGGTGAAGTCACACGGGATCAGAGGTGAGCTGGCAAGATGGATACAGAACTGGCTCAGTCACAGAAGACAGAAGGTAACAGTGGATGGGTGTTTTTCTGAATGGAGGGCTGTGACTAGTGGTGTTCCGCAGGGATCAGTGCTGGGACCTTTACTGTTTGTAGTATATATAAATGATTTGGAGGAAAATGTAGCTGGTCTGATTAGTAAGTTTGCGGACGACACAAAGGTTGGTGGAGTTGCGGATAATGATGAGGATTGCCAGAGGATACAGCAGGATATAGATCGGTTGGAGACTTGGGCGGAGAAATGGCAGATGGAATTTAATC
Organism: Heterodontus francisci; assembly: GCF_036365525.1. NCBI lineage: Eukaryota > Metazoa > Chordata > Chondrichthyes > Heterodontiformes > Heterodontidae > Heterodontus > Heterodontus francisci. Next base: position 223,526,527 of record NC_090372.1, on the reverse strand, counting down.
AGGACAAATGTGAGATAATGCATTTTGGAAGGTCTAATGCAGGTGGGAAGTATACAGTAAATGGCAGAACCCTTAGGAGTATTGACAGGCAGAGAGATCTGGGCGTACAGGTCCACGATCACTGAAAGTGGCAACGCAGGTGGATAAGGTAGTCAAGAAGGCATACGGCATGCTTGCCTTCATCGGCCGGGGCATAGAGTATAAAAATTGGCAAGTCATGCTGCAGCTGTACAGAACCTTAATTAGGCCACACTTGGAATATTGCGTACAATTCTGATCGCCACACTACCAGAAGGATGTGGAGGCTTTGGAGAGGGTACAGAAGAGGTTTACCAGGATGTTGCCTGGTCTGGAGGGCATTAGCTATGAGGAGAGGTTGGATAAACTCGGATTGTTTTCACTGGAACGACGGAGGTGGAGGGGCGACATGATAGAGGTTTACTAAGTAATGAGTGGCATGGACAGAGTGGATAGTCAGAAGCTTTTTCCCAGGGTGTAAGAGTCAGTTACTAGGGGACATAGGTTTAAGTTGTGAGGGGCAAAGTTTAGAGGGGATGTGCGAGGCAAGTTTTTTACACAGAGGGTGGTGAGTGCCTGGAACTTGCTGCCGGGGGAGGTGGTGGAAGCAGGTACGATAGCGACGTTTAAGAGGCATCTTGACAAATACATGAATAGGATGGGAATAGAGGGATACGGTCCCCGGATGTGAAGAATGTTTTAGTTCAGACAGGCATCAAGATCGGTGCCGGCTTGGAGGGCCGAATGGCCTGTTCCTGTGCTGTACTGTTCTTTGTTCTTTGGGATATTTCTCTACCTTAAAGATGCTTCATAGATGCAGCTTGTTGTTTTGTTCAGGAGTAAATATTCCAACTTTATGAATGCTATTTGGCAGTCAGGAATGTCACATTGAATAGTGTTGCTACTCATTCAATCGTAGAATAGCAGGGAGAACTGCCAATGGAGAGACTGGAGATGATGATTCCTGCTCTTCTACTGACTCCGAGAATGATCCCCGGTGGAGTGTGGAGTTGCTTCAAAAGCATCAGATATGGTCCATCAAAATTACTAACACAGATAGGGATCCGAAGGAAGCAATTGATGGAGCAGAATTCCGCATTGGGGCGGAAGCATGGCAATGACAACCCAAAGTGAGTATGGTGGGAGTGAAGACCCTGATGATCATTCCATTAAATTCCCCACTCTGCAGATGTCCCAGGAAAGAGATTGACTGATCGAATCAGTCCCACATGCTCTTTACTCATCACACAATACATTTTTATTCCTGATGCACAACATTGGGATCAATTCAACTTGGAGCTACGGAAACCTTTGATTTGGAGCAATGCAAGATCAATATGTCAACATCATTGAGCCCGGAAAGAAGCAGCAGCTGACTGTGTAAGGTGAAGGTCCTTGGCTAGCCCCTCTTTATAATAAAGGCCTGTTAAAGGCAGCACCATCAATGACTATCTAACACTCCTGACCCTAAAACACAAATAATCTCCATATTCAACATTTGTTCCTCAACTTCCTCCACAATAGGCTCTTATACCAACATAGAATTATTGAATCAGAATGATAAACAACAGGAGGCCATTCGGCCTATCGTGCCTGTGCCTATTCTTTGAAAGAGCTATCCATTTAGACCCACTCCTCTGCTCATTCCCCATAGCTCTTTTCAAGTATTGATCCAATTTCCTTTTGAGAGTTATTGCTATATATTTCAAATGGGCACTTCTGATGGAAGCACTCTTGTTATAATTACACTAACCTCCAGTGGGAAATAAAAAGAAAAAATAGTGTCAGGCTAGGCCCCAACCTGCCAAGAATGAGGCATATTAATTTTAACATGAACATTACTTTTAAATTGTGACGTCGTGAAGAAAGGATTTGTTAAACAGATCAGACGTGGCTGGAAAAGATATTTGCATATTAACAGACGGCAATTGGAAGGACGAAGGACCATTCCCTGATACATTCAACCCACAATGGACCTTGATCACCAGGTATTGTGTGTAATAGGAACATTTCAGAGACTACTGTAATCGAAGAAATGTTCGACCAGTTGGTCACATGACTAACTTACCGGGCAACCTGGGTTTTTTCTGAATTGTACAAACAGTTTGAACTCAGAGAGAGTGTTTGTTTGCTCCTGGACTGAAGATCTCTCCTGTCTGCTCCCAGCTCTTTCTCACAAGCCTCTGAATCCACTGAAGACACAGGAACCCCAAGAGGGAAAAGTCTCCGACAGCAAACAAGGTTTAAGAAGAATACTGGGCTCCAACAAAAAGCAAGATCTACCTACAATCAAGGATTCTACAGTGAGCTTGAAGAACCGTAATAAAAACTCTTCAGATATTGCCTCAAGCCTTTCCACTTTATTTTTCTCCTGCTGTTTTCTGTCTCTATTTGCATGTGTGTATCATGTATGCACACTAGCGTGGACACGTCATGTATCCGTAGGCATCAACCAAATTAGAGTTTAAGTTTAATAAATTTCAGCTTTTCTTCTTTAAACCTAAGAAAGCCTGTTTGTGTTGGTTTCTTTGCCTTATAATTGGAAAATGGTGAACAAGGATTCATCAAGGGTCAGCTAAAAAACATGGTGTGTTTAAAATTAAACCCTGTTACAGTAAGACCAGATGAAGGCCGAGAGGGAACCTTAGACACCTTTCTCACATGATTTTAACATTAGAGAGATAGAAAATGCATCTCTAAAGCACTTTTCACCAACTTCAGGATGTCCCAAGATGTACAGATGTTGGTTGAGGGATACATATTGGCCAGGACATGGAGGAAATTCCCCCGTTCTTCCTCAAATCGTGAGAACATTGACAGCCACTTGAGAGGAGAGGGGACGCAATTAAAGACTTACCTGAAAGACAGCACCTCTGACAGTAGCTCACCCTCAGTATTCACCTTCTGATGGCACAGCACTCCCTCAGTACTGACCCTCTGACAGTGCAGCACTCCCTCAGTACTGACCCTCTGACAGTGCAGCACTCCCTCAGTACTGACCATCCGACAGTGCAGCACTCCCTCAGTACTGACCCTCTGACAGTGCAGCACTCCCTCAGTTCTGTCCCTCCGACACTGCAGCACTCCCTCAGTACTGACCCTCCGACAGTACAGCACTCACTCAATACTGTCCCTTGAACAGTGCAGCATTTCCTCAGTACTGACCATCCGACAGTGCAGCACTCCCTCAGTTCTGTCCCTCCGACACTGCAGCACTCCCTCAGTACTGACCCTCCGACAGTACAGCACTCCCCCAATACTGTCCCTTGAACAGTGCAGCACTCCCTCAGTACTGACCCTCTGACAGTGCAGCACTCACTCAGTACTGACCCTCTGACAGTGCAGCACTCCCTCAGTACTGACTCTCCAACAGTGCAGCACTCACTCAGTACTGACTCTCCAACAGTGCAGCACTCACTCAGTACTGACTCTCCAACAGTGCAGCACTCACTCAGTACTGACTCTCCAACAGTGCAGCACTCCCTCAGTACTGACTCTCCAACAGTGCAGCACTCACTCAGTACTGACTCTCTGACAGTGCAGCACTCCCTCAGTACTGACCCTCCGACAGTGCAGCACTCCCTCAGTACTGACCCTCCGACAGTGCAGCACTCCCTCAGTACTGACCCTCCGACAGTGCAGCACTCCCTCAGTACTGACCCTCCGACAGTGCAGCACTCCCTCAGTACTGATCCTCTGACAGTGCAGCACTCCCTCAGTACTGATCCTCTGACAGTGCAGCATTCCCTCAGTACTGACTCTCTGACAGTTCAGCACTCCCTCAGTACTGACCCTCCAACAGTGCAGCACTCCCTCAGTACTGACTGTCTGACAGTGCAGCACTCCCTCAGTACTGACCCTCCAACAGTGCAACGCTCTCTCGGTACTGACCCTCCGACAGTGCAGGGCTCCCTAAATACTGACCCTCTGACAGTGCAGCGCTCCCTCAGTACTGACCCTCCGACAGTGCGGTGCTCCGTCAGTACTGACCCTCTGAATGTGCAGCGCTCCCTCATACTGACCCTCCGTCCGTGCAACACTCCCTCAGCACTGACACTCTGACAGTGCAGCACTCCCTCAGTACTGACACTCCACCAGTGTCAGCAATCCCTCAGTACTGGCACTCTGACAGTGCAGCTCTCCCTCAGTATTCCCCTCCAGACAGTGCTGCGCTGTCTCGGTACTGACCCTCCGACAGTGCAGCACTCCCTCAGTGCTGACCCTCCGACAGCACAGCACTCCCTCAGTACCTACCCTCCAACAGTTCAGCACTCCCTCAGTACTGACCCTCCGACAGTGCAGCACTCCCTCAGTACTGACCCTCCGACAGTGCAGCACTCCCTCAGTACTGACCCTCCAACAGTGCAGCACTCCCTCAGTACTGACTGTCTGACAGTGCAGCACTCCCTCAGTACTGACCCTCCAACAGTGCAACGCTCTCTCGGTACTGACCCTCCGACAGTGCAGGGCTCCCTAAATACTGACCCTCTGACAGTGCAGCGCTCCCTCAGTACTGACCCTCCGACAGTGCGGTGCTCCGTCAGTACTGACCCTCTGAATGTGCAGCGCTCCCTCATACTGACCCTCCGTCCGTGCAACACTCCCTCAGCACTGACAATCTGACAGTGCAGCACTCCCTCAGTACTGACACTCCACCAGTGTCAGCAATCCCTCAGTACTGGCACTCTGACAGTGCAGCTCTCCCTCAGTATTCCCCTCCAGACAGTGCTGCGCTGTCTCGGTACTGACCCTCCGACAGTGCAGCACTCCCTCAGTGCTGACCCTCCGACAGCACAGCACTCCCTCAGTACCTACCCTCCAACAGTTCAGCACTCCCTCAATACTGACCCTCCAACAGCGCAGCACTCCCTCAGTACAGGCCCTCCAACAGTGCAGCTCTCCCTCAGTACTGACCCTCCAACAGTGCAGCACTCCCTCAGTACCTACCCTCCAACAGTGCAGCAAACTGTTAACGGGAGTTACTGTATTACAGTCTTGTTTTCTTATTCTTTGGCTTCCTTGTCTCAATGGACCATGGATAAGTGCCTGGAGGTGGTCAGTGGTTTGTGCAGCAGCGCCTGGAGTGGCTATAAAGGCCAATTCTAGAGTGACAGACTCTTCCACAGGTGCTGCAGAGAAAATTGGTTGTCGGGGCTGTTACACAGTTGGCTCTCTCCTTGCGCCTCTGTCTTTTTTCCTGCCAACAGCTAAGTCTCTTCGACTCGCCACTCTTTAGCCCCGCCTTTATGGCTGTCTGCCAGCTCTGGCGAATGCTGGCAACTGAGTCCCACGACTTGTGATCAATATCACAGGACTTTATGTCGCGTTTTCAGACGTCTTTAAAGCGGAATAATGGACGGCCGGTGGGTCTGATACCAGTGGCGAGCTCACTGTACAATGTGTCTTTGGGGATCCTGCCATCTTCCATGCAGTTCACATGGCCAAGCCATCTCAAGCGCCGCTGACTCAGTAGTGTGTATAAGCTGGGGGTGTTGGCCACTTCAAGGACTTCTGTGTTGGAGATATAGTCCTGCCACCTGATGCCAAGTATTCTCCGAAGGCAGCGAAGATGGAATGAATTGAGACGTCGCTCTTGGCTGACATACGTTGTCCAGGCCTCGCTGCCATAGAGCAAGGTACTGAGGACACAGGCCTGATACACTCGGACTTTTGTGTTCTGTGTCAGTGCGCCATTTTCCCACACTCTCTTGGCCAGTCTGGACATAGCAGTGGAAGCCTTACCCATGCGCTTGTTGATTTCTGCATCTAGAGACAGGTTACTGGTGATAGTTGAGCCTAGGTAGGTGAACTCTTGATCCACTTCCAGAGCGTGGTCGCCAATATTGATGGATGGAGCATTTCTGACATCCTGCCCCATGATGTTCATTTCTTGAGGCTGATGGTTAGGCCAAATTCGTTGCAGGCAGCCACAATCCTGTCGATGAGACTCTGCAGACACTCTTCAGTGTGAGATGTTAATGCAGCATCGTCAGCAAAGAGGAGTTCTCTGATGGGGACTTTCCGTACTTTGGACTTTGCTCTTAGACGGGCAAGGTTGAACAACCTGCCCCCTGATCTTGTGTGGAGGAAAATTCCTTCTTCAGAGGATTTGAACGCATGTGAAAGCAGCAGGGAGAAGAAAATCCCAAAAAGTGTGGGTGCGAGAACACAGCCCTGTTTCACGCCACTCAGGATAGGAAAGGGGTCTGATGAGGCACCGCTATGCTGAATTGTGCCTTTCATATTGTCATGGAATGAGGTGATGATACTTAGTAGCTTTGGTGGACATCCGATCTTTTCTAGTAGTCTGAAGAGACCACGTCTGCTGACGAGGTCAAAGGCTTTGGTGAGATCAATGAAAGCAACGTAGAGGGGCATCTGTTGTTCACGGCATTTCTCCTGTAGCTGGCGAAGGGAGAACAGCATGTCAATGGTGGATCTCTCTGCTCGAAAGCCACACTGTGCCTCAGGGTAGACGCGCTCGGCCAGCTTCTGGAGCCTGTTCAGAGCGACTCAAGCGAAGACTTTCCCCACTATGCTGAGCAGGGAGATTCCACGGTCATTGTTGCATCACCGCGGTCACCCTTGTTCTTATAGAGGGTGATGATATTGGCATCATGCATGTCCTGTGGTACTGCTCCCTCGTCCCAGCACAGGCAAAGCAGTTCGTAGAGTGCTGAAAGTATAGCAGGCTTGGCACTCTTGATTATTTCAGGGGTAATGCTGTCCTTCCCAGGGGCTTTTCCGCTGGCTAGAGAATCAATGGCATCACTGAGTTCCGATTTGGTTGGCTGTATGTCCAGCTCATCAATGACTGGTAGAGGCTGGGCTGCATTGAGGGCAGTCTCAGTGACAGCATTCTCCCTGGAGTACAGTTCTAGGTAGTGCTCAACCCAGCGGTCCATCTGTTTGCGTTGGTCAGTGATTATGTCCCCCGATTTAGATTTGAGGGGGGCGATCTTCTTGATGGTTGGCCCAAGAGCTCTCTTCATGCCATCATACATTCCTCTGATGTTTCCGGTGTCTGAGGCCAGCTGAATATGACTGCATAGGTGTTGCCAGTAGTCGTTTGCGCAACGCCTAGCTGTTCTTTGTGCAGTACTTCTGGCTGCTTTAAGTGCTGCGGATGTTAAATCGCTGGGGGCTTTCTTGTAGTTCAACAGTGCAATGCGCTTAGCGGCTATGACAGGTTCCAGCTCTTCATTATGAGATTGAAACCAGTCTGCATTTCTCTTCGCACTTTTGCTGTAGGTGGTCAAAGCTGACTCATAGATGGCGTCTCTGATGTGGGCCCACTTGGTCTCAGCATCGCCTGTGGGAGTGTTTTGAAGGGCTGTTACAAGTGAATTTAGAAATTTTTGTAACAGCTGTGGGTGAGAAATTCTGCTCGTGTTGATGCGCGGGTGACCCTTCTGCTTGGAATGATGCAACTTCTTTGGTCTGAGTCTAACCTTGCTGCACACCAGGGAGTGGTCGGTGTCGCAGTCCACACTGTGGAAGCTGCGTGTGATTTGAACACTGTTTAAGGCGGCTCGCCTTGTGACAATGAGGTCTAGCTGGTGCCAACGATGCGATCTTGGGTGCCTCCATGAAACCTGGTGACAGGGTTTAGTGTGAAAGAACGAGTTGATGATGCAGAGGTTATGATAGGTACACAACTCAAGCAGTCTCTGCCCGTTCTCATTCATCCTTCCAATGCCATAGCGCCCAAGGCAGGAGGGCCATGAGTCATGGTCGGCCCCAACCCTGGCATTAAAGTCCCCCAGCAGGAATAGGTGTTCGGTGTTGGGGATGCTGCTAATGATGTTATGGAGTTGTTCATAGAACTGGTCTTTAGCTTCAGGTGGGGAGCAGAGTGTTGGAGCATAAATGCTGAGTAGGTATACTGGACCAGAGGTGATGAGCAGTCGGATGGACAGTATGCGTTCTGAGCCATTTGAGGGAGGCTCTATCATGCTGAGCAAGGAGTTTCTGACGGCGAAGCCCACTCCATGCTGTCTTGGTTCTTCAGGATCTCTGCCCTGCCAGAAGAAGGTGTAGTCTTGCTCTGCTAGAGATCCACTCGCAGGGAGGCGAGTCTCCTGAAGTGCTGCAATGTCCACATTGAGTCTACTGAGCTCGTTGTTAATGATGGCGGTCTTCCGAGAATCGTTGATTTGTGTAAGGTCTTCCGACAGGCCAGGACACATAGTTCTGACGTTCCAGCTTGCAAAGCGAAGGGCTGGTACCTTCTTTCCTTTTTTCATGTTGTTTGGTGCGGTTTATCAGTCCACCTTTCGGGCAATGACCCTGAGCTCCAAGCACCCATTGAAGCAGGCAGACTGTGGCGGGACAGAACCTTATTGACCGGGGGCTGCCCGGTTTGAGGCGGGCGGTAGCTGTCCAGTGAGGTGCAATGACCTCTCCCACCGACAAAGGCAACCCGTGGCGCCCAGTTTCTACACCAATTTATCTGGACTTATAACCCGTAACTGCTGCCTTCCGTGTTGTTTTAGTCGCTGTCAGGCAACTATGGAGTGACCTCTCCATGGCGCATGCCTGGGCAAATTTATGGAGGTTGAGAGTTGCCCAGTCGTCAAAACCCCCCTCTCGGCCTTTCTGGTGGGGTCCAAAGGAGTGCAGGGCACGACGTTTGGCACCGGTATAGCTGCAGGAACTGCCGGAAACATGCCAAAGGTGACACATGACCGCCTACGGGGTTCCGCTCCGGATTATCTGTTAGGGTTTACTCCCTTAGCCTTGGTCTCTCCCGAGACGCCCACAAGGCAGTGGGGTTGTTGGGGCCCCTACACAGGTGTAGGATGGTGCCGGTGGGAGGAGGGGATGCAAGGGGGAGGGGTAGAGGGAGGGGGTGGGGGGGGTTGCAGGGGAAGGGGGTGCGGGGTGAAGATGGTGCGAGGGGGGGTCGGGCTGGGACGGGGTTGTGAGGGGGTGAGCTGAGAGGGTGGAGCAGGGAAGGGGACGGGGGACGCATACTGTCCATCCGACTGCTCACCACCTCCTATATTCATGTCTAAATCATTAATGTACTACAAACAGCAAGGGTCCCAGCACTGATCCCTGCAGTATTGGTCACAGGCTTCCATTCGCAAAAACAGCCCTCGACAATCACCCTCTGCCTCCTGCCACTAAGCCAATTTTGGTTCCCATTTGCCAAATTGCCCTGGATCCCATGGGCTCTTACCTTCTTAACCAATCTCCCATGTAGGACCTCATCAAAAGCCTTACTGAAGTCCATGTAGACTACATCAACTGCTTTACCCTCATCTACACATCTAGTCACCTCCTCGAAAAATTCAATTAATTTTGTTAGACACGATCTCCCCCTGACAAAACCATGCTGACTATCCTTGATTAATCCCTGCCTCTCCAAGTGGGGATTAATCCTGTACCTCAGAAATTTTTCCAATAGTTTCCCTACCACTGATGTTAGACTCACTGGCCTGTAATTACCTGGTTTGACCCTGCTACCCTTCTTGAATAAAAGTTCCACATTTGCTGTCCTCCATCCTCTGGTACCTCTCCTGTGGCCAGAGAGATTTGGAAATTTGTGTCAGAGCCCCTGCAATCTCCTCCCTTGCCTCATATAACAGCCAGGGATACAACTCATCTGGGCCTGGGAATTTATCCACTTTTAAGCCCGCTAAAGCATCCAATACTTCCTCCCTTTCAATGCTAATTTGTTCAAGTATATCACAATGCCCCTCCCTGATCTCTACACCTACATCGTCCTTCTCCATAGTGAACACAGATGATAAATAATCATTTAAAACCTCATCTATGTCCTCCGGCTCCACACACAGATTGCCACTTTGGTCCTTAATGGGCCCTACTCTTTCCCTGGTTGTCCTCTTGCCCTTAACATACTTATAAAATGCTTGGGGATTTTCCTTTATCTTGCCCACCAGTGTTTTTTCATGTCCCTTCTTCACTCTCCTAATTACTTTTTTAAGTACCCCCCTTTCTTTCTTTTGGGCCTCCTTATCTCGAGAGACAATGGATACGCGCCTGGAGGTGGTCAGTGGTTTGTGAAGCAGCGCCTGGAGTGGCTATAAAGGCCAATTCTGCCTACACCTTTTCTTCTCTAGTGCCTCCACTGTTTTCAGCACTCTGAATCTGCAATAAGCATCCTTTTTTTTCCTGATCGAATCCTCTATATCCCTTGACATCCAGAGTTCCCTGGACTTGTTGGTCCTGAACTCTCACTATTTCCTCTTTGAATGACTCCCACTGGTTTGATATAGACTTTCCTACAAGTAGCTGCTCCCAGTCCACTTTCGCCAGATCCTGTTTTATCATATTGAAATCGGCCTTCCCCCAATTCAGTACCTTTATTTTGGGTCCATCTTTGTCCTTTTCCATAGCTACCTTAAATCTTACAGAGTTATGGTCACTATCCCTGAAATGCTCCTCCACTGATACCTTTACCAGTTGTCCAGCTTCATTCCCTTGGATTAGGTCCAGTACTGCCCCTTCTGTTCTAGGACTTTCTACGTGCTGGCTCAAAAAGCTCTCCTGGATATACTTTAAGAATTCTACCGCCTTTAAGCCTTTTGCACTAAAATTATCCTCGCTAATATTGGGGAAGTTGAAATCCCCTACTATTATTACCCTATTATTTTTACACCTCTCTGAGATTTGCCTCCATATCTGTTCCTCTATCTCTCCCTGACTGTTTGGAGGCCTGTAGTACACTCCCAGCCAAGTGATTGCCCCCCTTTTGTTTTTAAGTTCTATCCATATGGGCTCATTTGAGGAAACTTCTAAGATATCATCCCTCCTTACTGCAGTAATTGACTCCTTGATCAACAGTGCAATATCACCTCCTCTTTTATCCCCTCCCCTATCACGCCTGAAGATTCTATACCCTGGAATATTGAGCTGCCAGTTTTGCCCCTCCCTCAACCATGTCTCTGTGATAGCAATATATTATATTCCCATGTGTTAATCAATACTCTCAATTCAGTGTATTCACACCCTATCTGTACTAATGCTTTGTCTTTCAACACACCATTAACATATTGTTTGCCTTTGCTCCGTGACCTTTTGCTCAGCTATGTGGCCTGGTCCAATCTGCACCTTCTCCTTTGTTATCTCTTGCCCCACCCCCACCTCACTTGTTTATAATCTGTGACTTTTCTAATATTTGTCAGTTCCGAAGAAGGGTCACTGACCCGAACGTTAACTCTGCTTCTCTTTCCACAGATGCTGCCAGACCTGCTGAGTGATTCCAGCATTTCTTGTTTTCTCTCGATTCATCTGCCTTACTTGTAAAACTCCTTGCATTAAAATAAATGCAATCCAGCCTTGTATTATTCGCTTGTGCCTTAACAGGTCTATATTTGCTCTGCCTTCCAGACTGGCTTAGTTTCTTTTCTATATTTAACTATGCATCACCCCTACTGTACCTCCACTCTACATCCCATTCCCCTGCCAAATTAATTTAAACCCCTCCCCAACAACACTAGCAAACCTCCCTGCAAGGATGTTGGTCCCGTTCCGGTTCAGGTGCAATCCGTCCAATTTGTACAGGTCTCACCTTTGCCAGAAACAGACCCAGTGATCCAGAAAACTAAAGCCCTCCCTCCTGCACCATCTCCTCAGCCACGCATTCATCTGCTCTATCGTCTTATTCCTATATTCACTAGCATGTGACACCGGGAGTAATCCAGAGATTACAACCTTTGAGGTCCTGCTTTTCAATCTGCTACCTAGTCACTAAATTCTTTTTGCAGGACCTCATTCCTCTTTCTACCTAGGTCATTGGTACCAATGTGGACCACGACCTCTGGCTGTGCATCCTTACCCTCCAGAATGCCCTGTAGCTGCTCGGTGATATCCATGACCCTTGCACCAGGGAGGCAACATACCATCCTGGAATCACGTCTGTGACCACAGAAACGCCTATCTGTTCCTCTAACCATAGAATCCCTTACCACTATTGCCCTCTTGTCCCTTTTTCTTCATCCCAACACAGCTGAGTCAGCTATGAAACTCCAGTTATGACTCTCGGTGCATTCTCCAGAGGAACCCTCTCTCTCATCGGTACTCAAAACTGAATACCGATTAGAAAGTGGGATGTCCTCTGGGGACTCCTGTACTACCTGCCCTGACCTCTTTGTCCGCCCAGCAGCCACCCAGTGGCCCCCCCCCCCCACCTGTGTTTGGCTGTGCACCGGCTTGACTACCTCCTGAATCGTCCCCTCCATGTAGTCCTCCACCTCGCGGATGCGCCACAGTGACTCCAGCCGCCGCTCGAGCTCCGAAACCCGAAGCTCAAGCTTCTGCAACAGGAGACACTTTCTGCATACATGTTCACCAAGGTCCCATGGCATGTCCACGACTTCCCACAGTGCACAGGTGGTACATTCCGCTTGGCCAAGCTGCCCCCCCCCATTATTTACGTTTACAATGAATAAAAACTTGCTCGTGTAATATCTTACCAGCTATTTACAATCAGCTTTATCCACTGTACCTTTGAGGCTGAGAAGGTATAAAAAAAAGAGACAAAAGGGCACCTCCTACTCTCCCTCGCGCCCAGCCAATTAAAATACCCACACTCAACTTACAGCCTCACTCTGTACAAACAGCAATAGTACAGCTAGTAATCACTAATAAATTACAAGTAGCTGTCCTAGGGCTTTATTTTTAAAAAAACCTTTTTTTTTACTTTGGTCTATCTCAGCTATTCACAGGCAATAACAGCTGCCACCCACCGACCAATCAGCCCAGAGAATTTCAGCGATATCATTTAGTGATACAGCACTGAAACAGGCCCTTCGGCCCACCGAGTCTGTGCCGACCATCAACCACCCATTTATACTAATCCTACACTAATCCCATATTCCTACCACATCCCCACCTGTCCCTATATTTCACTACCACCTACCATTGTTAGTTTTTTTCCCCACTTTTCAAAACAGAGCGCGTGCTGACACAGTCAGAGAGCCCGCTGCTGCCCTGGACATCTGGTAAGTGAGGGGCCTCGAGCCCCGCTCTTTTATTTAACAGCTCCGCTCCAGTCCTGGTTCCTTCCAGGTCCACCAGTACTGGCGAAAGAGGGAGCTGTTTGATTGGGACCATCTTCATTTGAACCATGCTGGGATCAGTGTGCTGGTGAATCAAATAACTAGGATGGTAGAGAGGGCTTTAAAATAGATAGTGAGAGCAAGGTTTCATGTGAGGGGAGATTTGGAAAGTTAAAGAGAAAGGATGAGAAATAGAATAGGGTAATGATACAGGTACTGAGAAGCAGCATATGACAGGAAGGGACAGAGAATACGAACATGAGAATGGACCAGCAAATAAGGTCAGAGTAGGCAAAAATGGTAAAAAGACAGAATTCAAGGCTCTTTATCTGACTGCATGCAGCATTTGTAACAATGGGGATGAATTGACGGCACAAATATAAATAAATGGGTTATGTTCTGATTCCCATTACCGAGATATGTTTGCAAGGTGACCAAAGGTTGGGACCTGAATATTCAAGGGTATTTGACAGTTCAGAAGAACAGGAGGAAAGGAAAATAAGGTGGGGTAGCTTTGTTAATAAAGGAACAATAGTGAGAAATGATCTTGGCTCAGATGATCAAGATGCAGAATCAGTTTGGGTGGAGATAAGAAATAGCAAAGGAAAGAAGTCACTGGTGGGAGTAGTTTATCAGCCTTCTAACAGTAGCTACAATGTAGGACAGAGTATTCATCAAGAAATATGGGGGGATTGCAAGAAAGGTATGGCAATAATTGTGGGTGATTTTAATCTTCCCGTTAATTGGATAAATCAAATTGGCAAAGGTAGGCTAGAAGATGAGCTCGTAGAGTGTATTTGGAACAGTTTCTTAGAACAATATGTTCTAGAACCTATCAGGGACCAGACTATTTTGGACCTGGTAATGTGTATTGAGACACGATTAATTGAAGACCTCATAGTAAAGGATCCCCTAGCCAAGAGTGATCAGAACATGATAGAATTTCACATTCAGTTTGAGGATGAGAAATGTGGTTCCATAACTAATGTCTGAAACTTAAATAAAGGCAACTACAAGGGTATGAAGACAAAGTTGGCTAAAGTGGACTGGGAAAATAGGTTAAAAGGTAAGACGGTAGAAGAGCAGTGGCAGACCTTTAAGAAGATATTTTATAACACTCAACAAAGAAAGATTTTATGAGAAGGATGCACCATCTGTGTCTAACTAAGGAAGTTAAGGATGGTATCAAATGGAAAGAAAAGGCGTACAATGCTGCGAAGATTAGTGGTAGGCCAGAAAATTGGGAACATTTTAGAAACCAGCAAAGGATCACTAAAAAAAACCGGAGAAATTAGAGTATGTGAAAACTAGCAAAAATATAAAAACAGGTTAGAGTAAAAGCTTCTACAAACATATAAAAAGTAAAAGAGTAGCTAAAGTGAGCATTGGTGCCTTAGAGGGTGAGACTGAGGAATTAATAACGGGAAACAAGGAAATTGCAGAGACTTTGAGCAAGTATTTATCCGTCTTCACAGTAGAATACACAAAAATTGAAAATCAGGAGGCAAAAGTAGGGACGAAGTAAAAAAATCACTGTCATGAGAGAAAAATGGGAATACTGATGGGACTAAAGGCTGACAAGTCCCCTGGGCCTGATGACCTGCATCCGAGGGTCTTAAAAGAAGTGGCTGCAGACATAGTAGATGCATTGGTTGTATTCTTGCAAAATTCCCGAGATTCTGGAAAAGTCCCAGCAGATTGGAAAACTACAAATGTAACACTTCTGTTCAAGAAAAGAGGGAGACGGAACCTATAGACCAGTTAGCCTAATATCTGTTGTTGGGAAAATGCTGGAATCCATTATTAAAGAAATAGTAGCAGGACATCTAGAAAATCATAATGCAGTCAAACAGAGTCAACATGGTTCTGTGAAAGGAAAATCATGTTTGACAAATTTATTAGAGTTCTTTGAGGATGTAACAAGCAGGGTGGATAAAGGCGAACCAGTAGATGTAATGTATTTGGATTTCCAAAAGGTATTCGATAAGGTGCCACATAAAAGTTTATTACACAGATAAGATCTCATGGTGTTGGGGGTAATATATTAGCATTGATAGAGGATTAGCTAACTAATAGGAAACAGAGGGTTGGGATAAATGGGTCATTTTCATGATGGTAAACTGCACTAGTTGAGAGCCACAGGGATGAGTGCTGGAGCCTCAACTAGTTACCAACTACATTAATGACTTAAAGGGAATGACTTTATGGTAGCAAAATTTGTGAATGATGCAAAGCAAGTTGTGAAGAGGACACAAAGGGCTGGATTTTAAGGAGCCCTCAACGTTGGGATCCGTGGTGTTGTGGTGAGGGGGGGGGGGGGGGGGTGGAGGATGCCTGAAGATGGACCCAGATGAGGCCCGACACAGACCTCGAAGCAAGCAGGGCCCAGCCTGGCACCATGGCAGACCCCCACCACCACCATCCCCCATCACTCGGCAACGGGAGCACAATCACCATGTACAAATAAAGTAAATGAATAGATTTACACGTACTTACCATCAATCTTGATGTCCCGTTGCGAACTTCAGCCGGGCAGCTAGCAGTCCTGTGCCTTCAGATCCCTGTCTGAGGAAGTGAGGCTCAACATTGGTGGGGATGAGGGAGGAGGTAAGTTTATCAGTGCGCATGGGGGGGGGGGGTGGGTGGGGTGCCACGGGTGGGGGGGCAGAATGGGATCAAATTAACATCATGGATGTAGTTTAAAGTTTGTGCAGTTTGGGGGGAGGGAAGGTCAGATGGTAAAGGTAAGTGTTTTGGGGGAAGGGAAAATAATTAATTTAATAGTTATGGGGTGGGGGAGGGGCAAAAGAGATGTATGTATTTAATTTCATTCAGTTTCTCTTTAAATATTTAAATTAAGCAGTAGGGCTGACAGCTCTTTAAAAATGGTGTCAGCACCTGTGCACAGGTGGTTGACTCTGTTGCGGGGGACTGACAGCCCGCCCTCTCCACGTGACCGGGGGGAGGAGGGCGACTCACCCCAGCTATTTAAATGAACTGCGCCGCTTGAGATTGCGGCGGTTCTTTGGCGTGCGGTCTGTGCGAAGGCCCACCATTTTTTTGCCCCGAAATCAGCGGCGGGCGCATAAAATTCTGCCCAACGAGTCTGCAAAGGGATATGGGTAGGTTAAGTGAGTGGGCAAAAATTTGGCAGATGGTGTATAATATGAGAAAATGTGAGGTTGTCCAGTTTGGTGGGAAAAGTAGAAAAGCAGAATATTATTTAAATGGAGAGAGACTGCATCATGCTGTGGTACAGAGGGATCTGGGCGTCCTTGTGCAGGAATCTTAAACGTCAGCGTGTAGGTACAGCAAGTAATTAGGAAGACAAATGGAATGTTGGTTTTTATTGCAAAGGGAATTGAGTACAAAAGTAGGGAAGTCTTGCTACAACTCTACAGGGCATTGGTGAGACCACACCTAGAGTGTTGTGTACAGGTTTGGTTACTTTATTTAAGGAAGGATATACTTACATTGGAAGCAGTTCAGAGAAGGTTTACTAGACTGATTTCTGGGATGAAGGGATTGTATTCCGGAGAAAGGTTGAGCAGGTTGGGCCTATACTCATTGGAGTTTAGAAGAATGAAAGGTGATCTTATTGAAAAGGATAAGATTCTGACAGGATAGATGCTGAGAGGATGTTTCCCCTCCTGGGGGAATCTAGAACTGGGAGGAACACAGTTTCAGAATAAGGGGTCTCCCATTTAACACAGAGATGAGGAGGAATTTCTTCTCTCAGAGAGCCGTTAATCTTTGGAATTCTCTTCCCCGGAGAGCAGTGGAGGCTGGGTCATTGAATATATTCAGGGCTGAGCTGGACAGATTTTTCATCTACAAGGGAGTCAGGAGTTATGTGGGACAGACAGGAAAATGGAGTTAAAGCCACAATCAGATCAGCCATGATCTTACTGAATGGCAGAGCAGGCTCGAGGGGCCGAATGGCCTTCCCCTGCTCCTATTTCTTATGTTTATGGTCACCATTACTGATTCTTGCTTTTTATTCCATATTTAATTCATTAACTGAATTCCTCCTCTGCTGTGGTGAGATTTGAAGTCATGTTGCAGGATTATTAGCTCAGGCCACTGGATTGCTGGTCCACTAACATTTTTATTTATTTTTATTTAGAGATTCAGCACTGAAACAGGCCCTTCAGCCCACTGAGTCCGTGCTGACCAACAGCCACCCATTTATACTAATCCTACATTAATCCCATATTCCCTAACACATCCCCACCATTCGCCTACCACCTACCTACACTAGGGGCAATTTACAACGGCCAATTTATCTATCAACCTGCAAGTCTTTGGCTGTGGGAGGAAACCGGAACACCCGGCAGAAACCCATGCAATCACAGGGAGAACTTGCAAACTGCGCACAGGCAGTACCCAGAACTGAACCCGGGTCGCTGGAGCTGTGAGGCTGTGGTGTTAACCACTGCGCCAACATCACCACTATATTACTGTACCTCTCTCACCATGCACTCTGTTAATTTCACCCAGATATTCTGTACACTAACAGGATTCTCTCGGTGCCCCTCTCACAGGAGCTCTCACCTTACCCTTGTGTTGGAGAGTGTGGCTTCTCTCCACTACCTATGTAGGTTCCATGAAAAAGGTCATGGATTTTGAGCCATTGCTAAAACCTGGTCACATTACAATTCTCCCCTTGGGGGACTATGAGGAACACTGCTGTGGGAAAGAAACAGGAGGGGAGATGGTTCTAATAGGGAAGCGTTAAAGCAGGTTTTCCATCCACTATGAAATGGACAGCAAGTTGAAGATACAGACCCATGTGCCATAACTGACCTGGAAGTAACTGATGGGTAGTGAGATTATTGGGCTGAAACTGACCCCATAATGCTGGATGTGTCATGGTCCTGTAGGTTTTTTTTTCGGAATATGCGGTTTGCCTTTAAGGCTTGCAAGGGATCAGTATTGCTTTAAGATCTGGCAAGCCTTAGGAGTTAAAGGAAGGTGCATTTTCGTTGCCTTAGAAACAGCCATTTGGAGACTGCGATTCAAAGGGTGCATTCTCGATACCATGGAAACAGCCACTGGGAGTGAGCCTGATGTGATACATTTGTTACAACTCAGTTTGAACTGGCAGTTAGTAAGACAGTTTGAAGACAGACAGAAGACACAGACAGCTGTGGTGTCAGCACTGAAAAAGAGCTCTCAACCATTTAAACCGAAGGAAATAGGATTTTTGTCTGTTTAATTATTATCTCTTGAAATTCTAAAACATCAAGCCAAGACAGAGATCGCTGGTAATTTAAATTGAAGAAAGGGAAGTTAGACTGTGATAATCTTTTATCCCTCAAAAACTCAAAAGTCAGATTGATTCCATTGAAAGTGTTTGCCAGTCGTTAATTGTTGAAATTTGCTGGACTTCGAACAACATTAGACTGTAAATTTGCAAGGACTCTAATTTTTTCTATTTTAAATGTTGTTTATATCTTCATAGTATTTAAGAAATTAGTTCTTCTAATTAAAGAGTTAATTTGTTGATTTAAAGACACCTGGTTTGGTTAGCCTCATTCGGGGGTTAATAGATGGTACAATTTGGCTGGGTCTTTCTTTAATTTGGAAAGTTTTAAATGATATGTTAGTCGATCTGTGGAACAACGGGATTGAATTAACAGTGTGTTTCTCCCACCACAATCAGAATTGTGTATTTTGACTGGGGGCTTTGACAAGAGCAATTGGTCATAACAGATGTCAACCCCAAGTGTCATTTACCAACTTGGCCTTGATCTGGATTACCCACCAGAGGATATAGTTTTTCTATCTGACTGCAATTAAAATCATCCTCAAATTCCCAAACTCAAGGGATTATAAGCCACGTTTACACAATCTGCCCTCAATTTATTTTATTTATTTATTTATTTAGAGATACAGCACTGAAACAAGCCCATTGGCCCACCGAGTCTGTGCCGACCAACAACCACCCATTTTTGTATTAACCCTACAGTAATCCCATATTCTCTACCACCTACCTACACTAGGGGCAATTTACAACGGCCAATTTACCTATCACCTGCAAGTCTTTGGCGGTGGGAGGAAAACGGAGCACCCGGCGAAAACCCACGCGGTCACAGGGAGATCTTGTAAACTCCGCACAGGCAGTACCGAGAATCAAACCCGGTTCCCTGGAGCTGTGAGGCTGCGGTGCTAACCACTGCGCCACTGTACCGCCCTTTTAGCCCAGATCATTCTGGTGAATCTGTTCTGCACCTTCTCCAAGGCCCATATGGGGAGGTGGTGACGTAATGGTAATGTCACTGCCATTGAATGTCAGAGGGAGATGGTTAGATTCTCTCTTGTTGGAGATGGTCATTGCCTGGCACTTGTGTGGCGTGAATGTTACTTGCCACTTACCAGCCCAGGCCTGGATATTGTCCAGGTCTTGCTGCATTTCTACACAGACTGCTTCAGTATCTGAGGAGTCGCGAATGGTGCTGAACATTGTGCAATCATCAGCAAACATCCCCACTTCTGACCTATGATTGAACGAAGGTCATTGATGAAGTAGCTGAAGATGGTTGGGCTTAGGACACTACCCTGAGGAACTCCTGCAGTGATGTCCTGGAGCTCAGATTATTAACCTCCAACAACCACAACCATCTTCTTTTGCATTAGGTATGACTCCAACCAGTGGAGAGTTTTCCCCCTGATTCCCATTGACTTCAGTTTTGTTAGGGCTCCTTGATGCTATACTCGGTCAAATTCTGCCTTGATGTCAAGGGCAGTCACTCTCATCTCACCTCTAGAGTTCAGCTCTTTTGTCCATGTTTGAACCAAGGCTGTAATGAGGTCAGGAGCTGAGTGGTCCTGGCGGAACCCAAACTGAGCATCACTGAGCAGGTTATTGCTAAGCAAGTACCGATTGATAGCACTGCCGATCACACCTTCCATCACGTTACTTGAGAGTAGACTGATGGGGCGGTAAATGGCCGGGTTGGACTTGTCCTGATTTTTGTGTACAGGACATACCTGGGAAATTTTCCACATTGCCGGGTAGATGCCAGTGTTGTAGCTGTACTGGAAAAGCTCGGCTAGGGGCGTGGCAAGTTCTGGAGCACAGGTCTTCAGTACTATTGCCGAAATATTGTCAGGGCCCATAGCCTTTTCAGTATCCAGTGCCTTCAGTCGTTTCTTGATATCACGCGGAGTGAATCGAAATGGCTGAAGTCTGGCATCTGTGTTGCTGGGGACTTCAGGAGAAGGCTGAGATGGATCAGCAACTTGGCACTTCTGGCTGAAGATTATTGCAAATGCTTCAGCCTTATCTTTTGCACTGATGTGCTGGGCTCCCCCATCATTGAGGATGGGGATATTTGTGCAGCTACCTCCTCCAGTTAGTTATTTAATTGTCCACCACCATTCACGGCTGGATGTGGCAGGACTGCAGTGTTTAGATCTGATCCGTTGGTTATGGGATCGCTTAGCTCTGTCTATCGCATGCTGCTTACGGAGTTTGGCATGCAAGTAGTCCTGTGTTGTAGCTTCACCAGTTTGATACCTCATTTTGAGGTATGCCTGGTGCTGCTCCTGGCATGCCTTCCTGCACTCTTCATTGAACCAGGGTTGGTCCCCCGGCTTGATGGTAATGGTAGAGTGGGGGAATGTGTCGGGCCATGAGGTTACAATTTGCGGTTGAGTACAATTCTGCTGCTGCTGATGGTCCACAGCGCCTCATGGATGCCCAGCTTTGCATTTCTAGATCTGTTCAAAATCTATCCCATTTAGCACAGTGGTAGTGCCACACAACACGATGGAGGGTATCCTCAATGTGAAGACGGGACTTTGTCTCCTCAAGGACTGTGCAGTGGTCACTCCTACCAATACAGTCATGGACAGATGCATCTGTGGCAGGCAGATTGGTGAGAACAAGGTCAAGTATGTTTTTCCCTCATGTTGGTTCCCCCACCACCTGCCGCAGACCCAGTCTAGCAGCTATGTCCTTTAGGACTTGGCCAGCTCGGTCAGTAGTGGTGCTACAGAGCTACTCTTGGTGATGGACATTGAAGTCCCCCACCCAGAGTACATTCTGCGCCCTTGCCACCCTCAGTACTTTCTCCAAGAGGTGAACAACATGGAGGAGTACTGATTCATCAGCTGAGGGAGGGCGGTAGGTGGTAATCAGCAGGAGGTTTCCTTGCCCATGTTTTGACCTGATGCCATGAGATTTCATGGGGTCCAGAGTCGATGTTGAGGATGTCTCAGGGCAACTCCCTCCCAACCATATACCACTGTGCCCCCACCTCTGCTGGGCCTGTCCTGCCGATGGGACAGGATATACCTGGGGATGGTGATGGCAGTGTCTGTGTGCA
Source organism: Heterodontus francisci (assembly GCF_036365525.1). Classification (NCBI taxonomy): domain Eukaryota; kingdom Metazoa; phylum Chordata; class Chondrichthyes; order Heterodontiformes; family Heterodontidae; genus Heterodontus; species Heterodontus francisci. Next base: position 223,505,148 of record NC_090372.1, on the reverse strand, counting down.
AGAACAATAGGGCAGTAATAGTAGGGGATTTTAATTACCCCAATATTAACTGGGATAGTTTTAGTGTGAAAGGAATTGAGGGAGCAGAATTCTTGAGGTGTATTCAGGAGAACTTTTTTGCCGAGTATGTAGCAAGTCCAACAAGAGAGGGCGCAGTTTTAGACTTAGTTTTAGGAAATGAAGATGGGCAGGTGGAAGGAGTAGCAGTGGGGGTGCATTTTGGTGATAGTGATCATAATTCAGTCAGTTTTAACATAATTATAGAAAAGGACAGAAATAGAACAGGAGTTAGAGTTCTCAATTGGGGCAAGGCCAATTTTACCAAGGAGTGATTTAGCAAAAGTGGAGCGGAAGAAGCTACTTGAAGGTAAATAGGTGTCAGAAAAGTGGGAGGCATTCAAAGGGGAGATTCAAGTAGTTTAGGGTAAACATGTTCCCACAAAGAAAAAGGGTGAGGCGGCCAACTCTAGAGCCCCCTGGATGTCAAGGAGCCTACAGGGTAAGATAAGGAAGAAAAGGAAAGTTTATGTCCGACACCGAGAACTCAATACAACAGAAAGCCGAGAGGAGTATAGAAAGTGGAGGGGTGAAATCAGAAAGGAAATTAGGAAAGCAAAGAGAGGGCATGAAAGAATATTGGCAAGTAAAATCAAGGTGAACCCAAAGATGTCTCATCAATACATTAAGAGTAAGAGGATAACTAAGGAGAGAGTAGGGCCCATAAAAGACCCAAAAGGTAACCTATGTGTAGGGGTGGAAGATGTTGGTATTGTTCTTAATGAATACTTTGTGTCTCTCTTCACAACAGAGGAGGACAGTGCAGATATTGTAGTTAAGGAGGAAGTGTGTGAAGTATTTGATGTGATAAACAGAGGGAGAGAGGAAATATTAATGGGATTAGTATCCTTGAAAGTTGATAAATCACCAGGGCCAGATAAAATTATCCCAGGCTGTTTAAAGAAGCAAAAGAGGAAATAGCAGAGGATCTAAACATCATTTTTCAGTCCTCACTGGATACAGGTGTGGTGCCGGAGGATTGGAGAACTGCAAACATTGTAACTCTGTTTAGAAAGTGGGCGAAAGATAGATATTTACAGGCCAATCAGTCCAACCTCAGTAGTGGGGAAATTATTGCAACCTATTCTGAGAGACAGTCACTTAAAAAGGCACAGGTTAATCAAGGCTAGTCAGCATGGATTTGTTAAGGGAAGATTGTGTCTGACCAACTTGATCAAATCTTGGAAGAAGTAACAAGGAAGATAGATGAGGGTAGTGCAGTTGATGTGGTCTACATGGATTTTAGCAAGGCTTTTGACAAGGTCCCACATGCAGACTGGTTAAAAAAATAAAATCCCATGGGATCCAGGGAAATGCAACAAGGTAGATACAAAAGAACAAAGAACAAAAAAAATTACAGCACAGGAACAGGCCCTTCGGCCCTCCAAGCCTGCGCCGATCCAGATCCTCTATCTAAACAGGTCGCCTATTTTCTAAGGGTCGGTATCTCTTTGCTTCCTGCCCATTCATGTATCTGTCTAGATACATCTTAAAAGACGCTATCATGCCCGCGCCTACCACCTCCGCTGGCAACGCGTTCCAGGCACCCACCACCCTCTGTGTAAAGAACTTTCCACGCATATCCTCCCTAAACTTTTGCCCTCTCACTTTGAACTCGTGACCGCGAGTAATTGAATCCCCCACTCTGGGAAAAAGCTTCTTGCTATCCACCCTGTCTATACCTCATGATTTTGTACACCTCAATCAGGACCCCCCTCAACCTCCGTCTTTCTAATGAAAATAATCCTCATCTACTCAGCCTCTCTTCATAGCTAGCGCCTCCACACCAGGCAACATCCTGGTGAACCTCCTCTGCACCCTCTCCAAAGCATCTACATCCTTTTGGTAATGTGGCGACCAGAACTGCACACAGTATTCCAAATGTGGCCGAACCAAAGTCTTATACAACTGTAACATGACCTGCCAACTCTTGTACTCAATACCCCGTCCGATGAAGGAAAGCATGCCATATGCCTTCTTGACCACTCTATTGACCTGCGTTGCCACCATCAGGGAACAATGGGCCTGAACACCCAAATCTCTCTGTACATCAATTTTCCCCAGGACTTTTCCATTTACTGTATAGTTCACTCTTGAATTGGATCTTCCAAAATGCATCACCTCGCATTTGCCCGGATTGAACTCCATCTGCCATTTCTCTGCCCAACTCTCCAATCTATCTATATTCTGCTGTATTCTCTGACAGTCCCCTTCACTATCTGCTACTCCACCAATCTTAGTGTCGTCTGCAAACTTGCTAATCAGACCACCTATACTTTCCTCCAAATCATTAATGTATATCACAAACAACAGTGGTCCCAGCACGGATCCCTGTGGAACACCACTGGTCACACGTCTCCATTTTGAGAAACTCCCTTCCACTGCTACTCTCTGTCTCCTGTTGCCCAGCCAGTTCTTTATCCATCTAGCTAGTACACCTTGGACCCCATGCGACTTCACTTTCTCCATCAACTTACCATGGGGAACCTTATCAAACGCCTTACTGAAGTCCATGCATATGACATCTACAGCCCTTCCCTCATCAATCAACTTTGTCACTTCCTCAAAGAATTCTAGTAAGTTGGTAAGACATGACCTTCTCTGCACAAAACCATGTTGCCTATCACTGATAAGCCCATTTTCTTCCAAATGTGAATAGATCCTATCCCTCAGTATCTTCTCCAGCAGCTTCCCTACCACTGACGTCAGGCTCACCGGTTTATAATTACCTGGATTATCCCTGCGACCCTTCTTAAACAAGGGGACAACATTAGCAATTCTCCAGTCCTCCGGGACCTCACCCGTGTTTAAGGATGCTGCAAAGATATCTGTTAAGGCCCCAGCTATTTCCTCTCTCGCTTCCCTCAGTAACCTGGGATAGATCCCATCCGGACCTGGGGACTTGTCCACCTTAATGCCTTTTAGAGTACCCAACACTTCCTCCCTCCTTGTGCCGAATTGACCAAGAGTAATCAAACATCTATCCCTAACCTCAACATCTGTCATGTCCCTCTCCTCGGTGAATACCAATGCAAAGTATTTGTTTAGAATCTCACCCATTTTCTCTGACTCCAAGCATAATTTTCCTCCTTTGTCCTTGAGTGGGCCAATCCTTTCTCTAGTTACCCTCTTGCTCCTTATATATGAATAAAAGGCTTTGGGATTTTCCTTAACCCTGTTTGCTAAAGATATTTCATGACCCCTTTTAGCCCTCTTAATTCCTCGTTCAGATTGGTCCTACATTCCCGATACTCTTCCAAAGTTTCGTCTTTCTTCAGCCGCCTAGACCTTATGTATGCTTCCTTTTTCCTCTTAGCTAGTTTCACAATTTCACCTGTCATCCATGGTTCCCTAATCTTGCCATTTCTATCCCTCATTTTCACAGGAACATGTCTCTCCTGCACGCTAATCAACCTCTCTTTAAAAGCCTCCCACATATCAAATGTGTATTTATCTTCAAACAGCTGCTCCCAATCTACATTCCCCAGCTCCTGCCGAATTTTGGTATAGTTGGCCTTCCCCCAATTTAGCACTCTTCCTTTAGGACCACTCTCGTCTTTGTCCATGAGTATTCTAAAACTTACGGAATTGTGATCATTATTCCCAAAGTGGTCCCCTACTGAAACTTCAACCACCTGGCTGGGCTCATTCCCCAACACCAGGTCCAGTATGGCCCCTTCCCGAGTTGGACTATTTACATACTGCTCTAGAAAACCCTCCTGGATGCTCCTTACAAATTCTGCTCCATCTAGACCTCTAACACTAAGTGAATCCCAGTCAATGTTGGGAAAATTAAAATCTCCTATCACCACCCTGTTGCTCCTGCATCTTTCCATAATCTGTTTACATATTTGTACCTCTATCTCACGCTCGCTGTTGGGAGGCCTGTAGTACAGCCCCAACATTGTTACCGCACCCTTCCTATTTCTGAGTTCTGCCCATATTGCCTCACAGCTCGAGTCCTCCATCGTGCCCTCCTTCAGCACAGCTGTGATATCCTCTTTGACCAGTAATGCAACTCCTCCACCCCTTTTACCTTCCTCTCTATCCCGCCTGAAGCATCGATATCCTGGGATATTTAGTTGCCAATCGTGCCGTTCCCTTAACCAAGTCTCAGTAATAGCAATAACATCATACTCCCTGGTACTAATCCAAGCCCTAAGTTCATCTGCCTTATCTACTACACTTCTTGCATTAAAACAAATGCACCTCAGACCACCAGTCCCTTTGCGTACATCATCTGCTCCCTGCCTAGTCAAGTTAGAATAAAAGATAAAGTCCTATACGAACCTCACATTGACCCTTACTATTGTTAGAATATGGAATAGTTTAGCTGAATATCAGCACTGATGAAACTTTGATTTTTAAAACAAATGCAGAAAAACGCGGTAAAAAGAAATAGACACGCCCAATGGGGTGATTGTTTCTCTTTCCCTTAGTCACGCTGACTTGATTATCGAGTTCCTTACAGGCTTTAGTTACTACCTCCTTACTGTCCACTGACCTCCTCATTTGGTTCCCATCCCCCTGCCACATTAGTTTAAACCCTCCCCAACAGCGTTAGCAAAAGCACCCCCAAGGACATTGGTTCCAGTCCGGCCCAAGTGCAGACCGTCCAATTTGTAATATTAGAATTAGAACATTACAGCGCAGTACAGGCCCTTCGGCCCTCGATGTTGCGCCGACCTGTGAAACCATCTGACCTACACTATTCCATTTTCATCCATATGTCTATCCAATGACCACTTAAATGCCCTTAAAGTTGGCGAGTCTTCTACTGTTGCAGGCAGGGCGTTCCACACCCCTACTACTCTCTGAGTAAAGAAACTACCTCTAACATCTGTCCTATATCTGTCACCCCTCAACTTAAAGCTATGTCCCCTCGTGTTTGCCATCACCATCCGAGGAAAAAGACTCTCACTATCCACCCTATCTAACCCTCTGATTATCTTATATGTCTCTATTAAGTCACCTCTCCTCCTCCTTCTCTCCAACGAAAACAACCTCAAGTCCCTCAGCCTTTCCTCATAAGACCTTCCCTCCATACCTGGCAACATCCTAGTAAATCTCCTCTGCACCCTTTCCAAAGCTTGCACATCCTTCCTATAATGCGGTGACCAGAACTGCACGCAATACTCCAGGTGCGGTCTCACCAGAGTTTTGTACAGCTGCAGCATGACCTCGTGGCTCCGAAACTCGATCCCCCTCCTAATAAAAGCTAACACACCATATGCCTTCTTAACAGCCCTATTAACCTGAGTAGCAACCTTCAGGAATTTATGCACCTGGACACCAAGCTCTCTCTGCTCATCTACACTACCAAGAATCTTCCCATTAGCCCAGTACTCTGCATTCCTGTTACTCCTTCCAAAGTGAATCACCTCGCACTTTTCCGCATTAAACTCCATTTGCCATCTCTCAGCCCAGCTCTGCAGCCTATCTATGTCCCTCTAAACCCTACAACATCCTTCTGCACTATCCACAACTCCACCGACCTTTGTGTCATCCGCAAATTTACTAACCCACCCCTCTACACCCTCTTCCAGGTCATTTATAAAAATGACAAACAGCAGTGGCCCCAAAACAGATCCTTGCGGTACACCACTAGTAACTAAACTCCAGGATGAACATTTGCCATCAACCACCACCCTCTGTCTTCTTTCAGCTAGCCAATTTCTGATCCAAAGCTCTAAATCACCTTCAACCCCATACTTCCGTATTTTCTGCAATAGCCTACCGTGGGGAACCTTATCAAACGCCTTACTGAAATCCATATACACCACATCCACGGCTTTACCCTCATCCACCTGTTTGGTCACCTTCTCGCAAAACTCAATAAGGTTTGTGAGGCACGACCTACCTTCCACAAAACCGTGCTGACTATCGCAAATGAACTTATTCTTTTCAAGATGATTATAAATCCTGTCTCTTATAACCTTTTCCAACATTTTACCCGCAACCGAAGTAAGGCTCACAGGTCGATAATTACCAGGACCGTCTCTACTCCCCTTCTTGAACAAGGGGACAACATTTGCTATCCTCCAGTCTTCCGGCACTATTCCTGTCGACAATGACGACATCAAGATCAAGGACAAAGGCTCTGCAATCTTCTCCCTAGCTTCCCAGAGAATCCTAAGATAAATCCCATCTGGCCCAGGGGACTTATCTATTTTCACACTTTCCAAAATTGATAACACCTCCTCCTTGTGACCCTCAATCCCATCTAGCCTAGTAGCCTGAATCTCAGTATTCTCCTCGACAACATTTTCTTTCTCTACTGTAAATACTGACGCAAAATATTCATTTAACACTTCCCCTACCTCCTCTGATTCCACACACAACTTCCCACTACTATCCTTGATTGGCCCTGTTCTAACTCTAGTCATTCTTTTATTCCTGATATACCTATAGAAAGCCTTAGGGTTTTCCCTGACCCTATCCGCCAATGACTTCTCGTGTCCTCTCCTTGCTCTTCTTAGCTCTCCCTTTAGATCCTTCCTGGCTAGCTTGTAACTCTCAAGCGCCCTAACTGAGCCTTCACGTCTCATCCTAACATAAGCCTTCTTCTTTCTCTTGACAAGCGCTTCAACTTCTTTAGTAAACCACGGCTCCCTCGCTCGACAACTTCCTCCCTGCCTCACAGGTACATACTTATCAAGGACACGCAGTAGCTGCTCCTTGAATAAGCTCCACATTTCGATTGTGCCCATCCCCTGCAGTTTCCTTCCCCATCCTACACATCCTAAATCTTGCCTAATCGCATCATAATTTCCTTTCCCCCAGCTATAATTTTTGCCCTGCGGTATATACCTGTCCCTGCCCATCGCTAAGGTAAACCTAACCGAGTTGTGATCACTATCACCAAAGTGCTCACCTACATCTAAATCTAACACCTGGCCGGGTTCATTATCCAGTACCAAATCAAATGTGGCATCGCCCCTGGTTGGCCTGTCTACATACTGTGTCAGAAAACCCTCCTGCACACACTGGACAAAAACTGACCCATCTAAAGTACTCGAACCATAGTATTTCCAGTCAATATTTGGAAAGTTAAAGTCCCCCATAACAACTACCCTGTTACTCTCGCCCCTGTCGAGAATCATCTTCGCTATCCTTTCCTCTACATCTCTGGAACTATTTGGAGGTCTATAAAAGACTCCCAACAGGGTGACCTCACCTCTCCTGTTTCTAACCTCGGCCCATATTACCTCAGTAGACGAGTCCTCAAACGTCCTTTCTGTCGCTGTAATACTCTCCTTGATTAACAATGCCACACCCCCCCCTCTTTTACCATCTTCTCTGTTCTTACTGAAACATCTAAATCCCGGAACCTGCAACATCCATTCCTGCCCCTGCTCTACCCATGTCTCCGAAATGGCCACTACATCGAGATCCCAGGTACCAGCCCATGCTGCAAGCTCACCCAACTTATTCCGGATGCTCCTGGCATTGAAGTGGACACACTTTAAACCAGGTTCTTGCTTGCCAGTGCCCTCTTGCGTCCTTGTAACCTTATCCCTGACCTCACTACTCTCAACATCCTGTACACTGGCCCTACATTTTAGGTTCCCATTCCCCTGCTGAATTAGTTTAAACCCCCCCGAAGAGCACTAGCAAATCTCCCCCCCAGGATATTGGTACCCCTCTGGTTCAGGTGAAGACCATCCTGTTTGTAGAGGTCCCACCTACCCCAGAAAGAGCCCCAATTATCCAGGAAACCAAAACCCTCCCTCCTGCACCATCCCTGCAGCCACGTGTTCAACTCCTCTCTCTCCCTATTCCTCGCTTTGCTATCACGTGGCACGGGCAACAACCCAGAGATAACAACTCAGTTTGTTCTCGCTCTAAGCTTCCACCCTAGCTCCCTGAATTTCTGTCTTAAATCCCCATCTCTCTTCCTACCTATGTCGTTGGTGCCTATGTGGACCACGACTTGGGGCTGCTCCCCCTCCCCCTTAAGGATCCCAAAAACACGATCCGAGACATCACGAACCCTGGCACCTGGGAGGCAACATACCAACCGTGAGTCTCTCTCGTTCCCACAGAACCTCCTATCTGTTCCCCTAACTATGGAGTCCCCAATGACTAATTCCCTTCTGAGCAACAGGGACAGACTCTGTGCCAGATACCTGTACCCCATTGCTTACCCCTGGTAAATCGTCCCCCGCAACAGCATCCAAAACGGTATACCTGTTGTTGAGGGAAACGGCCACAGGGGATCCCTGCACTGCCTGCTGGTTCCCTCTCCTTCCCCTGACGGTAACCCATCTACCTACGTCTTTTACCTGAGGTGTGACTACCTCCCCATAACTCCTCTCAATAACCCCCTCCGCCTCCCGAATGATCCGAAGTTCATCCAGCTCCAGCTCCAGTTCACTAACGCGGTTCCCTAATAGTCCCACCTCCCCCAGAACCGGTCCCAATGTCCCAAACATCTGAACCCTTCCCTCCTGCACCATCTCTCAAGCCATGCATTCATCCTGACTATTCTTTCATTTCTACTCTGACTAGCACGTGGCACTGGTAGCAATCCTGAGATTACTGCCTCTGAGGTCCTACTTTTTAACTTGACTCCTAACTCCCTAAATTCTGCTTGTAGGACCTCATCCCGTTTTATACCTATATCATTGGTGCCTATGTGCACAACGACAACTGGCTGTTCACCCTCCCCCTTCAGAATGTTCTGCAGCCGATCTGAGACATCCCTGACCCGTGCACCTGGGAGGCAACATACCATTCGGGAGTCTCGTTTTCGACCACAGAACCGCCTATCTACTCCCCTTACAATCGAATCCCCGATGACTATAGACCTTCCACTCTTTTTCCCGCTCTTCCGAACAGCAGAGCCAGCCACGATGCCATGAACCTGGCTACTGCTGCCTTCCCCTGGTGAGCCATCACCCCCAACAGTATCCAAAACAGTATACCTGTTTTGGAGGGAGATGACCGCAGGGGTCACCTGCGCTGCCTTCCTGCTCTTTCTCTGCCTTTTGATCACCCATTCCCTTTCTCCCTCAGCAATCCTAATCTGCGGTGTGACCAATTCACTAAACGTGCTATCCACGACCTCCTCAGCATCGTGGATGCTCCAAAGTGAGTCCATCTGCAGCTCCAGAGCCGTCATGCGGTCTAACAAGAGCTGCAGCTGGACACACTTCCTGCACGTGAAGGAGTCAGGGACATCAGCCGTGTCCCTGAGCTCCCACATTGAGCAAGAGGAGCATGACACGGGTCTGAGATCTCCTGCCATTTTTAATATTAAGCTTAACTTAGTCTTAACTTAGATAAACGAAAAAGGAACGAAAAGTTTTTACCCATCACACGAAAAAAAATAAATAGAAAAAGCCTTACCTTATCTACACACCACCGAGTCCTTTTTTTTTGTTTAGAGGAGGAGGGCGGGTGGGAGACACTTCAGGTGTCTCGGTGTAGGTGTACAGGTGTAGTGTCTCTGGTTCAGCTGCTGCCCAAATATATAGGACTTACTTACCCAGCTGCCACCTCGCTCTCCCTGTCGCCGCTGCAAAAAGAAAATTGGCTCAGTGGCAGGAAACAAAGGGTAATTGTTGCCGGGTGTTTTAGTGACTGGAGGGCTGTTTCCAGTAGCATTCTGCAGGACTCAGTACTGGGTCCCTGGCTTTTTGTGGTATATATTAGGGGGCATGATCAAGAAGTTTGAGGACGACACAAAGATTGGCCATGTGGTAGATAGCGAGGAGGATAGCTGAAGGCTGCAGGAAGATATTGATGGTCTGGTCAGATGGGCAGAAAAGTGGCAAATGGAATTCAACCCAGAGAAGTGTGAGGTGATGCATTTGGGGAGGTCAAACAAGGCAAAGGAATACACGATTAATGGGAAAATACTGAGAAGTATAGAGGTAGTGAGGAACCTTGGAGTGAATATCCACAGAACCCTGAAGGTAGCAGGACAGGTCGATAAGGTGGTTAAGAAGGCATATGGAATCCTTTCCTTTATTAGCTGAGGTATAGAATATAAGATCAGGGAGGTTATGCTGGAACTGTATAAGTCATTGGTTAGGCCACAACTTGAGTACAGTGTGCAGTTCTGGTCACCTCATTACAGAAAGGATGTAATTGCACGAGAGAGGGTACAGAAGAGATTTATGAGGATGTGGCCAGGACTGGAAAAATGTAGCTATGAGGAAAGATTAGATAGGCTGGGGTTGTTCTCCTTGGAACAGAGAAGGCTGAGGGGAGATCTGATTGAAGTGTACAAAATTTTGAGGGGCCTGAATAGAGTGGAGGTGAAGGATCTATTCACCTTAACAGGGAGGTCAGTGACGAGGGGGCATAGATTTAAAGGGATTGGTTGAAAAATTAGTGGGGAGATAAGGAACATTTTTATCACCCAGAGGGTGGTGGGGGTCTGGAACTCTCTGCCTGAAAGGGTAGTTGAGGCAGAAACCCTCAACTCATTCCAAAGAAGTCTGGATATGCACCTCAAGTGCCAGAATCCGCAGGGCTACAGACCAAATGCTGGAAGATGGGATTAGAAGGGGTGGATCGTTTTTCAGCTGGCACAGACATGATGGGCCAAGTGGCCTCTTTCTGTGCCTTAAACTTTCTATGATTTTATGATTCTATAAGAGGATTGCCAGAGATTGCACTCGGCCATTGAAGGATGTTCCAGGAAAGGTTGCAATGGACTCACAGGGTATAGGGGAAATATGCAATCAGTATTTTGCTTTGACATGCACTCTTGAAAATGCTCAATTGGTAGACTTTAACAATATGAACAAAATTAATATTAACATAGTTGAGCATTTTTCTTTAATTTGAATGAAAACCTGAAAATAGCCCAGTTGAAAGATCACAACAATAACTTGTATTCCTATCAGCTTGAGGCTTCTTCGGGGGAAAGAACATTTGTTGTGCGAGCCCTTTGCCCATATTTTTAATAATTCACTGCATTCTGGGATAGTTCCCCTAGACAAGAAGGGGTTAATGCAATTTCCCATCTTTAAAAATGGAGCACGACATACCTGCATAATTATAGGGCTATTGGTTTGATAAAGGAAAGATACTTGAAGGAATCATTAGGGATGCAGTAAATACTCACTTTGCCAGAAAGAGATCCAGCATGGCTTCATTAAAAAAAAGGTCATGATCTACAAATTTGATTATAAGTTTTGAAGAAGTTATGAAGATTGTGCATGAGGGAAACACAGTAGACATTGCATACCTAGCTTTCCAAATATCTTGTGGCAAGTTCTTTATAGGATTAAAGCCTCTAGTTTTCGTGGTATTTGTAGTATATGGGTCTGAAAGGGTTAATGCTTGAGACAGTGAGTGTAGTGATGATGACATATGTACATATGAATATATGAATTAGGAGCAGGAATAGGCCACTCGGCCCCTCAAGTCTGCTCACCATTCAATAAGTTCATGGCTGAACTGATTACTCCACATTTCCACCTACCCTCGATAACCTTTCACCCCATTGCTTATCAAGAATCTAGCTACCTCTGCTTTAAAAATATTCAAAGACACTGTCTTTTGAGGAAGAGAATTCCAAAGACTCACAGACTGAATTATGAGAGACAAAATTTCTCCTCATCTCTGTCTTAAATGGGCGACCCCATATTTTTAAACAGTGACCCCTGGTTCTAGATTCTCCCACAAGGGGAAACATCCTTTCCAAAAATCCACCCTGTCAAGACCCCCCAGGATCTTATATGTTTCAATTAAGTCACCTCTTACTCTTCTAAACTCCAGCGGATACAAGCCTAGCCTGTCCAGTCTTCATTAGATAGCCCGCCCATTCCAGGTATCAGTCTAGTAAACCTTCTTTGAACTGCTTCCAAAGCATTTACATCCTATTATTATTATTTTTCTATGTTTATATGTTTCTATCCTTCCTTAAATAAGGAGACCAGTACTGTACACAGTACTCCAGATGTGGTCTCACCAATGCCCTGTATAGCTGAAGCATAACCTCCCTACTTTTGTATTCAATTCCTTTCATGATAAACAATAACATTCTATCAGCTTTCCTAATCACATGCTGTACCTGCACACTAACCTTTTGCGATTCATACACTAGGACACCCAGATCCCTCTGCATCTCAGAGCTCTACAATCTCTCACCATTTTGATAATATGCTTCTTTGCTATTCTTCCTGCCAAAATGGACAATTTCACATTTTTCACCATTATACTTAATTTGCCAGATTTTTACCTCCTTATGTCCTCTTCACACTTTCCTACCTATCTTTATGTCATTAGCAAATTTAGCAACCAGACCTTTGGCCCCTTCATCCAAGTCATTAATATATATTGTAAAAAGTTGAGGCCCCAGCACTGATCCCTGTGGCACACCACTCGTTACATCTTGCCAACCAGAAAATGACCCATTATGCCTATTCTCTGTTTTCTGTTAGCTAGCCAATCTTCTATCCATGCCAATATGTTATCCCCTACACCATGAGCTTTTATTTTTTGCAACAACCTTTGATGTGGTGCCTCATCAAATGTCTTCTGCAAATCTAAGTACAATACATCCACCGGTTCCCCTTTATCCACAACACATGTAACTCCCTCAAAGAAATCCAATAAATTGATTGAACATGATTTCCCTTTAACAAAACCATGTTGTCTCTGCCTGATTACCTTCAATTTTTCTAAGTGCCCTGCTATAATGTCTTTAATAATAGCTTCTAACATTTTCCCTATGACAGATGTTAAGCGAACTGACAAGTAATTTCCTCCTTTCTGTCTCCCTCCCCTTTGGAATCAAGGAATTACATTTGCTATTTTCCAGTCTAGTGGAACCTTCCCTGAATCTAGGGACTTTTGGAAAATTAAAACGAACACATTAACTATCTCACTAGCCACTTCTTTTAAGACCCTTGGATGAAGTCCATCAGGACTCAGGGACTTGTCAGCCCGCAGCTCCAACAATTTGTTCAGTACCACTTCCCTGGTGATTAAAATTTTTCAGTTAGCTGGGGAGTGGGGGTGGGGCATGAGGGGCAACAGTGTAACCCCAGTGAAAGCATGGCCAATATGGAGGAGCAGAACTCAGGGCTGGGTACAAAATTGTAAAACTAGCTCAACTAATTCTAAAATTCAATGGGGAAGATGTGGAGAAATTTTTTGTGTCCTTTGAGAAACTGGCAAGGCAGCTAAAATGGCCAGCTGAGACCTAGTCTCTTTTACTACAAAGCGAGGTAACTGGAAAAGCCCATGAGGTTTATTTCCTGTTGCCAGATGAGAGTTCATCAAATTATGAACTAACCAAAAATGCTATCCTCGGGGCATATGAATTATTGCTATACGTCAGACTCGCCATCCCAGGAATTAGTCTGGTAAACCTTCGCTGCACTCCCTCTATAGCAATATGAATCAAATATGAATGAAGTATCCGAAGCCTATCGCCAAAAATTTAGAACCCTCAAGAAGCAAGCTAATCAAACATATCTGGAGTTTGAAAGTAGTAAGCAGATGGCTTTTGACCAGAGGCTGAGGGCTCTTAAAGTGCAGCTCAGCTATAAGAATCTAGGGAAGTAGCTCTGTTAGAGGAATTTAAAAACTCTCTGCCACTCTCCATAAAGACACATGTAGAGGAGCAGTGGGTTCAGAGAGCCTGACAAGCGGCCGTTCTGGCTGATGAGTTTGCTTTCATTTATAAGTTGGTTTCCCAGTGGGGAACCTACCCTAGTCACCCCCACATATCTGACAAGAACAATGGGTGGGAAAGTGATAGGAGCTCAGGCAGACCTGGGAGAGAAAGGAAAGCAGGAGACACAAGGGGACCCTCCTCTAGCCAAAAAGGAAGGTGCTGTGAGCAAGAGTGAGACCCAGAGACCTGTGTGCTTCCATTGTAATAAAGCAGGGCATTTAAAAGCTGACTGCTGGAAACTAAAGGGGAAACTGGTAGGGTTAATCAGGGCACACCCACTCAGTGAAGACGGGAACCTGATGCAAAGCACAGCAGAACAAGCTATGACTTTAACTGCGGTAAGAGTGCAACCCAGGAAGTTTACTAGGGCCAGTGCAGGAAAAGTTAATCGGATTCCTGAAAGTTATCAGGGTTTTGTGTCTGAAGGAAAAGTAATCTCATATCCCTTGAGTGGGCCAAGCAAGCCCATAGTGATTCTCAGGGACACAGGGGCCACTAGATCCCTTTTACTGGGAAAAGGCCTGACCTTTCCCCCAGAGAGGGCACTGAAAAGCAAAATGGTATTGGAGGGTAGTGTATGCCTGTACCTGTACACTGGGTGCATCTGGAGTGCGACCTAGTTAGAAACATAGAAACGTAGAAAATTGGAGCAGAAGTAGGCCATTCGGCCCTTCGAGCCTGCTCCGCCATTCATTACGATCATGGCTGATCATCCAACTCAGTAACCTGTTCCAACTTTCGCCCTATACCCTTTGTTCCCTTTAAACCCAAGAGCTATATCTAACTCCTTCTTGAAAATATACAATGTTTTGGCCTCAACTGCTTTCTGTGGTAGCGAATTCCACAGGCTCACCCTCTCTGGGTGAAGAAATTTCTCCTCATCTCAGTCCTGAAAGGTTTGCCCCATAATCCTTAGACTATGACCCCTGGTTCTGGACTCCCCCACCATCGGGAACATCATTCCTGCATCTACCCTGTCAAGTCCTGTTAGAATATTATAGGTTTCTATGAGATTCCCCTCTCATTCTTCCGAACTCCAGCAAATAAAATCCCAACCAACTCAATCTCTCCTCATATGTCAGTCCCGCCATCCCAGGAATCAGTCTGGTGAACCTTCGCTGCGCTCCCTCTATAGCAGGAACATCCTTCCTCAGATAAGGAGACCAAAACTGCACACAGTATTCCAGGTGTGGCCTCACCAAGGCCCTGTATAATTGTAGCAAGACATCCCTGCTCCTGTACTCGAATCCTCTCGCTATGAAGGCCAACATACCATTTGCCTTTTTTACCGCCTGTTGCACCTGCATGCTTACCTTCAGCAACTTGTGTATGAGAACACCCAGGTCTCATTGCATATTCCCCTCTCTCAGATAATAATCTGCCTTCCTGTTTTTGCTACCTCACATTTATCCACATTATACTGGATCTGCCATCCCACTCACTCAACTTGTCTAAATCATCCTGAAGCCTCTCCGCATTCTCCCCACAACTCACCCTCCCACCCAGTTTTGTGTCATCTGCAAATTTGGAGATATTACATTTAGTTCCCTCGTCTAAATCATTAATATATATTGTGAATAGCTGGGGTCCCAGCACCGATCCCTGCGGTACCCCACTAGTCACTGCCTGCCATTCAGAAAAAGACCCATTTATCCCTACCCTTTGTTTCCTGTCTTCCAACCAATTTTCTATCCATCGCAATACACTACACCCAATCCCATGCGCTTTAATTTTACATGCTAATCTCTTATGTGGGACTTTGTCGAAAGCCTTCTGAAACTCCAAATAAACCACATCCACTGGCTCCCCCTCATCAACTCTACTAGTTGCATGCTCCAAGAATTCTAGTAGATTTGTCAAGCATGATTTCCCTTTCGTAAATCCATGCCGACTCTGCCCGATTCTACCACTGTTCTCTAAGTGGTGTGCTATAATTCTTTGATAATGGGCTCTAGAATTTTCCCCACTACCAACATCAGGCTGACTGGTCTATAATTCCCTGCTTTCTCTCTATCTCCCTTTTTAAATAGTGGGGTTACATTAGCTACCCTCCAATCTGTAGGAACTGTTCCAGAGTCTATAGAATCTTGAAAAATGACCACCAATGCCTCCACTATTTCTGGGGCCACTTCCTTAAGTACTCTGGGATGCATACCATCAGGCCCTGGGGATTTATCAGCCTTCAATCCCATCAATTTCCCGAACACCATATTTCTAACTATCTAGCCTTTGATCTTTAATCCATCAAGAAACTTCAACAGATATTGATTTATTCGTTTAGTAGTACAGAACCTGAGAATTGCTGAAAATAGAGACATGTTGTCGAAGCTTTTCATCTTGCACTCATCAGGACAATCCGCAAATGTGCCACTCTGTGAGCCCTACAATCTAAAATTGGTTGTCAGCATAATTGAAAGAAATTTGTGCACATCAGACCAAACGCAGTGTAGGGCATGGCATAAATTGGTAACCCTATTACCAATTTGTTCAATCTCATCTCGCATAAATGTTTGCTCAGTTGTCGGACTGTGTCTCACTTTAGCATTATCGATATGTTTGGAAATAAATTTAAGATTGTCAGTCGGGCTCGCAGTGTGACCGATTTGCACGTACTGGAAGCTACATATATTAATACACAGTTCCCTGTTCTTTGCAGACAGAAAGAACATGTACACACCTTGCGCCTGTTTCAGCTAAACAAAATAAGTGACAGCCATTCATTGGTTCATTCCTCAGGGCAATACCTTGATCAATCAGAGTCAAGCTGCCTGGTTTAAATTTCAAACAAAGCTCGGCAGTTAACTGTCAGTCAACATAAACTGGTGCATTCACCATAGCAACACCTCTACCAATCAGAGTTCACTTGCCAACCAATCAGCACTCTCTTCTTATGCAGTATAACTTAATGTTTTCCCTTACATTGGTTATTCTTGCGGATTGTCCTGATGAGTGCAAGATGAAAAGCTTCAACAACATGTCTCTATTTTCAGCAATACTCAGGTTCTGTACTACTAAATGACTATTTGATATGGTCAGATTGTCTGAGAGTTGTGACTATGGAGAACTGAAGTCTGAGTTGATCAAGCACCGAACAGTAGTGGGAATAGCTAACTAGCTTTTATCAGATCTCTTATAGTCAAAAGATCACCTCATTCTTGAGGAAGTGATTCAGATGGTGCAATAGGCAGAGGTCAGAAGGCAAAATAGAGCCATCCTGCTGGCTGAAGAGAAGCCTTGGATCAGAATGAATCTGATAATGATACAGTTTCTGAAGCCCAGGATGGAAAGGCACTCTGCAGATAAGAAGGTACACACAGTGGGGAAGGTGAGAGACACTGTGACAACCAACCCAGGGAGAACCTCTGATAACTACTCAATTTCCAACCAGACCATGGGAATGTCTACGAATGGACTTCTTTATGTACAATGGAAAATCTTACACCATAGTAATCGATTATTTCTCATGGGTTGAAGTGAAAAGATTGTACTCAAAAACAACAGGATCTGTTATTGCAGCTTCACAAGAAATCTTTGCAGCGCGTAGTATTCCTGACAAGATGGTGTCAGACAATGGAACACAGTTTGAAAATGAATACTTCATACAATTGTGAGGAGATGGAGATTTGAAAATATAACAAGTTCCCCTTGTTACCCTCAATCGAATGGTGAAGCAGAGAGAGAGGGGAGTCTGAACTATAACAAAGATCTTCCAACTACATTATTGAATTATTGACTATTGTGAGGGGAATTGAATAGAAAAGTAGGGAGGTTCTTTCTTTGTTCTTTGTTCTTTGTTCTTTGTTAGGCTTCAGCTATACAGGACATTGGTGAGACCACATCTGGAGTATTGTGTACGGTATTGGTCTCCTTATTTAAGGAAGAATGTAAATGCGTTGGAAGCAGTTCAAAGAAGGTTTACTAGACTGATACCTGGAATGGGCGGGTTGTCTTTTTATTTTTTTTTATTTTTTTATTTTATTTACAGATACAGGCCCTTCGGCCCACCGAGTCTGTGCCGACCAAGAACCACCCATTTATACTAATCCTACAGTAATCCCACATTCCCGACCACCTACCTACACTAGGGGCAATTTACAATGGCCAATTTACCTATCACCTTCAAGTCTTTGGTGGTGGGAGGAAACCGGAGCGCCCGGCGAAAACCCACGCGGTCACAGGGAGAACTTGCAAACTCCGCACAGGCAGTACCCGGAATTGAACCCGGGTCACTGGAGCTGTGAGGCTGCGGTGAGGAAAGGTTGGACAGGCTAGGCTTGTATCCACTGGAATACAGTTAAGAGGCAACTTGATTGAAACTTATAAGATCCTGAGGGGTCTTGACAGGGTGGATGTGGAAAGGATGTTTCCCCTTGTGGGAGAATCTAGAACTAGAGGTCACTGTTTAAACATAAAGGGTCGTCTATTTAAGACAGAGATGAGGAGAAACGTTTTCTCTCAGAGGGTCGTGAGTCTTTG
This sequence comes from Heterodontus francisci, assembly GCF_036365525.1. NCBI lineage: Eukaryota > Metazoa > Chordata > Chondrichthyes > Heterodontiformes > Heterodontidae > Heterodontus > Heterodontus francisci. The sequence continues at coordinate 223,486,973 of NC_090372.1, read as the reverse complement.
GAATTCTCTTCCTCAAAAGGCAGTGGAAGCAGAGTCTTTGAATATTTTTAAGGCAGAGGTAGATAGATTCTTAATAAACAAGGGGGTGAAAGGTTATCGGGGGTCAGCGGGAATGTGGAGACGAGGTTACAATCAGATCAGCCATGAGCATACTGAATGGGGGAGCAGATCAAGGGGCCGAGTGGCCTCCTCCTCCTCCTAATTCATATGTTCGTATGTTTCTAACAACAATAGACAATAGTATTATATTGAGCTGGATTGAGAACTGGCTGTCAGGACTCAGGCAGAAAGTAATCCGAGCAGGATTTGGATCTGTTCAAAAGCTGAATTCCCCATTGTGGACACAAAGGAACGGACAGAGCACAGGGAGAGGGAAAGAGAGAGGAAAAAAGACGGGGACAGTGAGAGGGACAGAGAGATGGACAGAGCACAGAGAGAGGAGAGAGAGAGAGAGAGAGACAGGGACAGAGAACAGAGAGAAGGACAGAGAGCGAGGGACAGAAAGAAGGACAGAGAGAGGGACAGAGAGAGGGACAGAGAGAGAGGGGGACAGACAGAGGGACAGAGAGTGAGGGACTGAAAGAAGGACAGAGAGAGGGACAGAGAGTGAGGGACTGAAAGAAGGACAGAGAGAGGTACGGAGAGAGTGACAGAAAGAAGGACAGGGAGAGGGACAGAGAGAGAGGGACAGAGAGAGAGGGACAGAGAGAAGGACAGAGAGTGAGGGACTGAAAGAAGGACAGAGAAAGTGACAGAGAGAGGGACAGAGAGAAGGACAGAGAGAAGGACAGACAGAGAGGGACAGAGAGAGGGACAGAGCACAACAGAGGGACAGAGAGAGGGACAGAAAGAGGGACAGAGAAAAGGACAGAGAGAAGGACAGAGAGAGGGACTGAGAGAGAGACAGAGAGAGAGGGACACAGAGAGAGGGACAGAGAGAGGAAAATAGACAGGGACAGAGAGAGGTACAGAGAACGGAGAGAGGGACAGAGCACAGAGAGAGAGGGAGAGAGAGAGAGGGCGAAAGAGAGGGAGAGAGAGAGAGGGACAGGGCGAGAGGGAGAGAGAGAGAGTGTCAGAGAGAGAGGGACAGAGAGAGAGACAGAGAGAGAGGGGCAGAGAGGGACAGAGAAAGGGACAGAGCAGGGAGAGAGAGAAGGACATAGAGAGAAGGACAAAGAGAGCAACAGAGAGCGGGACAGAGCACAAAGAGAACAACGGAGAGAGAGGAACAGCGAGAGGAAAAGAGAGAGGGACAGAGAGAGAGAGAGACAGAGAGAGGGAGGGACAGAGAGGGGGACAGAGAGAAGGACAAAGGGTGTGACAGAGAGAGGGACAGAGAGAGGGGGACAGAGAGAGAGACAGAGAGAGAGGGGCAGAGAGGGACAGAGAAAGGGACAGAGCAGGGAGAGAGAGAAGGACATAGAGAGAAGGACAAAGAGAGCAACAGAGAGCGGGACAGAGCACAAAGAGAACAACGGAGAGAGAGGAACAGCGAGAAGAAAAGAGAGAGGGACAGAGAGAGAGAGAGACAGAGAGAGGGAGGGACAGAGAGGGGGACAGAGAGAAGGACAAAGGGTGGGACAGAGAGAGGGACAGAGAGAGGGGGACAGAGGGAGGGACAGAGAGTGGGACAGAGAGAGGCACAGAGAATGACAGAGAGGGACAGAGAGTGGGACATTGCACAGAAAGAGGGACAGAGAGCGAGAGGGACAGAGAGAAGGGGACAGAGGGAGGGACAGAGAGTGGTCAGAGAGAGGGACAGAGAGAGGGGCAGAGAGAGGGACAGAGAGAGGGGCAGAGAATGACAGAGAGGGACAGAGAGTGGGACATTGCACAGAAAGAGGGACAGAGAGCGAGAGGGACAGAGAGAGGGAGACAGAGGGAGGGACAGAGAGTGGTCAGAGAGATGGACAGAGAGCGGGGCAGAGAGAGGGACAGAGAGAGGGACAGAGAATGACAGAGAGGGACAGAGAGTGGGACATTGCACAGAAAGAGGGACAGAGAGCGAGAGGGACAGAGAGAGGGACAGAGAGAGGGACAGAGAGGGGGGGACAGAGGGAGGGACAGAGAGAGGGACAGAGAGAGGGACAGAGAGAGGGGCAGATAGAGGGACAGAGAGAGGGACAGAGAATGACAGAGAGGGACAGAGAGTGGGACATTGCACAGAAAGAGGGACAGAGAGCGAGAGGGACAGAGAGAGGGGGACAGAGGGAGGGACAGAGAGTGGTCAGAGAGAGGGACAGAGAGAGAGGGACAGAGAGAGAGGGACAGAGAGAGAGGGACAGAGAGAGGGGGACAGAGGGAGGGACAGAGAGTGGTCAGAGAGAGGGACAGAGAGTGGGGCAGAGAGAGGGACAGAGCACAGAGAGAGGGAGAGAGAGAGACAGAAGAGGGACAGAGAGAGGCACAGAGAGAATGACAGAGAGAGGGAGAGAGAGAGGGGCAGAGTGAATGACAGAGAGTGAGACAGAGTGAGGGACAGAGAGGGACAGAGAGAGAGGGAGGGAGCGAGAGCAACAGAGCGAGGGACAGAGAGAGGGACAGAGAACAGACAGAGGGACAGGTGGAGAGACAGAGAGAGGGACAGAGAACAGAGAGAGGGAGAGAGAGAGAGACAGAAAGAAAGGGACAGAGAGAGGGACAGAGAGAGAGGGACGGAGAGAGGGACAGAGATAGGGAGAGAGAGAGGGAGAGAGAGGCACAGAGAGAGGGAGACTGTGAGGTAGGGAAAGAGAGAGGTAGGGACAGAGAGTGGGACAGAGAGTGGACAGAGAGAAGGACTGAGAAAGAGGGACAAAGAGAGAAGGACAGAGAGAGGGGGAGGGAGAGGGGGTCAGATAGAGTGGGACAGAGACAGTGCCAAAGAGAGGGACGGAGCATGGAGAGTGGGATAGAGCGAGGGACAGAGAGAGAGGGACAAAGAGAGGGACAAAGAGAGGGAGAGAGAGAGAGGGACAGAGAAAGGGACAGAGCACAGAGAGAGGGAGAGGGAGAGACAGACAGAAGAGGGACAGAGAGAGGCACAGAGAGAATGACAGAGAGAGGAAGAGAGAGAGGGGCAGTGCGAATGACAGAGAGTGAGACAGAGAGAGGGACAGAGAGGGACAGAGAGAGGGACAGAGCACAGAGAGAGGGAGAGAGAGAGAGACAGAAAGAAAGGGACAGAGAGAGGGACAAAGAGAGGGACAGAGAGCGAGGGACAGAGCGAGGGACAGAGAGAGGGACAGAGAGAGGGACAGAGAGAGAGGGACAGAGAGAGAGGCAGGGAGAGAGAGGCAGGGAGAGAGAGGGAGGGAGAAAGAGGGACAGAGAGAGGGACAGAGAGCGGTACAGAGCACAGAGAGAGGGACAGATCACAAAGAGAGGGAGAGAGAGAGCCGTAAAGAAAGGGACAGAGAGAGGGACAGAGGACAGAGAGAGGGGCAGGGTGAGGGACATCGAGACAGGCACAGAGAGAGAGAGAGACAGAGAGAGGGACAGAGAGAGAGGGACTGAGAGGGACAGAGATAGGAAGAGAGAGAGGGAGAGAGAGAGGCACAGAGAGAGGGAGACTGAGAGGTAGGGAAAGAGAGACTAAGGACAGAGAGAGGGACAGAGAGAGGGACAGAGAGAGAGGGACAGAGAGTGGACAGAGAGAGGGACACAGAGAGAGGAAAAGAGAGATGGACAGAGAGAGGGAAAGAGCACAGAGACAGGGAGAGAGAGAGAGACAGAGCGAGAGGGAGAGAGGGTCAGAGAGAGAGGGACAGAGAAAGGGACAGAGGACAGAGAGAGGGTCAGAGAGAGAGGGACAGAGAGTGAAACAGAGAGAGTGACAAAGATAGGGACAGGGCATAGAGAGTAGGACAGAGAGTAGGACAGAGAGAGGGACAGAGAGAGGGACAGAGAGAGGGACAGAGAGAGGGGGACAGAGAGAGAGGGATAAAGAGAGGGATAAAGAGAGGGATAAAGAGAGGGACAGAGAGAGGAACAGAGAGAAGGACAAAGGGAGAGGGACAGAGAGAGGGACAGGGAGAGAGGGACAGGGAGAGAGGGACAGAAAGAGAGGGACTGAGAGAGGGACAGAGAGAGAGGGACAGAGAGAGAGGGAGAGAGAGAGAGGGAGAGAGAGAGAGGGACCGAGAGAGAGGGACCGAGAGAGAGGGACCGAGAGAGAGGGACAGAGAGAGGGACAGAGCACGGAGATAGGGACAGAGAAAGGGACAGAGTACAGAGAGAGTGAGAGTAAGAGGGAGAAAGAGAGAGGGACAGAGAGAGAGGGACAGAAAGAGGGACAGAGCACTGAGAGAGGGACAGAGAAAGGGTCAGAGTACAGAGAGAGGGCGAGAGAGAGAGAGAAGAGAGGGACAGAGAGAGAGGGACAGAGGGAGAGACAGAGCACAGTGAGAAGGACAGAGAGAGGGACAGAGAGTGGGACAGATCACAGAGAGAGGGAGAGAGAGAGCCAGAAAGAAAGGGACAGCGAGTGGGACAGAAAGAGACGGACAGAGAGAGGGACAGAGGACAGAGAGAGGGGCAGGTTAAGGGACAGCGAGTTAGGGACAGAGTGAGAGACAGGGAGCGGAACAGAGAGAGAAGGACAGAGAGAAGGACAGAGAGAGAGGGACAGTGTGGTTTGAGAGGGAGAGAGAGAGGGAGAGAGAGAACAACATAGAACATAGAACAGTACAGCACAGTACAGGCCTTTCGGCCCACGATGTTGTGCCGAACCTTTAACCTACTCTAAGATCAAACTACCTACATACCCTTCATTCTACTATCATCCATGTACCTATCCAAGAGTCGCTTAAATGTCCCTAATGTATCTGCTTCTACTACCACCGCTGGCAGCGCATTCCACGCACCCACCACTCTCTGTGTAAAGAACCTATCTCTGACATCTCCCTGAAACCTTCCTCCAATCACCTTAAAATTATGCCCCCTGGTGATAGCCCTTTCCGCCCTGGGAAAAAGTCTCTGACTATCCACTCTATCTATGCCTCTCATCATCTTGTACACCTCTATCAAGTCACCTCTCATCCTTCTACGCTCCAATGAGAAAAGCCCTAGCTCCCTCAATCTTTCTTCATAAGACATGCCCTCCAGTCCAGGCAGCATCCTGGTAAGTCTCCTCTGCACCCTCTCTAAAGCTTCCACATCCTTCCTATAATGAGGCGACCAGAACTGAACACAATATTCCAAGTGTGGTCGAACCAGGGCCTTATAGAGCTGCAGCATAACCTCGCGGCTCTTAAACTCAATCCCCCTGTTAATGAAAGCCAACACACCATACGCCTTCTTAACAACCCTATCAACTTGGGTGGCAACTTTGAGGGATCTATGGACGTGGACCCCAAGATCCCTCTGTTCCTCCACACTGCCAAGAATCCTGTCTTTAAGCCTGTATTCTCATTCAAATTCGACCTTCCAAAATGAATCACTTCACACTTTTCCAGGTTGATCTCCATCTGCCACTTCTCAGCCCAGCTCTGCATCCTGTCAATGTCCCGTTGCAACCTACAACAGCCTTCCACACAATCCACAACTCCAGCAACCTTCGTGTCATCAGCAAACTTGCTAAGCCAGCCTTCCACTTCCTCATCCAAGTCATTTATAAAAATCACAAAGAGCAGAGGTCCCAGAACAGATCCTTGTGGAACACCACTGGTCACCGAGCTCCATGCTGAATACTTTCCATTGACTATCACCCTCTGTCTTCTATGGGCCAGCCAATTTTGTATCCAGACAGCCAACTTTCCCTGAATCCCATGCCTCCTTACTTTCTGAATGAGCCTACCATGGGGAACCTTATCAAACGCCTTGCTAAAATCCATATACACCACATCCACTGCTCTTCCTTCATCAATGTGTTTTGTCACATCATCACAGAATTCAATAAGGCTTGTGAGGCATGACCTGCCCCTCACAAAGCCATGCTGACTGTCTCTAATCAAACCATGCTTTTCCAAGTAATCATAAATCCTGTCTCTCAGAATCCTCTCCAATAATTTTCCCACTACCGACGTAAGACTCACTGGTCAATAATTCCCAGGGTTATCCCTATTCCCTTTCTTGCACAAGGGAACAACATTTGCCACCCTCCAATCATCCGGTACTACTCCAGTGGACAGTGAAGACGCAAAGATCATCGCCAAAGGCGCAGCAATCTCTTCCCTCGCTTCCCGTAATATCCTTGGGTATATCCCGTCTGGCCCCGGGGACTTATCTGTCCTCGTATCATTCAAAATTTCCAGCACATCCTCCCTCTTAACATCAACCTGTTCGAGCATATCAGCCTGTTCCACGCTGTCCTCACAAACGACCAGGTCCCTCTCACTAGTGAATACTGAAGCAAAGCATTCATTTGGACCTCCCCTACCTACTCCGACTCCAGGCACACGTTCCCTCCGCTATCCCTGATCGGCCCTACCCTCACTCTGGCAATCCTGTTGCTCCTCACATGAGTGTAGAATGCCTTGGGATTTTCCTTAATCCTTCCCGCCAAAAGTTTTTCATGTCCCCTTCTAGCTCTCCTAAGTCCATTCTTCAGTTTCTTCCTGGCTACCTTGTAACCGTCTAGAGCCCTGTCTGATCCTTGCTTCCTCAACCTTAAGTAAGCTTCCTTCTTCCTCTTGACTAGCTGTTCCACATCTCTTGTTATCCAAGGTTCCTTCACCCTACCATCCCTTCCTTGCCTCAGCGGGACAAACCTATCCAGCAGTCGCAGCAAGTACTCCCTAAACAACTTCCACATTTCTGTCGTGCATTTCCCTGAGAACATCTGTTCCCAATTTATGCTCCCCAGTTCCTGCCTAATAGCATTGTAATTCCCCCTCCCCCAATTAAATATTTTCCCAACCTGTCTGCTCCTATCCCTCTCCATGACTATAGTAAAGGTCAGGGAGTTGTGATCACTATCACCGAAATGCTCTCCCACCAAGAGATCTGCCACCTGGCCTGGTTCGTTGCCAAGCACCAAATCCAACATAGCCTCCCCTCTAGTCGGCCTATCTACATATTGAGTCAGGAAACCTTCCTGGACACACCTGACAAAAACTGCTCCATCCAAACTATTTGCACTAAGGAGGTTCCAATCAATATTAGGGAAGTTGAAGTCACCCATGACAACAACCCTGTTACTTCTGCACCTTTCCAAAATCTGCCTCCCAATCTGTTCCTCCGTGTCTCTGTTGCTATTGGGGGGTCTATAGAGAACTCCCAATAAAGTGACTGCTCCTTTCCTGTTTCTGACTTCCACCCATAATGACTCAGTAGACAAACCCTCCTCGACGACCTCCCTTTCTACAGCTGTGATACTATCCCTGATTAGCAATGCCACTCCCCCACCTCTTTTACCTCCCTCCCTATTCCTTTTGAAACATCTAAACCCCAGAATATCCAACATCCATTCCTGCCCCTGTGATATCCAAGTCTCCGTAATGGCCACAACATCGTAGCTCCAAGTACTGATCCATGCTCTAAGTTCATCACCCTTATTCCTGACACTTCTTGCGTTAAAATAGACACATTTCAACCCATCATACTGGCTGCAACTTTGCCCTGTCATCTGTCTAACCTTCCTCACAGACTCTCTGCACTCTGTATCTGCCTGTTCAACAGCTACCCTATCCACTGATCCGTGGCTCCGGTTCCCATCCCCCTGCCAAACTAGTTTAAACCCTCCCGAAGAGCTCTAGTAAACCTCCCGCCCAGGATATTGGTGCCCCTCCAGTTCAGATGCAACCCGTCCTTCTTGTACAGGTCCCACCTTCCCCAGAAGGTATCCCAATGATCCACAGATCTGAATCCCTCCCTCCTACACCAGCTCTGTCGCCACATGTTCAGCTGCACTCGCTCTCTGTTTCTAGCCTCACTAGCACGTGGCACCGGTATCAATCCTGAGATTACTACTCTGCTCGTCCTGCCTTTCAGCTTCCAACCTAACTCCCTATATTCGCTTTTCAGGTCCTCATCCCTTTTCCTAGCTATGTCATTGGTACCGATGTGTACCACGACTTCTGGCTGCTCCCCCTCCCCCTTAAGAATCCTGTAGACTCGATCCGAGACATCCCTGACCCTGGCACCCAAGAGGCAACATACCATCCGGGAGTCTCGTTCGCGTCCACAGAATCTCCTGTCTGTTCCTCTAACCACTGAATCTCCTATCACTATTGCTCTCCTATTCTCCCCCCTTCCCTTCTGAGCCACAGAGTCAGGCTCAGTGTCAGAGACCTGGCCGTTGTGGCTTTCCCCTGGTAGGTCGTCCCCCCAACAGTATCCAAAACGGTATACTTATTATTGAGGGGAATGTACACAGGGGATCCCTGCACTGTGCACCTATTCCCTTTCCCTCCCCTGACGATCACCCAGCTACCTTTATCCTGTAACTTAGGTGTTAGTACTTCCCTATAACTGCTCTCTATCACCCCCTCAGCATCCTGAATGATCCGAAGTTCATCCAGCTCCAGTTCCCTAACGCGGTCTGTGAGGAGCTGGAGTTGGGTGCACTTCTCACAGGTGAAGTCAGCAGGGACACAAGTGGTGACCCTTACCTCCCACATCCTGCAAGAGGAGCATGCAACTGCCCTAGCTTCCAACCCCTCTGCTCTAAATTGACAAAAGAGATTTAAAAGAAAATAAAGGAAAACCTTAACTTACCAAACCCTCCACACAAGAGTCCTTTTTTTTTGGTTAGAGGAGGAGGATGGGTGGGAGACACTACGCGTGTAGTGTTTCGGGTTTAGCCACTGCCCTAATATATAAGTTCACTTACCCAGCAGTCCCCGTGTCTGCCGAAACAAAAGGTAAGTTATTTCAATCTGAAACTCACCTTCACAGCTGACACCTCGCTCACACTATCGCTGCTTCAGAAAAAGCTGCTGGAACAAAACGTAATTTATTTTAAACTGCCTCTTCTGTCTCTTTCTCTCTCCCTCTGTCTCCATTCCTCTCAGTGTACTCTGTCCTTCTCTTTACTTCTCTCTGTCCCTCTCTCTGCCCGACTTTCTGTCCCTCTCGATCCGCCTCTCTCTGTGCTCTGTCCCTCTCTCTGTCCCTCTCTCTGTCCCTTTCTCTGTCCCTTTCTGTGTCCCACTCTCTGTTCCTCTCTCTATCCCCCTCTCTCTGTCCCTCACTCTGTCCCTCTCTCTGTCCCTCTCTCTATCCCTCTCTCTCTGTCCCCCTCTCTGTCCCTCACTCTCTGTCCCTCTCTCTGTCCCTCTCTCTGTCCCCCTCTCTCTCCTTCTCTCAGTCCCTCCCTATCTCCCTCTCTTTGTCCCTACCTCACCCTTTCCCTATCTCTCTCTCTCCCTATCTCTGTCCCTCTCTCTGTTCCTCTCTCTTTCTCCCTCGCTCTCTCCCACACTGACCTTCTTTCTCTGTCCTTATCTCTGTCCTCTCTCTGTCCCCTGTCCCTCTCTGTGTCCCTCTCTCAGTCCTTCTCTCTCTCCCTCTCTCTCTCCCTTTCTCATCCACACTGTTCCTCTTTCTCGGTCCCTCTTTCTCTTTCCCTGTCTCTGTCCCTCTCTCATTCCCACCCTCTCTCCCTCTCTCTGTCCCTACCTCTCTCTTTCTCTACCTCTCAGTCTCCCACTCTCTGTGCCTCTCTCTCTCCCTCTCTTCTCCCTTACCCTGTCCCTCTCTCGGTCCCTCTCTCTCCCTCTCTCTCTCCCTATCTCTGTCCCTCTCTCTGTCCCTCTCTCTCTCCCTCTCTCTCTCCATCTCTCTGTGCTCTGACCCTCTCTCTGTCCCTCTCTCTCTGTCCCTCTCTCTCTCCCTGTCTCTGCCCCTCTCTTTGTCCTCTGTCCCTCTGTCTGTCCTTTCTCTGTGCCTCTCTCTGTCCCTCCCTCTGTCCGTCTCTCTCTCTGTCCCTCTCTCTGTCCCTCTCTCTGTTCCTCTCCCTCTGTCTCTCGCACTGTGCTCTTTTGTTCTCTTTGTGATCTGTCCCTCTCTCTGTCCCTCTCTCAGTCCTTCTCTCTCTCCCTCTCTCTCTCCCACTCTCACCCACTCTGTTCCTCTCTCTCTGTCCCTCTCTCTCTCTCCCTCTCTCTCTCCCACTCTGACCGTCTGTCTCTGTCCCTCTGTCTCTCTCTCTGTCCTCTGTCCCTCTCTGTGTCCCTCTCTCTCTGTCCAACTCTCTTTCCCTTACTTTCTGTTTCTTTCTCTCTACCGCTCTCTGTGATCTGTCCCTCTCTCTGTCCCCCTCTCTGTGCCTCTCTCTCTCTCCCCCTCTCTCTCCCTCTCTGTCCCTCTCTCTCTGTCCCTCTCTCTGTCCCTCTGTCCCTCTCTCTCTGTCCCACTCTCTGTTCCTCTCCCTCTGTCTCTCTCTCTCTGTGCTCTGTTGTTCTCTATGTGATCTGTCCCTCTCTCTGTCCCTCTCTCAGTCCTTCTCTCTCTCCCTCTCCCTCTCCCTCTCTCACCCACTCTGTTCCTCTCTCTCTGTCCCTCTCTCTGTCCCCCTCTCTCTGTCCCCCTCTCTGTCCCTCACTCTCTGTCCCTCTCTCTGTCCCTCTCTCTGTCCCCCTCTCTCTCCTTCTCTCAGTCCCGTTTCTCTCCCTCTCTTTGTCCCTACCTCACTCTTTCCCTATCTCTCTCTCTCCCTCTCTCTGTCCCTCTCTCTCTGCCCCTCTCACTCTCTCCCTCTCTCTCTCCCACTCTGACCCTCATTCTCTGTCCCTCTCTCTGTCTCTCTCTCTCTGTCCCTCTCTCTGCCCCTCCCTCTGTCCTCTGTCCCTCTCTGTGTCCCTCTCTCTCTGTCCATCTCTCTTTCCCTTACTTTCTGTTTCTCTCTCAATCCCGCTCTCTGTGATCTGTCCCTCTCTCTGTCACTCTCTTCCTCTCTCTCTCCCTCTCTCTGTTCCTCTCTCTCTCCCTCTCTCTCCCTCTCTCTCTGTCCTTATCTCTGGCCTTCCCTCTGTGCTCTGTCCCTCTCTCTGTCCCTGCCTCTGTCCCTCTCTCTCTGTCCCTCTCTCTCTGTCCCTCCCTCTGTCCCTCTCTCTCTGTCCCTCTCTCTGTCCCTCCGTCTGTCCGTCTCTCTCTCTGTCCCTCTCTCTGTCCCTCTCGATCTGTCCCTCTCTCTGTCCCTCTCTCTGTCCCTCTCTCTCTGTCCCTCTCTCTGTCCCTCTCGATCTGTCCCTCTCTCTGTCCCTCTCTCTGTTCCTCTCTCTCTGTCTCTCTCTCTGTCCCTACCTCTCTCTGTCACTCCCTCTCTCCCTCTCTCTGTCCCTACCTCTCTCTTTCCCTACATCTCATCCTCCCACTCTCTGTGCCTCTCTCTCCCTCTCTCTCTCCCTAACTCTGCCCCTCTCTCCGTCCCTCTCTCTCTCCTCTCTCTCTCCCTATCTCTGTCCCTCTCTCTGTCCTTCTCTCTCTCCCTCTCCCGCTCTCACCCACACTGTTCCTCTCTCTCTGTCCTTCTCTCTGTTTTCTCTCTCTGTCCACTCTCTGTCCCTCTTTCTCTGTTCCTCTATCTCTGTCCTTCTCTCTGTCCCTCCCTCTGTCCTCTGTCCCTCTCTGTGTGTCTCTCTCTCTGTCCATCTCTCTTTCCCTTACTTTCTGTTTCTCTCTCTCACCCACTCTCTGTGATCTGTCCCTCTCTTTGTCCCTCTCTCTGTGCCTCTCTCTGTCCCTCTTTCTCTCCCTCTCTGTCCCTCTCTCTCTGTCCTTCTCTCTGCCCTTCCCTCTGTGCTCTGTCCCTCTCTCTGTCCCTCTCTCTGTCCCTCTCGATCTGTCCCTCTCTCTGTTCATCTCTCTCTGTCTCTCTCTGTCCCACCCTCTCCCCCTCTGTCGGTCCCTCTCTCTGTCCCTCTCTCTGTCCCTCTCTCTGTTCCTCTCTCTCTGTCTCTCTCTCTGTCCCTCTCTCTGTCCCTCTCTCTGTTCCTCTCTCTGTCTCTCTCTCTGTCCCTACCTCTCTCTGTCACTCCCTCTCTCCCTCTCTCTGTCCCTACCTCTCTCTTTCCCTACATCTCACTCTCCCACTCTCTGTGCCTCTCTCTCTCCCTCTCTCTCTCCCTAACTCTGCCCCTCTCTCCGTCCCTCTCTCTCTCTCCCTCTCTCTCTCCCTATCTCTGTCCCTCTCTCTGTCCCTCTCTCTGTCCTTCTCTCTCTCCCTCTCTCTCTCTCACCCACACTGTTCCTCTCCCTCTGTCCTTCTCTCTGTTTTCTCTCTCTGTCCTTCTCTCTGTCCCCATCTCTGTCCCTCTATCTGTCCCTCCCTCTCTCCCTCTCTCTGTCCCTACCTCTCTTTTTCCCTACCTCACAGTCTCCCTCACTCTGTGTGTCTCTCTCTCCCTCTCTCTCCCTATCTCTGTCCCTCTCTCCGTCCCTCTCTCTCTCCCTCTCTCTCTCCCTCGCTCTGTGCTCTGACCCTCTCTCTCTCTCTCTCTCTCTCTCAGTCCTTCGCTCTCTCCCTCTCTCTCACTCTCTCACCCACACTGTCCCTCTCTCTCTGTCCTTCTCTCTGTCCCTCTCCCTGTCCCTCTCTCTCTGTCCCGCTCTCTGTCTCTCTCTCTGTCCCTGTCTCTCTGTCCCTCACCCTGCCTCTCTCTCAGTCCTCTGTCCCTCTCTCTGTCCCTCCAACTGTCCCTCTCTCTGTGCTTTGTCCCTCCCTCTCTGTCCCTCTCTCTCCATCCCTCTCTCTCTGTCCCTCTCTCTGTCCATCTCTCTCTGTCCCTCTCTCTGTCCCTCTCTCTGTGCACTGTCCCTCCCTCTGTCCCTCTCTCTCCATCCATCTCTCTCTGTCCCTCTCTCTGTCCATCTCTCTCTGTCCCTCTCTCTGTCCCTCTCTCTGTGTACTGTCCCTCCCTCTGTCCCTCTCTCTCCATCCATCTCTCTCTGTCCCTCTCTCTGTCCATCTCTCTCTGTCCCTCTCTCTGTCCCTCTCTCTGTGCACTGTCCCTCCCTCTGTCCCTCTCTCTCCATCCATCTCTCTCTGTCCCTCTCTCTGTCCCTCTCTCTGTGCACTGTCCCTCCCTCTGTCCCTCTCTCTCCATCCATCTCTCTCTGTCCCTCTCTATGTCCCTCTCTCTGTCCCTCTCTCTGTGCACTGTCCCTCCCTCTGTCCCTCTCTCTCCATCCCTCTCTCTCTGTCCCTCTCTCTGGCCCTCTCTCTGTGCACTGTCTCTCTCTCTCTCTCCCTTTCTCTCTCCCTATCTCTGTCTCTATCTCTGTCCATCTCTCTCTGCCCCTCTCTCTCCATCTATCTCTCTCTGTCCCTCTCTCTGTCCCTCTCTCTGTGCACTGTCCCTCCCTCTGTCCCTCTCTCTCCATCCCTCTCTCTCTGTCCCTCTCTCTGTCCCTCTCTCTGTGCACTGTCCCTCCCTCTGTCCCTCTCTCTCCATCCCTCTCTCTCTGTCCCTCTCTCCGTCCATCTCTCTCTGTCCCTCTCTCTGTCCCTCTCTCTGTGCACTGTCCCTCCCTCTGTCCCTCTCTCTCCATCCCTCTCTCTCTGTCCCTCTCTCTGTGCACTGTCCCTCCCTCTGTCCCTCTCTCTCCATCCCTCTCTCTCTGTCCCTCTCTCTGTCCATCTCTCTCTGTCCCTCTCTCTGTGTACGGTCCCTCCCTCTGTCCCTCTCTCTCCATCCCTCTCTCTCTGTCCCTCTCTCTGTCCATCTCTCTCTGTCCCTCTCTCTGTCCCTCTCTCTGTGCACTGTCCCTCCCTCTGTCCCTCTCTCTCCATCCATCTCTCTCTGTCCCTCTCTCTGTCCCTCTCTCTGTTCCTCTCTCTGTCTCTCTCTCTGTCCCTACCTCTCTCCATCCATCTCTCTCTGTCCCTCTCTATGTCCCTCTCTCTGTCCCTCTCTCTGTGCACTGTCCCTCCCTCTGTCCCTCTCTCTCCATCCCTCTCTCTCTGTCCCTCTCTCTGTCCCTCTCTCTGTGCACTGTCTCTCTCTCTATCTCCCTTTCTCTCTCCCTATCTCTGCCTCTATCTCTGTCCATCTCTCTCTGCAACTCTCTCTCCATCTATCTCTCTCTGTCCCTCTCTCTGTCCCTCTCTCTGTGCACTGTCCCTCCCTCTGTCCCTCTCTCTCCATCCCTCTCTCTCTGTCCCTCTCTCCGTCCATCTCTCTCTGTCCCTCTCTCTGTCCCTCTCTCTGTGCAATGTCCCTCCCTCTGTCCCTCTCTCTCCATCCCTCTCTCTCTGTCCCTCTCTCTGTCCATCTCTCTCTGTCCCTCTCTCTGTGTACTGTCCCTCCCTCTGTCCCTCTCTCTCCATCCCTCTCTCTCTGTCCCTCTCTCTGTCCATCTCTCTCTGTCCCTCTCTCTGTCCCTCTCTCTGTGCACTGTCCCTCCCTCTGTCCCTCTCTCTCCATCCATCTCTCTCTGTCCCTCTCTCTGTCCCTCTCTCTGTTCCTCTCTCTGTCTCTCTCTCTGTCCCTACCTCTCTCTGTCACTCCCTCTCTCCCTCTCTCTGTCCCTACCTCTCTCTTTCCCTACATCTCACTCTCCCACTCTCTGTGCCTCTCTCTCTCCCTCTCTCTCTCCCTAACTCTGCCCCTCTCTCCGTCCCTCTCTCCGTCCCTCTCTCTCTCTCCCTCTCTCTCTCCCTATCTCTGTCCCTCTCTCTGTCCCTCTCTCTGTCCTTCTCTCTCTCCCTCTCTCTCTCTCACCCACACTGTTCCTCTCCCTCTGTCCTTCTCTCTGTTTTCTCTCTCTGTCCTTCTCTCTGTCCCCATCTCTGTCCCTCTATCTGTCCCTCCCTCTCTCCCTCTCTCTGTCCCTACCTCTCTTTTTCCCTACCTCACAGTCTCCCTCACTCTGTGTGTCTCTCTCTCCCTCTCTCTCCCTATCTCTGTCCCTCTCTCCGTCCCTCTCTCTCTCCCTCTCTCTCTCCCTCGCTCTGTGCTCTGACCCTCTCTCTCTCTCTCTCTCTCTCAGTCCTTCGCTCTCTCCCTCTCTCTCCCTCTCTCACCCACACTGTCCCTCTCTCTCTGTCCTTCTCTCAGTCCCTCTCCCTGTCCCTCTCTCTCTGTCCCGCTCTCTGTCTCTCTCTCTGTCCCTGTCTCTCTGTCCCTCACCCTGCCTCTCTCTCAGTCCTCTGTCCCTCTCTCTGTCCCTCCAACTGTCCCTCTCTCTGTGCTTTGTCCCTCCCTCTCTGTCCCTCTCTCTCCATCCCTCTCTCTCTGTCCCTCTCTCTGTCCATCTCTCTCTGTCCCTCTCTCTGTCCCTCTCTCTGTGCACTGTCCCTCCCTCTGTCCCTCTCTCTCCATCCCTCTCTCTCTGTCCCTCTCTCCGTCCATCTCTCTCTGTCCCTCTCTCTGTCCCTCTCTCTGTGCACTGTCCCTCCCTCTGTCCCTCTCTCTCCATCCCTCTCTCTCTGTCCCTCTCTCTGTCCATCTCTCTCTGTCCCTCTCTCTGTCCCTCTCTCTGTGTACTGTCCCTCCCTCTGTCCCTCTCTCTCCATCCCTCTCTCTCTGTCCCTCTCTCTGTCCATCTCTCTCTGTCCCTCTCTCTGTCCCTCTCTCTGTGCACTGTCCCTCCCTCTGTCCCTCTCTCTCCATCCATCTCTCTCTGTCCCTCTCTCTGTCCCTCTCTCTGTGCACTGTCCCTCCCTCTGTCCCTCTCTCTCCATCCATCTCTCTCTGTCCATCTCTATGTCCCTCTCTCTGTCCCTCTCTCTGTGCACTGTCCCTCCCTCTGTCCCTCTCTCTCCATCCCTCTCTCTCTGTCCCTCTCTCTGGCCATCTCTCTCTGTCCCTCTCTCTGTCCCTCTCTCTGTGCACTGTCCCTCCCTCTGTCCCTCTCTCTCCATCCCTCTCTCTCTGTCCCTCTCTCTGTCCCTCTCTCTGTGCCTCTCTTTCTCTCTCTCCCTTTCTCTCTCCCTATCTCTGCCTCTATCTCTGTCCATCTCTCTCTGCAACTCTCTCTCCATCTATCTCTCTCTGTCCCTCTCTCTGTCCCTCTCTCTGTGCACTGTCCCTCCCTCTGTCCCTCTCTCTCCATCCCTCTCTCTCTGTCCCTCTCTCCGTCCATCTCTCTCTGTCCCTCTCTCTGTCCCTCTCTCTGTGCACTGTCCCTCCCTCTGTCCCTCTCTCTCCATCCCTCTCTCTCTGTCCCTCTCTCTGTCCATCTCTCTCTGTCCCTCTCTCTGTGTACGGTCCCTCCCTCTGTCCCTCTCTCTCCATCCCTCTCTCTCTGTCCCTCTCTCTGTCCATCTCTCTCTGTCCCTCTCTCTGTCCCTCTCTCTGTGCACTGTCCCTCCCTCTGTCCCTCTCCCTCCATCCATCTCTCTCTGTCCCTCTCTCTGTCCCTCTCTCTGTTCCTCTCTCTGTCTCTCTCTCTGTCCCTACCTCTCTCTGTCACTCCCTCTCTCCCTCTCTCTGTCCCTACCTCTCTCTTTCCCTACATCTCACTCTCCCACTCTCTGTGCCTCTCTCTCTCCCTCTCTCTCTCCCTAACTCTGCCCCTCTCTCCGTCCCTCTCTCTCTCTCCCTCTCTCTCTCCCTATCTCTGTCCCTCTCTCTGTCCCTCTCTCTGTCCTTCTCTCTCTCCCTCTCTCTCTCTCACCCACACTGTTCCTCTCCCTCTGTCCTTCTCTCTGTTTTCTCCCTCTGTCCTTCTCTCTGTCCCCATCTCTGTCCCTCTATCTGTCCCTCCCTCTCTCCCTCTCTCTGTCCCTACCTCTCTTTTTCCCTACCTCACAGTCTCCCTCACTCTGTGTGTCTCTCTCTCCCTCTCTCTCCCTATCTCTGTCCCTCTCTCCGTCCCTCTCTCTTTCCCTCTCTCTCTCCCTCGCTCTGTGCTCTGACCCTCTCTCTCTCTCTCTCTCTCTCTCAGTCCTTCGCTCTCTCCCTCTCTCTCCCTCTCTCACCCACACTGTCCCTCTCTCTCTGTCCTTCTCTCTGTCCCTCTCCCTGTCCCTCTCTCTCTGTCCCGCTCTCTGTCTCTCTCTCTGTCCCTGTCTCTCTGTCCCTCACCCTGCCTCTCTCTCAGTCCTCTGTCCCTCTCTCTGTCCCTCCAACTGTCCCTCTCTCTGTGCTTTGTCCCTCCCTCTCTGTCCCTCTCTCTCCATCCCTCTCTCTCTGTCCCTCTCTCTGTCCATCTCTCTCTGTCCCTCTCTCTGTCCCTCTCTCTGTGCACTGTCCCTCCCTCTGTCCCTCTCTCTCCATCCATCTCTCTCTGTCCCTCTCTCTGTCCCTCTCTCTGTGCACTGTCCCTCCCTCTGTCCCTCTCTCTCCATCCCTCTCTCTCTGTCCCTCTCTCTGTCCATCTCTCTCTGTCCCTCTCTCTGTCCCTCTCTCTGTGTACTGTCCCTCCCTCTGTCCCTCTCTCTCCATCCCTCTCTCTCTGTCCCTCTCTCTGTCCATCTCTCTCTGTCCCTCTCTCTGTCCCTCTCTCTGTGCACTGTCCCTCCCTCTGTCCCTCTCTCTCCATCCATCTCTCTCTGTCCCTCTCTCTGTCCCTCTCTCTGTGCACTGTCCCTCCCTCTGTCCCTCTCTCTCCATCCATCTCTCTCTGTCCCTCTCTATGTCCCTCTCTGTGTCCCTCTCTCTGTGCACTGTCCCTCCCTCTGTCCCTCTCTCTCCATCCCTCTCTCTCTGTCCCTCTCTCTGTGCACTGTCTCTCTCTCTCTCTCTCCCTTTCTCTCTCCCTATCTCTGTCTCTATCTCTGTCCATCTCTGTCTGCCCCTCTCTCTCCATCCATCTCTCTCTGTCCCTCTCTCTGTCCCTCTCTCTGTGCACTGTCCCTCCCTCTGTCCCTCTCTCTCCATCCCTCTCTCTCTGTCCCTCTCTCTGTCCCTCTCTCTGTGCCTCTCTCTCTCTCTCTCCCTTTGTCTCTCCCTATCTCTGCCTCTATCTCTGTCCATCTCTCTCTGCAACTCTCTCTCCATCTATCTCTCTCTGTCCCTCTCTCTGTCCCTCTCTCTGTGCACTGTCCCTCCCTCTGTCCCTCTCTCTCCATCCCTCTCTCTCTGTCCCTCTCTCCGTCCATCTCTCTCTGTCCCTCTCTCTGTCCCTCTCTCTGTGCACTGTCCCTCCCTCTGTCCCTCTCTCTCCATCCCTCTCTCTCTGTCCCTCTCTCTGTCCATCTCTCTCTGTCCCTCTCTCTGTGTACTGTCCCTCCCTCTGTCCCTCTCTCTCCATCCCTCTCTCTCTGTCCCTCTCTCTGTCCATCTCTCTCTGTCCCTCTCTCTGTCCCTCTCTCTGTGCACTGTCCCTCCCTCTGTCCCTCTCTCTCCATCCATCTCTCTCTGTCCCTCTCTCTGTCCCTCTCTCTGTGCACTGTCCCTCCCTCTGTCCCTCTCTCTCCATCCATCTCTCTCTGTCCCTCTCTCTGTCCATCTCTCTCTGTCCCTCTCTCTCCATCCATCTCTCTCTGTCCCTCTCTCTGTGCACTGTCCCTCTCTCTGTCCCTCTCTCTGTGCACTGTCCCTCCCTCTGTCCCTCTCTCTCCATCCCTCTCTCTCTGTCCCTCTCTCTGTGCCTCTCTCTCGCTCTCTCCCTTTCTCTCTCCCTATCTCTGCCTCTATCTCTGTCCATCTCTCTCTGTCCCTCTCTCTCCATCAATCTCTCTCTGTCCCTCTCTCTGTCCCTCTCTCTGTGCACTGTCCCTCCCTCTGTCCCTCTCTCTCCATCCCTCTCTCTCTGTCCCTCTCTCTGTCCCTCTCTCTGTGCCTCTCTCTCTCTCTCTCCCTTTCTCTCTCCCTATCTCTGCCTCTATCTCTGTCCATCTCTCTCTGTCCCTCTCTCTCCGACACTCTCTATCTGTCTCTCTCTGTCCTTCTCTCTGTCCCTCTCTCAGTCCCTCTCTCTCTGTCCCTCTCTCTGTGCACTGACCCTCCCTCTGTCCCTCTCTCTCCATCCCTCTCTCTCTGTCCCTCTCTCTGTCCATCTCTCTGTCCCTCTCTCTGTCCCTCTCTCTGTGCACTGTCCCTCCCTCTGTCCCTCTCTCTCCATCCATCTCTCTTTGTCCCTCTCTCTGTCCCTCTCTCTGTGCACTGTCCCTCCCTCTGTCCCTCTCTCTCCATCCCTCTCTCTCTGTCCCTCTCTCTGTCCCTCTCTCTGTGCCTCTCTCTCTCTCTCTCCCTTTCTCTCTCCCTATCTCTGCCTCTATCTCTGTCCATCTCTCTCTGTCCCTCTCTCTCCGACACTCTCTATCTGTCTCTCTCTGTCCTTCTCTCTGTCCGTCTCTCAGTCCCTCTCTCTCTGTCCCTCTCTGTGTCCCTCTCTCTCTTTCCCTATCTCTGTCCTTTTCACTGTGCTCTGTCGCTCCCTCTGTCCCGCTCTCTCTGTCACTCTCTCTGTCCCTCTCTCTCTGTCCCTCTCTCTGTCCCTCTCTCTGTGCCTCTCTCTCTCTCTCTCCCTTTCTCTCTCCCTATCTCTGTCTCTATCTCTGTCCATCTCTCTCTGTCCCTCTCTCTCCGACACTCTCTATCTGTCTTCTCTGTTCTTCTCTCTGTCCCTCTCTCAGTCCCTCTCAATCTGTCCCTCCCTCTGTCCCGCTCTCTCTGTCACTTTCTCTGTCCCTCTCTCTCTGTCCCTCCCTCTGTCCCTCTCTCTCTGACCCTCTCTCTGTCCACTGTCTGTCCCTCTCTTCACCTTCTCTCTCTCTCGCCCTCTCTCTGTACTCTGACCATTTCTCTGTCCCTCTCTCAGTGCTCTATCCCTCTCTCTGTCCCTCGCTCTGTCCCTCTCTCTCTGTCCCTCTCTCCGTCCATCTCTCTCTGTCCCTCTCTCTGTCCCTCTCTCTGTGCACTGTCCCTCCCTCTGTCCCTCTCTCTCCATCCCTCTCTCTCTGTCCCTCTCTCTGTCCATCTCTCTCTGTCCCTCTCTCTGTCCCTCTCTCTGTGTACTGTCCCTCCCTCTGTCCCTCTCTCTCCATCCCTCTCTCTCCATCCCTCTCTCTCTGTCCCTCTCTCTGTCCATCTCTCTCTGTCCCTCTTTCTGTCCCTCTCTCTGTGCACTGTCCCTCCCTCTGTCCCTCTCTCTCCATCCATCTCTCTCTGTCCCTCTCTCTGTCCCTCTCTCTGTGCACTGTCCCTCCCTCTGTCCCTCTCTCTCCATCCATCTCTCTCTGTCCCTCTCTATGTCCCTCTCTCTGTCCCTCTCTCTGTGCACTGTCCCTCCCTCTGTCCCTCTCTCTCCATCCCTCTCTCTCTGTCCCTCTCTCTGGCCCTCTCTCTGTGCACTGTCTCTCTCTCTCTCTCCCTTTCTCTCTCCCTATCTCTGTCTCTATCTCTGTCCATCTCTCTCTGCCCCTCTCTCTCCATCCATCTCTCTCTGTCCCTCTCTCTGTGCCTCTCTCTGTGCACTGTCCCTCCCTCTGTCCCTCTCTCTCCATCCCTCTCTCTCTGTCCCTCTCTCTGTCCCTCTCTCTGTGCCTCTCTCTCTCTCTCTCCCTTTCTCTCTCCCTATCTCTGCCTCTATCTCTGTCCATCTCTCTCTGCAACTCTCTCTCCATCTATCTCTCTCTGTCCCTCTCTCTGTCCCTCTCTCTGTGCACTGTCCCTCCCTCTGTCCCTCTCTCTCCATCCCTCTCTCTCTGTCCCTCTCTCCGTCCATCTCTCTCTGTCCCTCTCTCTGTCCCTCTCTCTGTGCACTGTCCCTCCCTCTGTCCCTCTCTCTCCATCCCTCTCTCTCTGTCCCTCTCTCTGTCCATCTCTCTCTGTCCCTCTCTCTGTGTACGGTCCCTCCCTCTGTCCCTCTCTCTCCATCCCTCTCTCTCTGTCCCTCTCTCTGTCCATCTCTCTCTGTCCCTCTCTCTGTCCCTCTCTCTGTGCACTGTCCCTCCCTCTGTCCCTCTCCCTCCATCCATCTCTCTCTGTCCCTCTCTCTGTCCCTCTCTCTGTTCCTCTCTCTGTCTCTCTCTCTGTCCCTACCTCTCTCTTTCACTCCCTCTCTCCCTCTCTCTGTCCCTACCTCTCTCTTTCCCTACATCTCACTCTCCCACTCTCTGTGCCTCTCTCTCTCCCTCTCTCTCTCCCTAACTCTGCCCCTCTCTCCGTCCCTCTCTCTCTCTCCCTCTCTCTCTCCCTATCTCTGTCCCTCTCTCTGTCCCTCTCTCTGTCCTTTCTCTCTCTCCCTCTCTCTCTCTCACCCACACTGTTCCTCTCCCTCTGTCCTTCTCTCTGTTTTCTCTCTCTGTCCTTCTCTCTGTCCCCATCTCTGTCCCTCTATCTGTCCCTCCCTCTCTCCCTCTCTCTGTCCCTACCTCTCTTTTTCCCTACCTCACAGTCTCCCTCACTCTGTGTGTCTCTCTCTCCCTCTCTCTCCCTATCTCTGTCCACCTCTCCGTCCCTCTCTCTTTCCCTCTCTCTCTCCCTCGCTCTGTGCTCTGACCCTCTCTCTCTCTCTCTCTCTCTCTCAGTCCTTCGCTCTCTCCCTCTCTCTCCCTCTCTCACCCACACTGTCCCTCTCTCTCTGTCCTTCTCTCTGTCCCTCTCCCTGTCCCTCTCTCTCTGTCCCGCTCTCTGTCTCTCTCTGTCCCTGTATCTCTGTCCCTCACCCTGCCTCTCTCTCAGTCCTCTGTCCCTCTCTCTGTCCCTCCAACTGTCCCTCTCTCTGTGCTTTGTCCCTCCCTCTCTGTCCCTCTCTCTCCATCCCTCTCTCTCTGTCCCTCTCTCTGTCCATCTCTCTCTGTCCCTCTCTCTGTCCCTCTCTCTGTGCACTGTCCCTCCCTCTGTCCCTCTCTCTCCATCCATCTCTCTCTGTCCCTCTCTCTGTCCCTCTCTCTGTGCACTGTCCCTCCCTCTGTCCCTCTCTCTCCATCCCTCTCTCTCTGTCCCTCTCTCTGTCCATCTCTCTCTGTCCCTCTCTCTGTCCCTCTCTCTGTGTACTGTCCCTCCCTCTGTCCCTCTCTCTCCATCCCTCTCTCTCTGTCCCTCTCTCTGTCCATCTCTCTCTGTCCCTCTCTCTGTCCCTCTCTCTGTGCACTGTCCCTCCCTCTGTCCCTCTCTCTCCATCCATCTCTCTCTGTCCCTCTCTCTGTCCCTCTCTCTGTGCACTGTCCCTCCCTCTGTCCCTCTCTCTCCATCCATCTCTCTCTGTCCCTCTCTATGTCCCTCTCTGTGTCCCTCTCTCTGTGTACTGTCCCTCCCTCTGTCCCTCTCTCTCCATCCCTCTCTCTCTGTCCCTCTCTCTGTCCCTCTCTCTGTGCACTGTCTCTCTCTCTCTCTCTCCCTTTCTCTCTCCCTATCTCTGTCTCTATCTCTGTCCATCTCTGTCTGCCCCTCTCTCTGTCCCTCTCTCTGTGCACTGTCCCTCCCTCTGTCCCTCTCTCTCCATCCCTCTCTCTCTGTCCCTCTCTCTGTCCCTCTCTCTGTGCCTCTCTCTTTCTCTCTCCCTTTGTCTCTCCCTATCTCTGCCTCTATCTCTGTCCATCTCTCTCTGCAACTCTCTCTCCATCTATCTCTCTCTGTCCCTCTCTCTGTCCCTCTCTCTGTGCACTGTCCCTCCCTCTGTCCCTCTCTCTCCATCCCTCTCTCTCTGTCCCTCTCTCCGTCCATCTCTCTCTGTCCCTCTCTCTGTCCCTCTCTCTGTGCACTGTCCCTCCCTCTGTCCCTCTCTCTCCATCCCTCTCTCTCTGTCCCTCTCTCTGTCCATCTCTCTCTGTCCCTCTCTCTGTGTACTGTCCCTCCCTCTGTCCCTCTCTCTCCATCCCTCTCTCTCTGTCCCTCTCTCTGTCCATCTCTCTCTGTCCCTCTCTCTGTCCCTCTCTCTGTGCACTGTCCCTCCCTCTGTCCCTCTCTCTCCATCCATCTCTCTCTGTCCCTCTCTCTGTCCCTCTCTCTGTGCACTGTCCCTCCCTCTGTCCCTCTCTCTCCATCCATCTCTCTCTGTCCCTCTCTCTGTCCATCTCTCTCTGTCCCTCTCTCTCCATCCATCTCTCTCTGTCCCTCTCTCTGTGCACTGTCCCTCTCTCTGTCCCTCTCTCTGTGCACTGTCCCTCCCTCTGTCCCTCTCTCTCCATCCCTCTCTCTCTGTCCCTCTCTCTGTGCCTCTCTCTCGCTCTCTCCCTTTCTCTCTCCCTATCTCTGCCTCTATCTCTGTCCATCTCTCTCTGTCCCTCTCTCTCCATCAATCTCTCTCTGTCCCTCTCTCTGTCCCTCTCTCTGTGCACTGTCCCTCCCTCTGTCCCTCTCTCTCCATCCCTCTCTCTCTGTGCCTCTCTCTCTCTCTCTCCCTTTCTCTCTCCCTATCTCTGCCTCTATCTCTGTCCATCTCTCTCTGTCCCTCTCTCTCCGACACTCTCTATCTGTCTCTCTCTGTCCTTCTCTCTGTCCCTCTCAGTCCCTCTCTCTCTGTCCCTCTCTCTGTGCACTGTCCCTCCCTCTGTCCCTCTCTCTCCATCCCTCTCTCTCTGTCCCTCTCTCTGTCCATCTCTCTGTCCCTCTCTCTGTCCCTCTCTCTGTGCACTGTCCCTCCCTCTGTCCCTCTCTCTCCATCCATCTCTCTTTGTCCCTCTCTCTGTCCCTCTCTCTGTGCACTGTCCCTCCCTCTGTCCCTCTCTCTCCATCCCTCTCTCTCTGTCCCTCTCTCTGTCCCTCTCTCTGTGCCTCTCTCTCTCTCTCTCCCTTTCTCTCTCCCTATCTCTGCCTCTATCTCTGTCCATCTCTCTCTGTCCCTCTCTCTCCGACACTCTCTATCTGTCTCTCTCTGTCCTTCTCTCTGTCCGTCTCTCAGTCCCTCTCTCTCTGTCCCTCTCTGTGTCCCTCTCTCTCTTTCCCTATCTCTGTCCTTTTCACTGTGCTCTGTCCCTCCCTCTGTCCCGCTCTCTCTGTCACTCTCTCTGTCCCTCTCTCTCTGTCCCTCTCTCTGTCCCTCTCTCTGTGCCTCTCTCTCTCTCTCTCCCTTTCTCTCTCCCTATCTCTGTCTCTATCTCTGTCCATCTCTCTCTGTCCCTCTCTCTCCGACACTCTCTATCTGTCTTCTCTGTTCTTCTCTCTGTCCCTCTCTCAGTCCCTCTCAATCTGTCCCTCCCTCTGTCCCGCTCTCTCTGTCACTCTCTCTGTCCCTCTCTCTCTGTCCCTCCCTCTGTCCCTCTCTCTCTGACCCTCTCTCTGTCCACTGTCTGTCCCTCTCTTCACCTTCTCTCTCTCTCGCCCTCTCTCTGTACTCTGACCCTTTCTCTGTCCCTCTCTCAGTGCTCTATCCCTCTCTCTGTCCCTCGCTCTGTCCCTCTCTCTCTGTCCCTCTCTCTGTCCCTCTCTCTCTTTCCCTATCTCTGTCCTTCTCACTGTGCTGTGTCCCTCCCTCTGTCCCTCTCTCTCTGACCCTCTCTCTGTCCACTCTCTGTCCCTCTCTTCTCTCTCTCTCTCTCTCGCCCTATCTCTGTACTCTGACCCTTTCTCTGTCCCTCTCTCCGTGCTCTGTCCCGCTTTCTGTCCCTCTCTCTGTCCCTCTCTCTCTCCCTCTTACTCTCACTCTCTCTGTACTCTGTCCCTCTCTCTGTCCCTCTCTCTGTCTGTCTCTCTCTGGCACAGTGGTGCAGTGGTTAGCACCGCAGCCTCACAGGTCCAGCGACCCGGGTTCAATTCTCAGTACTGCCTGTGTGGAGTTTGCAAGTTCTCCCTGTGTCTGCATGGGTTTCCTCCGGGTGCTCCGGTTTCCTCCCACAGCCAAAAGACTTGCAGGTTGATAGGTAAATTGGCCATTATAAATTGCCCCTAGTATAGGTAGGTGGTAGGGGAATTTAGGTACAGGTGAGGATGTGGTAGGAATATGGGATTAGTGTAGAATTAGTATAAATGGCAGGTTAATGGTCGGCACAGACTCGGTGGGCCGAAGGGCTGTATCTCTAAATCGAAAATCTAAAATCCCTCTCTCTGTCCCTCTCTCTCTGTCTCTCTCTCTCTCTCTCTGTTGTTCTTTCTGTCCTTCTCTCTGAACCTCTCTGTCCCTCTCTCTTTCATTCTCTCTGTCCTTCTTTCTTTGTCCTTCTCTCTGTCCCTCTCTCTGTCCCTCTCTTTGTCCCTCTCTCTCCCTCTCTCTATCCCACTCTCCATGCTCTGTCCCTCTCTTTGTCACTCTCTCTGTCTCACTCTCTGCCCCTCTCTCTCTGTTGCTCTCTCTCTGGCCCCCTCGCTCTCCCCCTCTCTCTGTCCCTCTCTCTGTCCCTCTCTCTCTGACCCTCTCTCCCTCTCTCTCCCCCTCTCTCTGTCCCTCTCTCTGTCCTCTGTCCCTTTCTCTGTCCCTCTCTCTCTGACCCTCTCTCCCTCTCTCTCTGTCTCTCTCTCGTTTTCTCTCTCTGTCTGGAACCAAAAAAAAAAGGACTTGTGTGGAGGGTTTGGTAAGTTAAGGTTTTCCTTTTATTTTCTTTTAAATCTCTTTTGTCAATTTAGAGCAGAGGGGTTGGAAGCTAGGGCAGTTGCATGCTCCTCTTGCAGGATGTGGGAGGTAAGGGTCACCACTTGTGTCCCTGCTGACTTCACCTGTGAGAAGTTCACCCAACCCCAGCTCCTCACAGACCGCGTTCGGGAACAGGAGCTGGAGCTGGATGAACTTCGGATCATTCAGGATGCTGAGGGGGTGATAGAGAGTAGTTAGAGGGAAGTAGTGACACCTAAGTTACAGGATAAAGGTAGCTGGGTGACCGTCAGGGGAGGGAAA
This sequence comes from Heterodontus francisci, assembly GCF_036365525.1. NCBI lineage: Eukaryota > Metazoa > Chordata > Chondrichthyes > Heterodontiformes > Heterodontidae > Heterodontus > Heterodontus francisci. Next base: position 223,461,446 of record NC_090372.1, on the reverse strand, counting down.
GGGAATAGGCGCACAGTGCAGGGATCCCCTGTGGCCGTTCCCCTCAATAATAAGTATTCCGTTTTGGATACGGTTGGGAGGAACGACCTACCAGAGGAAAGCCACAGCGGTCAGGTCTCTGGCACTGAGCCTGGCTCTGTGGCTCAGAAGGGAAGGGGGGAGAATAGGAGAGCGATAGTGATAGGAGATTCAGTGGTTAGAGGAACAGACAGGAGATTCTGTGGTCGCGAACGAGATTCCCGGATGGTATGTTGCCTCCCAGGTGCCAGGGTCAGGGATGTCTCAGATCGATTCTACAGGATTCTTAAGGGGGAGGGGGAGCAGCCAGAAGTCGTGGTACACATCGGTACCAATGACATAGCTAGGAAAAGGGATGAGGACCTGAAAAGCGAATATAGGGAATTAGGTTGGAAGCTGAAAGGCAGGACAAGCAGGATAGTAATCTCAGGATTGATTAGTGCCATGTGCTAGTGAGGCTAGAAACAGAGAGCGAGTGCAGCTGAACACGTGGCTACAGAGCTGGTGTAGGAGGGAGGGCTTCAGATATGTGGATCATTGGGATACCTTCTGGGGAAGGTGGGACCTGTACAAGAAGGACGGGTTGCATCTGAACTGGAGGGGCACCAATATCCTGGGCGGGAGGTTTGCTAGAGCTCTTTGGGAGGGTTTAAACTAGTTTGGCAGGGGGATGCGAACCGGAGCTACGGATCAGTGGATGGGGTAGCTGTTGAACAGGCAGATACAGAGTGCAGAGAGTCTGTGAGGAAGGTTAGACAGTTGACAGGGCAAAGTTGCAGCCAGTATGATGGGTTGAAGTGTGTCTATTTTAACGCAAGAAGTGTCAGGAATAAGGGTGATGAACTTAGAGCATGGATCAGTACTTGGAGCTACGATGTTGTGGCCATTACGGAGACTTGGATATCACAGAGGCAGGAATGGATGTTGGATGTTCCGGGGTTTAGATGTTTCAAAAGGAATAGGGAGGGAGGTAAAAGAGGTGGGGGAGTGGCATTGCTAATCAGGGATAGTATCACAGCTGTAGAAAGGGAGGTCGTCGAGGAGGGTTTGTCTACTGAGTCATTATGGGTGGAAGTCAGAAACAGGAAAGGAGCAGTCATTTTATTGGGAGTTCGTTATAGACCCCCCAATAGCAACAGAGACACGGAGGAACAGATTGGGAGGCAGATTTTGGAAAGGTGCAGAAGTAACAGTGTTGTTGTCATGGGTGACTTCAACTTCCCTAATATTGATTGGAACCTCCTTAGTGCAAATAAGTTTGGATGGAGCAGATTTTGTCAGGTGTGTCCAGGAAGGTTTCCTGACTCAATATGTAGATAGGCTGACTAGAGGGGAAGCTATGTTGGACTTGGTGCTTGGCAACGAACCAGGCCAAGTGGCAGATCTCTCGGTGGGAGAGCATTTCGGTGATAGTGATCACAACTCCCTGACCTTTACTATAGTCATGGAGAGGGACAGGAGCAGACGGGATGGGAAAATATTTAATTGGGGGAGGGGGAATTACAATGCTATTAGGCAGGAACTGGGGAGCATAAATTGGGAACAGATGTTCTCAGGGAAATGCATGACAGAAATGTGGAGGTTGTTTAGGGAGCACTTGCTGCGACTGCTGGATAGGTTTGTCCCGATGAGGCAGGGAAGGGATGGTAGGGTGAAGGAACCTTGGATGACAAGAGATGTGGAACAGCGAGTCAAGAGGAAGAAGGAAGCTTACTTAAGGTTGAGAAAGCAAGGATCAGACAGGGCTCTAGAGGGTTGCAAGGTTGCCAGGAAGGAACTGAAGAATGGACTTAGGAGAGCTAGAAGGGGACATGAAAAAGTCTTGGCGGGTAGGATTAAGGAAAATCCCAAGGCGTTCGACACTTATGTGAGGAGCAACAGGATGGCCAGAGTGAGGGTAGGGCCGATCAGGGATAGTGGAGGGAACTTGTGCCTGGAGTCGGAGGAGGTAGGGGAGGTCCTAAATGAATATTTTGCTTCAGTATTCACTAGTGAGAGGGACCTGGTCGTTTGTGAGGACAGCGTGGAACAGGCTGATATGCTCGAACAGGTTGAGGTTAAGAGGGAGGATGTGCTGGAAATTTTGAATGACATGAGGACAGATAAGTCCCCGGGGCCAGACGGGATATACCCAAGGATATTACGGGAAGCGAGGGAAGAGATTGCTGCGCCTTTGGCGATGATCTTTGCGTCTTCACTGTCCACTGGAGTAGAACCGGATGATTGGAGGGTGGCAAATGTTGTTCCCTTGTTCAAGAAAGGGAATAGGGATAACCCTGGGAATTATAGACCAGTCAGTCTTACGTCGGTAGTGGGAAAATTATTGGAGAGGATTCTGAGAGACAGGATTTATGATTATTTGGAAAAGCATAGTTTGATTAGAGACAGTCAGCATGGCTTTGTGAGGGGCAGGTCATGCCTCACAAGCCTTATTGAATTCTTTGAAGATGTGACAAAACACGTTGATGAAGGAAGAGCAGTGGATGTGGTGTATATGGATTTTAGCAAGGCGTTTGATAAGGTTCCCCATGGTAGGCTCATTCAGAAAGTAAGGAGGCATGGGATTCAGGGAAAGTTGGCTGTCTGGATACAGAATTGGCTGGCCCATAGAAGACAGAGGGTGGTAGTAGATGGAAAGTATTCAGCCTGGAGCTCGGTGACCAGTGGTGTTCCACAAGGATCTGTTCTGGGACATCTGCTCTTTGTGATTTTTATAAATGACTTGGATGAGGAAATGGAAGGCTGGGTTAGCAAGTTTGCCGATGACACGAAGGTTGCTGGAGTTGTGGATTGTGTGGAAGGCTGTTGTAGGTTGCAACGGGACATTGACAGGATGCAGAGCTGGGCTGAGAAGTGGCAGATGGAGTTCAACCTGGAAAAGTGTGAAGTGATTCATTTTGGAAGGTCGAATTTGAATGCAGAATACAGGCTTAAAGACAGGATTCTTGGTAGTGTGGAGGAACAGAGGGATCTTGGGGTCCACGTCCATAGATCGCTCAAAGTTGCCACCCAAGTTGATAGGGTTGTTAAGAAAGCGTATGGTGTGTTGGCTTTCATTAACAGGGGGATTGAGTTTAAGAGCCGCGAGGTTATGCTGCAGCTCTATAAGGCCCTGGGGCGACCACACTTGGAATATTGTGTTCAGTTCTGGTCGCCTCATTATAGGAAGGATGTGGAAGCTTTAGAGAGGGTGCAGAGGAGATTTACCAGGATGCTGCCTGGACTGGAGGGCATGTCTTACGAAGAAAGGTTGAGGGAGCTAGGGCTTTTCTCATTGGAACGAAGAAGGATGAGAGGTGACTTGATAGAGGGGTACAAGATGATGAGAGGCATAGACAGAGTGGATAGTCAGAGACTTTTTCCCAGGGTGGAAAGGGCTATCACCAGGGGGCATAATTTTAAGGTGATTGGAGGAAGGTTTCAGGGAGATGTCAGAGGTAGGTTCTTTACACAGAGAGTGGTGGGTGCGTGGAATGCGCTGCCAGCGGTGGGAGTAGAAGCAGATACATTAGGGGCATTTAAGCGACTCTTGGATAGGTACACGGATGATAGTAGAATGAAGGGTATGTAGGTAGTTTGATCTTAGAGTAGGTTAAAGGTTCGGCACAACATCGTGGGCCGAAAGGCCTGTACTGTGCTGTACTGTTCTATGTTCTATGTTCTAGAGAGAGGCACAGAGAGAATGATAGAAGAGGGACAGAGAGACGCACAGTGAAAGGACAGACAGAGGGACAGAGGCCAGAGATAGGGAGAGAGAGAGAGGGACGGAGAGAGGGACAGAAATAGGGAGAGAGAGATGGAGAGAGAGAGGCACAGAGAGAGGGAGACTGAGAGGTAGGGAATGAGAGAGGTAGGGACAGAGAGAGGGACAGAGAGGGGGACAGAGGGAGGGACAGATCACAGAGAGTGGGAGAGAGAGAGCCAGAAAGAAAGGGACAGAGAGAGGGACATAGAGGGACAAAGAGAGGGACAGAGGACAGAGAGGCATGGTGAGGGACAGGGAGACAGGGACAGAGAGAGAGACAGAGAGCGGGACAGAGAGAGAGGGACAGAGAGAGGGATAGAGAGAAGGACAGAGAGAGAAGGACAGCGAGAAGCACAGAGAGAGGGATAGTGTGGGTGAGAGAGAGAGAGAGCGAGGGAGAGAGAGAAGGAGTGAGAGAGGGTCAGAGCACAGAGAGAGCAACAGAGAAAGGGAGAGAGAGAGTGGGACGGAGAGAGGGACAGAGATAGGGAGAGAGAGAGGGAGAGAGAGAGGCACAGAGAGAGGGAGACTGAGAGGTAGGGAAAGAGAGAGGTAGGGACAGAGAGAGATGGAGAGGGAGGGACAGAGAGAGGGACAGAGAGGGGGACAGAGAGAGGGACAGAGAGATAGGGACAGAGAAAGAGGGACAGAGAGTGGACAGAGAGAAGGACAGAAGAGAGGAACTGTGTGGGTGAGAGAGAGAGAGAGAGGGAGAGAAGGACTGAGAGAGGGACAGAGAGAGGGAGACTGAGAGGTAAGGAAAGAGACGTAGGGACTGAGAGGGAGGGACAGAGAGAGGAACAGAAAGAGGGAGAGAGAGAGAGGGAGAGAGAGTGGACAGAGAGAGGGACTGAGAAAGAGGGAGAAAGAGAGAAGGACAGAGAGCGGGACAGAGAGAGAGGGAGTGAGAGAGGGACAGAGAGAGGGACAGAGAGAGAGGGACAGAGGGAGGGACAGTGCACAGAGAGAGAGGGTCGGAGATAGAGGGACAGAGAGAGAGGGACAGAGATAGAGACAGAGATAGGGAGAGAGAAAGGGAGAGAGAGAGAGGCACAGAGAGAGGGAGAGAGGGAGAGAGGGAGGGACAGAGAGGGGGACAGAGAGAGAGGGACAAAGAGAAAAGAACAGAGAGAGGGTCAGAGAGAGAGGGACAGAGAGAGGGACAGAAAGAGAGGGAGAGAGAGAGGGAAAGAGAGAAGGACAGAGTTTGACAGAGAGAGACAGAGAGAGGGACAGAGAGAGAGGGACAGAGAGAGAGGGACAGAGAGAGGGACAGAGAGAGGGACAGATTGAGAGGGACAGATTGAGAGGGACAGAGAGGGAGACAGACAGAGGGAGGGACAGAGAGAGGGACAGATTGAGAGGGACAGAGAGAGGGACAGAGAGAGTGACAGAGAGGGAGACAGACAGAGGGAGGGACAGTGTGAGCTACAGAGAGAGAGGGACAGAGGGAGGGACAGAGAGAGGGACAGAGCACAGAGGGAAGGGCAGAGAGAAGGATACAGAGAGAGGGACAGAGACGGACAGAGAGAGGGACAGAGAGAGGTTCAGATCACAGAGAGCGGGAGCGAGAAACAGAAAGTAAGGGAGAGATAGACAGAGAGAGAGGGACACAGTGAGGGATGAGGACAGAGAGAGGGGCAGAGAGAAGGACAGAGGAAGAGGGTCAGAGTGGGAGAGAGAGAGGGAGAGTGAGAGGGGGACAGAGAGAGGGACAGAGAGAAGTAAAGAGAGAGGGACAGAGTACAGTGAGGGGGATCGAGAGAGAGGGACAAAGCACTGAGAGAGGGTGAGGGAGAGAGACAGAAGAGGGACAGAGAGAGGGACAGAGAAAGGACAGACGGAGGGACAGAGGACAGAGAGAGAGAGACAGAGAGTGGGACAGAGAGTGAGGGTCAGCAAGAGGGACAGCAAGAGGGACAGAGAGAGTGACAGAGAGAGGCACAGAGAGAGTGACAGAGAGGGGGACAGAGAGAGAGGAACAGAGAGAGGAACAGAGAGAGGCACAGAGAGAGTGACAGAGAGGGGGACAGAGAGAGGAAAAGAGAGAGGAACAGAGAGAGGGACAGAGATAGGAAAAGAGATAGGGACAGAGAGAGGGACGGAGAGAGGGACAGAGAGAGGGACAGAGCAGAGTTAGATGGACAGAGAGGGACTGAGCATGGAGGGTGTGAGTGAGGGAGGGACAGAGAGAGAGGGAGAGAGAGAAGGAGAGAGAGAGAGGCACAGTGAGAGTCACAGAGAGAGCGACAGTGCACAGAGAGAGGGACAGAGAGACAGGAACAGAGAGAGGGACAGACAGAGAGAGAGAGAGAGGCACAGAGAGAGGCAGAGAAAGAGGTTGGGTAAGGGAGAGGAAGGGACAGGGAGAGGGAGAGAGCGAGGGACAGACAGAGGGACAGAGAGAGGACAGAGAGTAGGACAGAGAGAGAGAGACAGAGAGAGAGCGAGACAGAGAGAGAGGGTCAGAGATACAAGGACAGAGAGAGGGACGGAGAGAGGGAGAGAGAGAGACGGAGAGAGAGAGGCACGGAGAGAGGGAGAGGCAGGAAAAGAGAGAGGTAGGGACAGAGAGAGGGACAGAGATGGGGACAGAGATGGGAACAGAGAGAGAGGGACAGAGAGAGAGGGACAGACAGAGGGACAGAGAGAGAGAGAGAGGGACAGAGATAGGGAGAGAGAGAGGCAGGGAAAGAGTGAGGTCGGGACAAAGAGAGAGAGAGAGGGAGGGACAGAGAGGAGAGAGGGGGGGACAGAAAGAGGGACAGAGAGTGAGGGGCAGAGACGGGGACAGAGAGAGGGGGATAGAGAAAGGGACAGAGAGATGGACAGAGAGAGTGACAGAGAGAGGAAAAGAGAAGGGGTCAGAGAGAGGGACAGAGAGAGGGACAGGGAGAGGGACAGAGCACAGATAGAGGGGAATCGAGAGGGACAGAACGTCGGACCGAGAGAGTACAGTGAGAGGGATGGAGAGGGAGGGACAGAGCACTGAGAGAGGGAGAGAGAGAGGGGCAGAGAGGGGGACAGAGAGAGAGAGAGACAGAGAGGGGGACAAAGAGAGGAAAAGAGATAGGGACAGAGAGAGGGACAGAGAGAGGGACAGAGAGATGGACAGAGAGTGACAGAGAGAGGAATGGATAGGGGGTCAGTGAGAGGGACAGGGAGAGGCACAGAGAGAGGGACAGAGCACCGAGGGAGTGAGATAGAGAGGGACAGGGAGAGAGGGATCGAAAGAAGCACAGAGAGAGGGACAGAGAGAGGGACAGAGCACAGAGGGAGGGAGAGAAAGAGGGACAGAATGTGGGACAGAGAGAGTGACAGAGAGAAAGAAAGATAGAGGGTCAGAGTACAGAGAGAGGGACATAAGAGAGGGACAGAGCAGAGTTAGATGGACAGAGAGGGACTGAGCATGGAGGGTGTGAGTGAGGGAGGGACAGAGAGAGAGGGAGAGAGAGAAGGAGAGAGAGAGAGGCACAGTGAGAGTCACAGAGAGAGCGACAGTGCACAGAGAGAGGGACAGAGAGACAGGAACAGAGAGAGAGGGACAGAGAGACAGGAACAGAGAGAGGGACAGACAGAGAGAGAGAGAGAGGCACAGAGAGAGGCAGAGAAAGAGGTTGGGTAAGGGAGAGGAAGGGACAGGGAGAGGGAGAGAGCGAGGGACAGAGAGAGGGACAGAGAGTGGGACAGAGAGCAGAACAGAGAGAGGGACAGTGCACAGAGAGAGGACAGAGAGTAGGACAGAGAGAGAGACAGGGAGAGAGGGACAGAGCGAGGAAAAGAGATAGGGACAGAGAGAGGGACAGAGAGGAACAGAGAGAGAGGGACAGAGAGACAGGAACAGAGAGAGGGACAGACAGAGAGAGAGAGGCACAGAGAGAGGCAGAGAAAGAGGTTGGGTAAGGGAGAGGAAGGGACAGGGAGAGGGAGAGAGCGAGGGACAGACAGAGGGACAGAGAGTGGGACAGAGAGCAGAACAGAGAGAGGGACAGTGTACAGAGAGAGGACAGAGAGTAGGACAGAGAGAGAGAGACAGAGAGAGAGCGAGACAGAGAGAGAGGGTCAGAGATACAAGGACAGAGAGAGGGACGGAGAGAGGGAGAGAGAGAGAGGGAGAGAGAGAGACGGAGAGAGAGAGGCACGGAGAGAGGGAGAGGCAGGAAAAGAGAGAGGTAGGGACAGAGAGAGGGACAGAGATGGGGACAGAGATGGGAACAGAGAGAGAGGGACAGAGAGAGAGGGACAGACAGAGGGACAGAGAGAGAGAGAGAGGGACAGAGATAGGGAGAGGGAGAGGCAGGAAAAGAGAGAGGTAGGGACAGAGGGAGGGACAGAGAGGAGAGAGGGGGGGACAGAAAGAGGGACAGAGAGTGAGGGGCAGAGACGGGGACAGAGAGAGGGGGACAGAGAAAGGGACAGAGAGAGGGACAGAGAGTGGGACAGAGAGCAGGACAGAGAGAGAGGGACAGAGAGGGACAGAGAGAAGGACAGAGAGAGCGAGAGACAGAGAGAGAGGGTCAGAGATACAGGGACAGAGAGAGGGAGAGGTAGGGACAGAGAGAGGGACAGAGATGGGGACAGAGATGGGAACAGAGAGGGACAGACAGAGGGACAGACAGAGAGAGAGAGACAGAGATAGGGAGAGAGAGAGATAGGGAAAGAGATGAGGTCGGGACAAAGAGAGGGAGAGAGGGAGGGACAGAGAGGAGAGAGGGGGGGACAGAGAGAGGGACAGAGAGTAAGCGGCAGAGAGGGGAACAGAGAGGAGGGGATAGAGAGAGGGACAGAGAGAGGGACAGAGAGAAGTAAGGAGAGAGGGACAGAGTACAGTGAGAGGGATGGAGAGAGAGGGACAGAGCACTGAGAGAGGGAGAGAGAGAGAGAGACAGAAGAGGGACAGAGAGAGGCACAGAGAGAGGGGCAGAGAGAGGGTCAGTGAGAGAGAGAGACAGAGAGGGGGACAGAGAATGAGGGACAGAGAGAGGGATGGAGGGAGAGGGACACAGAGAGAGGGACAGAGAGAGGGATGGAGAGAGAGGGACACAGAGAGAGGGACAGAGAGAGGGACAGAGAGGGGAACAGAGAGAGGGACAGAGAGAGGGACAGAGAGAGGGTCAGAGAGAGGAAAAGAGATAGGGACAGAGAGAGAGAGACAGATCGAGAGGGACAGAGAGAGGGACAGAGAGAGAGATGGACAGAGGGAGGGACAGAGAGAGAGGGACAGAGAGGGAGAGAGAGAGGGACAGAGAGAGGGACAGATCACAGAGAGCAGGAGAGAGAGAGAAACAGAAAGTAAGGGATAGAGATGGACAGAGAGAGAGGGACAGAGAGAGGGACAGATCACAGAGAGCAGGAGAGAGAGAGAAACAGAAAGTAAGGGATAGAGAGATGGACAGAGAGAGAGGGACACAGAGAGGGACAGAGGACAGAGGGAGGGGCAAAGCGAGGTACAGAGAGAGAGACAGAGAGAGGAACAGAGAAAGAGGGTCAGAGTGGGAGAGAGAGAGGGAGACAGAGAGAGGGGCAGAGATAGGGAAAGAGAGAGGTATGGAAAAAGTGAGGTAGGGACAAAGAGAGGGAGAGAGGGAGGGACAAAGAGAAGGAGAGAGAGAGGGACAGAGAGAGGGACTGAGAGAGGAAAAGAGATAGGGACAGAGAGAGGGGCAGAGAGAGGGACACAGAGAGGGACCGAGCACAGAGGGAGTGAGAGAGAGAGGGACAGAATGTGGGACAGAGAGAGGGACAGAGAGAGAGAAAGATAGAGGGTCACAGAGCAGAGAGAGGGACAGAGAGAGAGGGACATAGAGAGAGGGGCAGAGCACAAGTAGTTGGACAGAGAGGGACTGAGCATGGAGGGTGTGAGTGACGGAGGGACAGAGAGAGGGACAGAGCACAGAGCGAAGGACAAAGAGAGGGACAGAGAGAGAGAGACAGAGAGACAGGGACAGAGAGAGGGACAGACAGAGAGAGAGAGAGAGAGAGAGAGAGAGGCACAGAGAAAGGCAGAGAAGGAGGTTGGGTAAGGGAGAGGAAGGGACAGGGAGAGGGAGAGAGTGAGGGACAGAGAGAGGGACAGAGAGTGGAACAGAGAGCAGAACAGAGAGAGGTACAGAGAGGGACAGAGAGAGACGGAGAGAGAGTCACAGAGAGAGGGAGAGAGAGAGGAACAGAGATTGGGAGAGAGAGACGGAGAGAGAGTCACAGAGAGAGGGAGAGAGAGAGAGGCACAGAGAGAGGCAGAGAAGGAGGTTGGGTAAGGGAGAGGAAGGGACAGGGAGAGGGAGAGAGTGAGGGACAGAGATTAGGACAGAGAGAGGCACAGAGAGAGAGGGAGAGAGAGAGGGACAGAGATTGGGACAGAGAGAGGGAGATAGAGAGACGGAGAGAGAGAGGCACAGAGAGTGGGACAGAGAGAGGGAAAGGGTGAAGGGGAGGGACAGAGCCTGGGGTGGAGTGAGGGAGGGACAGGGTGAAGGGGAGGGACAGAGCCTGGGCAGGGAGGTTTCTCTGTACAATGGGGAAACGGGAATGTGAAAAGGTGAACAATATTCCTCCTCGGGCAGTGAGTTTGCAGCAGTAAATAAAGGAGTGAGATTGTATGGAATGAGGTTCTGAGTGTACACTGGGTGACAGTATTAGTGAACAGAACAGACACAGCAACAAGGATGTGCAGTCAGCAATTTTATTGATGATTTTCAAACAGAAATGTCAGAAAGATTACAGATCACACACACATCCTCACAGAACAGTAACTAACTAATGCAGACAGTGAATGGTGAGTCAGTACATGGTCCTTATCAGACTGTTACTGACTGGGATAAACTTCACTGACTCCAGGATTTATCCGGCTCTCTTCAGAGCTGCTGATGTTAAACCAGAGCAGGAATTCCCGTTGATAGTCAGTGGGACAGGGATGGGACTGATCCATCAGTGGGACAGGGATGGGACTGATCTATCGGTGGGACAGGGATGGGACTGATCTATCGGTGGGACAGGGATGGGACTGATCCAACAGTGGGACAGGGATGGGACTGATCCATCAGTGGGACAGGGATGGGACTGATCCATCAGTGGGACAGGGATGGGACTGATCTGTCGGTGGGACAGGGATGGGACTGATCCAACAGTGGGACAGGGATGGGACTGATCTGTTGGTGGGACAGGGATGGGACTGATCTATCAGTGGGACAGGGATGGGACTGATCCATCAGTGGGACAGGGATGGGACTGATCCATCAGTGGGACAGGGATGGGACTGATCTGTTGGTGGGACAGGATGGGACTGATCTATCAGTGGGACAGGGATGGGACTGATCCATCAGTGGGACAGGGATGGGACTGATCCATCAGTGGGACAGGGATGGGACTGATCCATCAGTGGGACAGGGATGGGACTGATCCATCAGTGGGACAGGGATGGGACTGATCCAACAGTGGGACAGGGATGGGACTGATCTGTTGGTGGGACAGGGATGGGACTGATCTGTCGGTGGGACAGGGATGGGACTGATCTGTCAGTGGGACAGGATGGGACTGATCTGTCGGTGGGACAGGGATGGGACTGATCTGTCAGTGGGACAGGATGGGACTGATCTGTCGGTGGGACAGGGATGGGACTGATCTGTCAGTGGGACAGGATGGGACTGATCTATCAGTGGGACAGGGATGGGACTGATCTGTCGCTCTGTATTCCTGTATCCCAGACACAGTGTATTCCAGACTCTTTCCCTGGTCACTGCTTCTCTTTCACTGATCACTGTCACATTGCCTCCGATTTCTCCATGAATGCTGTTTTACTCAGAGCTCCATCAACTGTTTTTCTCGGATATTTTGCAGAAACGCTTAAAAGCAGACTCATTGTGTAAAATCATTGCTTAAAGCTGATTGGTGGGAGCTGGGCCCAGGATAAGAAGCTGTTAATGATCTGGATAATGATTGGTTGCAGAAGCTCGAAGCAGAAAGCGGATATTTCCAAACCAGCGGCGAGTTCAGTTTGGATTGTTCTGGAAAAACAAAATCACAGGATAAATGTTCAGTTAGTGTCAGAATCCATTTCCACATGAATATTGGAGCAGAGGGGTGATGGGGAGGAGAGGAAGTACCATAGGACCATATGAATTAGGAGCAGAAACATAGAAACACAGAAAATAGGAGCAGAAGTAGGCCATTCAGCCCATCAAGCTTGCTCCGCCATTCAATAAGATCATGGCTGATCTGTTTGTGTCTTCTATTCCACACTCCCATCTACCCCCGATAATCTTTCATTACCTTACCTAACAAGAATCTATTTACCTCCACCTTAAAAATATTCAATGACCCCACCTCCACCACCTTCTGAGGCAGAGAGTTCCAAAGACACACAACCCCCTGACAGAAATCATTTCTCCTCGTCTCTGTCCTAAAAGGGCGAACCCCTATTTTAAAACACTGCCCCCTAGTTCTGGACTCACAAGAGGAAACATCCTTTCCACATCCACCTTGTCAAGACCGTTCAGGATCTTATAAACTTCAATCAATTCTTCCCTCACTCTTCTAAACTCCAGTGAAAACAAACCCAGTCTGTCTAAACTTTCCTCAAAAGACAACCCACTCATTCCAGGTATCAATCTAGTTCCCCATGGCAGGCTGATGGAGAAAGTGAAGGCGCTTGGGGTCCAAGGTGTACTAGCTAGATGGATAAAGAACTGGCTGGGCAACAGGAGACAGAGAGTAGCAGTAGAAGGGAGTTTCTCAAAATGGAGACGTGTGACCAGTGGTGTTCCACAGGGATCCGTGCTGGGACCACTGTTGTTTGTGATATACATAAATGATTTGGAGGAAAATATAGGTGGTCTGATTAGCAAGTTTGCAGACGACACTAAGATTGGTGGAGTAGCAGATAGTGAAGGGGACTGTCAGAGAATACAGCAGAATATAGATAGATTGGAGAGTTGGGCAGAGAAATGGCAGATGGAGTTCAATCAGGGCAAATGCGAGGTGATGCATTTTGGAAGATCCAATTCAAGAGTGAACTATACAGTAAATGGAAAAGTCCTGGGGAAAATTGATGTCCAGAGAGATTTGGGTGTTCAGGTCCACTGTTCCCTGAAGGTGGCAACGCAGGTAAATAGAGTGGTCAAGAAGGCATACGGCATGCTTTCCTTCATCGGACGGGGCATTGAGTACAAGAGTTGGCAGGTCATGTTACAGTTGTATAGGACTTTGGTTCGGCCACATTTGGAATACTACGTGCAGTTCTGGTCGCCACATTATCAAAAGGATGTGGATGCTTTGGAAAGGGTGCAGAGGAGGTTCACCAGGATGTTGCCTGGTATGCAGGGCGCTAGCTATGAAGAGAGGTTGAGTAGATTAGGATTATTTTCATTAGAAAGACGGAGGTTGAGGGGGGACCTGATTGAGGTGTACAAAATCATGAGAGGTATAGACAGGGTGGATAGCAAGAGGCTTTTTCCCAGAGTGGGGGATTCAATTACTAGAGGACATGAGTTCAAAGTGAAAGGGGAAAAGTTTAGGGGGGATATGCGTGGAAAGTTCTTTACGCAGAGGGTGGTGGGCACCTGGAACGCATTGCCAGCGGAGGTGGTAGATGCGGGCACGATGGAGTCTTTTAAGATGTATCTAGACAGATACATGAATGGGCAGGAAGAAAAGAGATACAGAACCTTAGAAAATAGGCGACATGTTTAGAGAGAGGATCTGGATCGGCGCAGGCTTGGAGGGCCGAAGGGCCTGTTCCTGTGCTGTAATTATCTTTATTCTTTGTTCTTGTTCTAAACCTCCTCTGAACCCCCTCCAACGCATTTACATCCTTCCTTCAATAAGGATACCAAAACTGCACAAAGTAGTGAAGACATGGTCTCACCAATGCCCTGTAGAACTGAAGAATAACTCCTTACTTTTATTTTCAATACCTCTCGTAATAGAGGATACCATTCCATTAGCCTTTTTTATGACTTGCTCTACCTGCATACTAACTTTTTGTGACTCATGCTCTCGAACATCTAGATCCTTCTGCACCTCGGAATTCTGCAGTCGTTCCCCATTTCAGTAACACTGTTTTTTTGTTCTTCATATTTTCCCACATTATACTCCATCTGCCAGATTTTTGCTCACTCACTCAACTTATCTATATCGGTCTGCATTCTCCTTATGTCCTCTTTGCAACATACTTTCTTACCTGTCTCTGTGTCATCTGCAAATTAAGCTACCATGCCATCGCTCCCCTCAGCTAAATCATTGATATAAATTGTAAAAATTTGAGGCCCCAGCACAGATCTCTGCAGGATTCCCCTCGTCACATCCTGCCAATCAGAAAAGGACCCATTTATGCATACTTTCTGTTTTCTGCCAGCCAGCCAATCTTCTATCCACGCTAATATGTTACCCCCTACACAATGAGCTCCTACTTTGCACAGTAACCTTTTATGTGGCACCTTATCAAATGCCTTCTGGAAATTCAAGTACAGTATGTCAACGGGCTCCTCTTTATCCATAGCGCATGTTACTCCTTCAAAGAACTCCAATAAATTGGTTAAACACGATTTCCCTTTCACAAAACCATGCTGACTATTCCCGATTACCTTGAGTTTTTCTACGTGCCCAGCTCTAGCCTCCTTAATGATTGATTCTAACACCTTCCCCACAACAGACATCAAGCTAACTGGCCTATAGTTACCTGTTTTCTGCCTCCCCCCAATTCTAGAACAGAGGGGTTATATATACTTTCCAGTCTGATGGAACCTTTCCAGAATCCAGCAAATTTTGAAAATTTAACACCAACGCATCTACTACCTCATTAGCCACCTCTTTTAAGAGTGAACGGGAGGAGAGGGAGTGAAGGGGAGGGAGGTACTGAAGGGGAGGAGGAGGGGAAGGAGTGAAGGGCAGGAGCAGGGGAGGGAGTGAAAGGGAGGAGTAGGGAGAGAAGGGGAGGAGTAGGGAGAGAAGGGGAGGAGTAGGGAGTGAAGGGGAGGAGTAGGGAGTGAAGGGGAGGAGTAGGGAGTGAAGGGGAGGAGGAGGGAGCGAAAGGGAGGAGTAGGGAGAGAAGGGGAGGAGTAGGGAGAGAAGGGGAGGAGTAGGGAGAGAAGGGGAGGAGTAGGGAGCGAAGGGGAGGAGTAGGGAGCGAAGGGGAGGAGTAGGGAGCGAAGGGGAGGAGTAGGGAGCGAAGGGGAGGAGTAGGGAGCGAAGGGGAGGAGTAGGGAGCGAAGAGGAGGAGTAGGGAGCGAAGGGGAGGAGTAGGGAGCGAAGGGGAGGAGGAGGGAGCGAAGGGGAGGAGGAGGGAGCGAAGGGGAGGAGGAGGGAGCGAAGGGGAGGAGGAGGGAGCGAAGGGGAGGAGGAGGGAGCGAAGGGGAGGGTGAAGGGGTAGGTTTTATTTTCCAAGTCCTGGAACATCTTTTATTTGAGGCATTTTGTGCCTTTGCTGGAGTCCCCATTGCTCTGCTTTTCAAACCCCTGGAACTGCGCCAGATATTTTAAATCTGAAATTATAAATCAACATAATGAGTTGAACTTCATTCAATAATACTAAATGGTTAACATGACCCAGTAAAAAGAGGCTGCAGTGTCTGTGTTGACTTTGAGCCTGCAACTATTATCAATACTGATTTCCACCCTATGTGGGTCTTCGTGACAGCACAGTGTGAAGACACAAAGAAGGAGAAGAGAAGGTGGGTCTAGGGAAGGGGCAGGAACTGGGATTTTACATCCAGAAACACAGTGATCAATCCCACCTCCCCAAATATCCCCATGACTGGAGATATTTGATACAGGCTGGGTAGGTGCCAGTCTCCCCAGCACACCATGGGCAGTGTTGAGGGCCAGAAGGCCGAAGGACAATACAGGGGGAGGGAGGGAGCTTACAACTGGAGAGATTGAGTGTTGCAATGGTGAACATGAAGACTAGATCACAGCAGCAGACAGTTATACTTACAGGAGGAACTGTGCAGAATCAATGAGGGTCAAGGGCTCCAAACACCTCCACCTCACACAAGGTCAGAAATTGACGAGGGCTTGGGAGGAAGATGTTCACAAAACGGCCGTGCACCCCGGTTCCTTGGCAGAAAAAGCTCTTAGTCTCTCCAGCGCCAATGGAGTCGATCGTCGCACAGCTGAAAGCAATCGAGTGAGAATAAGGATTAGAGAGGGCTGTTGAATAAATCTGTAACACATTCTGCAGATTGTACTACGGTCATGGGAGGTTCTGCAGTAGCTGGGATTCACAAATTTGCCTATCAAAGTAGGTTGCATATGACAACCATCTTCAGCTGCTTCATCAATGACCTTCCTTCAATCATAAGGTCAGAAGTGGGGATGTTCGCTGATGATTGCACAATGTTCATCACCATTCACAACTCCTCAGATACTGAAGCAATCTGTGTAGAAATGCAGCAAGACCTGGACAATATCCAGGCTTGGGCTGATAAGTGGCAAGTAACATTCACACCACACAAGTGCCAGGCAATGACCATCTCCAACAAGAGAGAATCTAACCATCTCCCCTTGACATTCAATGACATTACCATCGCTGAATCCCCCACTATCAACATCCTAGGGGCTACCATTGACCAGAAACTGAACTGGAGTAGCCATATAAATACCGTGGCTACAAGAGCAGGTCAGAGGCTAGGAATCCTGAGGCGAGTAACTCACCTCCTAACTCCCCAAAGCCTGTCCACCATCTACAAGGCACAAGTCAGGAGTGTGATGGAATACTCTCCACTTGCCTGGATGGGTGCAGCTCCAACAACACTCAAGAAGCTCGACACCATCCAGGACAAAGCAGCCCACTTGATTGGCACCACATCTACAAACATTTACTCCCTGTACCACCAACACAGTGGCAGCAGTGTGTACCATCTACAAGATGCACTGCAGCAATGCACCAAGGCTCCTTAGACAGCACCTTCCAAACCCGTGACCTCTACCACCTAGAAGGACAAGAGCAGCAAATACATGGGAACACAACCACCTGCAAGTTCCCCTCCAAGTCACACACCATCCTGACTTGGAACTATATCACCGTTCCTTCACTGTAGCTGGGTCAAAATCCTGGAAATCCCTTCCTGACAGCACTGTGGGTATATCTACCCCAAATGGACTGCAGCGGTTCAAGAAGGCAGCTCACCACCACCTTCTCAAGGGCAATTAGGGATGGGTAATAAATGCTGGCCTGGCCAGTGACGCCTACATCCCATGAATGAATAAAAAAAACAACTATCTGCATTCATATAGCTCCTTAAAGCATTAAAATGTCCCAAGGGCCGTAAACAGATAAAGTTTGACACAGAATCATATAGGGAGATATTAGGACAAGATTGGACAAGTCATAGAGCGCCAAAGATTTAAAGAGTCATTCTGGTACAGAAGGAGGCCATTCGGCCCATCAGGTTCATGCCAGTTCTCTGCAGAGCAATTCAGTCAGTCCCACACCCCAGCTCTACCCCCATAGGCCTGTAACTTTATTTCCTTCAAGTGACCAACCAATTTCCTTTTGAAATCATTCCACCCCCTCATAAAGCAGCAAGTTCCAGGTCATTACCACTCACTGCGTTAAAAAGTTCTTCCTCACAGTCCCTCTGCATCTCTTAACCTTCAGTCTTGTCCCCTAGTCCTTGTACCATCACCTTGTACCATCTTTGTCTACCTTATCTAAACCAGTCATGTGTCTTGTATTGCCATGATCTAATTAAATGGTGGAGCAGGCTCGACGGGCTGAATGGCCTACTCCTGCTGCTATGTTCCTGTAATCCTGTACACCTCTGTCAAATCTCCCCTCAATCGCCTTTGCTCCAAGGAGAACAACCCCAACTTGTCCATCCTAACTTTGTACCAAATATCTCCCATCCTTGGAATTATTCTGGTAAATCTCCTCTCAACGACCCTCATATCCTTTGTGAATGTGGTGACCAGAACTGGACACAATACTCTAGTTGGGGCCTAACCAGAGCTTTATAAATGTTCAGCATAATCTCCCTGCTGTTGTATTTGTATTAGAGATCCAAGGGATTAGGGGGAATGAGGAATTGAAGGAAATTAGTATAAGTAAGAAGGTTGTATTGGAGAAATTAATGGGGCTGAAGGTTGATAAGTCCCCAGGAGCTGATATTCTACATCCCAGAGTGTTGAACGATGTAGCTATGGAGATAGTGGATGCATTGGTGATCATCTTCCAAAATTGAATAGATTCTGGAGCGGTTCCTGCAGATTGGAAGGTCACAAATGTCAACCCACTATTTAAGAAGGGAGAGAGAGAGAAAACAGGGAATTACAGACCTGTTAGTCTTACATCAGTCATTTGGAAAATGTTAGAATCTATTCTAAAGGATGTGATAAATGGGCACTTGGATAATAATGATCTGATTGGGCAGAGTCAAAATGGATTTATGAATGGGAAATCATGTTTGACAAAACTGTTGGAGTTTTTTAAGAATGTTACTAACAGAATTGAAAAGAGGAGTCGGTGGATGTGATATACTTGGATTTTCAGATGGCTTTTGATAAAGTCCCTCACAGGAGGTTGGTTAGCAAAATTAAAGCACATGGGATAGGAGGTAATATACTGGCATGGATTAAGGATTGGTTAACTGGCAGAAAGCAGAGATAGGAATAAACGGGACATTCTCGCATTGGCAGGCTGTGACGAGTGGGGTATGGCAGGGATCAGTACTTGGGCCCCAGCTGTTCACAATATGTATCAATGATTTGGATGTGGGGACCAAATGTAGTATTTCCAAGTTCGCAGATGACACAAAACTAGGTGGGAATGTGTGTTGTGAGGAAGATGCAAAGCGGCTTCAAGGGGATTTGGACAGACTTACTGAGTGAGCAAGAACATGGTAGATGGAATATAATGTGGAAAAATGTGAGGTTATCCATTTTGGTAGGAGGAATAGATGTGCAGAGTATTTTTTAAATGGTGAGAGATTAGAAAGTATAGATGTACAAAGGGACTTGGGTGTCCTTGTCAATACGTCACTGAAAGGTAACATGCAGTTGAGAATTCCAAAGCTTCACACCCCTTTCAATGTACTAATTTCTCCTCATCTCAGTCCTAAATAATTGGTGCCTTATCCTGAGATTGTGGCCTTTTGTTTTCGATTCCCCGACCAGTGGAAACAATCCCTCAGTATTTATCTTAACCAGCCCCTTCAGAATCTTTTCTGTTTAATGAGATCACGTCTCATTCTTCTAAATTCCAGAGAGTATAGACACAATTGACTCATTGTAGGACAACCCTCATATCTCAAGAACCAATCTAGTGAACCTTCACTGTACTGCCTCCAATACAAGTACATCCTTCTTTTAATATGGAGACCAAAATTGCACACAGTATTCCAGGTGTGATCTCAACAAAGCCCCGTACAATTGTAGCACGATGTCCCTATTCCTGTACTCCAAACCCCTTGCAAGAAAGGCCAACCTGCCATTTGCCTTCCTAATTGCTAGCTGTACCTGCATGCTGACTTCCTGTGTTTTTTGTATAAGCACACCCAAATCCCGCTGAACATCAACATTTACAAGTTTCGTGCCTTTGAAAAAATATTCTGCTTTTCTATTCTTACTACCAAGGTGAATAACCTCACACTTACCGCATTACACTCCATCTGCCACCTTGTAGCCCATTCACTTATCCTGTTTATATCTCTTTGAAGGCTCTCTGTGTTCTCCTCACAGTTTATCTTTCCAGCTAGCTTTGTGTCATCAGCAAATTTAGGTACCATACATTCAGGCACTTCATCCAAGTCATTAATATAGATTGTAAATCGTTGAGGTCCCAGCACAGAGCACAGATCCTTGCGGCACCCCACTATTCATTGCCTGCCAAATTGAAAATGCCCATTTATCCCTACTCGCTACTTCCTATCCATTAATCCTCTCTGCTAATATGAAGAAATAGAGGTAAGTGATGTTTTGTGTCTTCTAACGAAGAATCATATCTGACTTGGAATGTTAACTCTGTTTCTCTCTCCACAGTTGTTGCCAAACCTGCTGAGTGTGTCCAGCAGTTTCTATACCTGCCAGAATCTATACCTTCCACAATCTATACCCTCTTCAATCTATATCCTCCACAAACTATACCCTCCACAAACTATACCCTCTACAATCTATATCCTCCACAAACTATACCCTCCACAAACCATACCCTCCACAATCTATACCCTCCTCAAATTATACCCTCCACAATCTATATCCTCCACAATCTATATCCTCCACAAACTATACCCTCTACAATCTATATCCTCCACAAACTATACCCTCCACAAACCATATCCTCCACAATCTATATCCTCCACAAACTATACCCTCCACAAACCATACCCTCCACAATCTATACCATCCACAAACTATACCCTCCACAAACTATACCCTCCACAAACGATACCCTCCACAATCTATATCCTCCACAAACTATACCCTCCACAAACCATACCCTCCACAATCTATACCCTCCACAATCTATACCCTCCACAAACTATACCCTCCACAAACTATACCCTCCACAACCTATACCTTCCACAATCTATACCTTCCACAAACTATACCCTCCAAAAACTATACCTTCCACAATCTATACCCTCCACAAACTACACCCTCCACAAACTATACCCTCCACAAACTATACCCTCCACAACCTATACCTTCCACAATCTATACCCTCCACAAACTATACCCTCCACAAACTATACCCTCCACAACCTATACCTTCCACAATCTATACCCTCCACAAACTATACTCTCGACAAACTATACCCTCCACAAACTATACCCTCCACAACCTATATCTTCCACAATCTATACCCTCCACAAACTATACCCTCCACAACCTATACCTTCCACAATCTATACCCTCCACAAACTATACCCTCCACAAACTATACCCTCCACAAACTATACCCTCCACAAACTATACCCTCCACAACCTATACCTTCCACAATCTATACCCTCCACAAACTATACCCTCCACAAACTATACCCTCCACTACCTATACCTTCCACAATCTATACCCTCCACAAACTATACCCTCCACAAACTATACCCTCCACAACCTATACCTTTCACAAACTATACCCTCCACAACCTATACCTTCTACAATCTATACCCTCCACAAACTATACCCTCCACAACCTATACCTTCCACAATCTATACCCTCCACAAACTATACCCTCCACAACCTATACCCTCCACAAACTATACCCTCCACAAACTAGACCCTCCACAAACTATACCCTCCACAACCTATACCTTCCACAATCTATACCCTCCACAAACTATACCCTCCACAAACTATACCTTCCACAATCTATACCCTCCACAAACTATACCTTCCACAATCTATACCCTCCACAAACTATACCTTCCACAATCTATATCCTCCACAAACCATACCCTCCACAATCTATATCCTCCACAAACTATACCCTCCACAAACCATACCCTCCACAATCTATACCCTCCACAAACTATACCCTCCACAAACTATACCCTCCACAAACTATACCCTCCACAATCTATACCCTCCACAAACCATACCCTCCACAATCTATACCCTCCACAAACTATACCCTCCACAAACTATACCCTCCACAACCTATACCTTCCACAATCTATACCCTCCACAAACTATACTCTCGACAACCTATACCGTCCACAAACTATACCCTCCACAACCTATATCTTCCACAATCTATACCCTCCACAAACTATACCCTCCACAACCTATACCTTCCACATCCTATACCTTCCACAAACTATACCCTCCACAAACTATACCCTCCACAACCCATACCTTCCACAATCTATACCCTCCACAAACTATACCCTCCACAAACTATACCCTCCACAACCTATACCTTCCACAATCTATACCCTCCACAAACTATACCCTGCACAAACTATACCCTCCACAACCTATACCTTCCACAAACTATACCCTCCACAACCTATACCTTCTACAATCTATACCTTCCACAAACTATACCCTCCACAACCTATACCCTCCACAATCTATACCCTCCACAAACTATACTCTCGACAACCTATACCCTCCACAAACTATACCCTCCACAACCTATATCTTCCACAATCTATACCCTCCACAAACTATACCCTCCACAACCTATACCTTCCACAATCTATACCCTCCACAAACTATACCCTCCACAAACTATACCCTCCAAAACCCATACCTTCCACAATCTATACCCTCCACAAACTATACCCTCCACAATCTATACCCTGCACAACCTATACCTTCTACAATCTATACCTTCCACAAACTATACCCTCCACAACCTATATCTTCCACAATCTATACCCTCCACAAACTATACCCTCCAAAACCCATACCTTCCACAATCTATACCTTCCACAATCTATACCCTCCACAAACTATACCCTCCACAAACTATACCCTCCAAAACCCATACCTTCCACAATCTATACCCTCCACAAACTATACCCTCCACAAACTACACCCTCCACAACCTGTACCTTCCACAATCTATACCCTCCACAAACTGTACCCTCCACAAACTGTACCCTCCACAAACTATACCCTCCACAACCTGTACCTTCCACAAACTATACCCTCCACAACCTATACCTTCTACAATCTATACCCTCCACAACCTATACCTTCCACAAACTATACCCTCCACAACCTATACCTTTTACAATCTATACCTTCCACAAACTATACCCTCCACTAACTACACTCTCCACAACATATACCTTCCACAATCTATACCCTCCACAAACTATACCCTCCACAAACTATACCCTCCACAAACTATACCTTCCACAATCTATACCCTCCACAAACTATACCTACCACAATCTATACCCTCCACAAACTATACCTTCCACAATCTCTATCCTCCACAAATTATACATGCCTCAGTCTTTCAGATTTCCAGCATCCACAATATTTTGCTTTTGTTGAGGCTTACAGGGTGTTTAGCTCATTGATCTTTGGAAAGGGAGGAAAGCAGGGGGGCAGCAAAACAAAAGGTCTCAAACTTATTGACAAAGAAATCCTTACTGAGGAAGAAGAAGGCATCGGTGAAGAGTTTAAGAAGGTGTTTGTCAAGGAGAAGAGGAGCTGGGAGTTAGTTTTGAATTCCAGATGAACCTGGAAAATTGAGCAGGCTGCAGAGGAGAGTAGGTTGTCCAGTGCAAAGGCTGAGAGAGGAAAGCAGTGGTGATATCTTGGTGAGAAAGTTAGCATGGTACTTGGGCTGGCTGAGATTACGACTAGAGTGTACTATGGTAGCTGTAAATTATGACAAGTGTATTGCAGAGGGTGTAGATTGTGGAGCATATAAATTGTGGTGGATGTAGATTGTGGATCATATAGATTGTGGAGGGTGTAGATTGTGGAGCGTATCGATTGTGGAGGGTGTAGATTGTGGAGCGTATCGATTGTGGAGGGTGTAGATTGTGGAACGTATAAATTGCATGTGGGTATACATTATGGTGGCTATAAATTGTAGCAAATGTAGATTGCAGAGGATGTAGATTGAGGAGGATATAAATTACGGAGGGTGTAGATTGCAGAGCATATAGATTGCAGCAGGTATAGATTATGGTGGCAGGTATAGATTAATGTGGCAGGTAGAGATTCCAGAGGATGTAGATTACAGATGGTATAGATTGCAAAGTGTGTAGATTGTGAAGGGTATAGATTGCGGGAGGTACAGATTGTGATAGATATAGATTACGGAGGGTATAGATTGTGGTGGGTATAAATTTGGGTAGGTATAATTACAGCAGGTATGGATTGCAGTTGGCATCGATTGCAGCAGGCATATATTGCAGTGGATATAGATTGTGACGGGCATAGATTGAGGCAGGTATAGATTCCGGTGGGTATAGATTGTGGAGGGTATAGATTGTCATGGGGTTAGATTGTGTTGAGTGCAGTTTGTGATGGGTATGGATTGTGGTGGGTATTGTTTGTGGTGGGCATAGATTCCAGTGGGTATAATCTTTGGTGCGTATAGATTCTGGTGGGTATAGTTTGTGGGGGGTATAGAGTCTGGTGGGTATAGTTTGTGGCGGCTATCAATACTGGTGGGTATTGTCTTTGGTGGGTATAGATTCTGGTGGGTATAGATTCCAGTGGGTATAGTCTGTGGTGGGTATAGATTCTGGTGGGTATAGATTCCAGTGGTTATAGTCTGTGGTGGGTAAAGTCTTTGGTGGGTATAATTGATTGGTGGGTATAGATTAATGAGGTGTACTTGTATTTCCAAAAAGCATTTGATAATGTGCCACATCAAAGGATACTACACAAGATAAGAGCTCATGGTGTAGGTGGTAACATATTAACATGGAGAGAGGATTGGTTAGCTAACAGGAAGCAAAGAGTAGGGATAAATGGGGCATTTTTGGGTTGGCAAGCTGTAACTAGTGGAGTGTCACAGGGATCAGTGCTGGGACCTCAACTATTTACAGTCTATATAAATGACAATTAAACTCATAGATTGATATCTATATCGATGAAGGGACCGAATGTATGGTAGATAAATTTGCCGATGACACCAAGATAGGAAGGAAAGTAAAATATCAAGAGGAGGTAAAGAGTCTACAAAGGGATTTAGATAGCTTAAGTGAGTGGGAAAAAAATTGGCAGATGAGTATAACATGGGAAAATGTGAACTTGTCCACTTTGGCAGGAAGAATAGAAAAGCAGTATATTATATGAATGGAGAGAGATTACAGGAGGGATCTGGGTGTCCTGATACATGAATCACAAAAGGTCAGCATGCAGGTACAGCAAGTGATTTGGAAGGCAAATGGAAAGTTGTCATTTATTGCAAGGGGGAAAATTGAGGATAAAAGTAGGGACGTTTTAGTGCAGTTGTACAGGACCTTTGTGAGACCACATCTGGAGCACTGTGGACAGTTTTGGTCCCCTTATTTGATTAAGGATCTAATTGCATTCAAAGCAGTTCAGAGAAGGTTCACAAAACTAATTCTGGGGATGAAAGGCTTATCTTAAGAAGAACGGTTTAACAGGTTGGACCTATGTCCACTGGAGTTCAGAAGAATGAGAGGTGATCTCTTTGAAACATATAGGATCCTGAGGGGACTTGATAGAGTGGATACCGGGAGGATGTTTCCTCTTGTGGGACAGACTAGAACTAGGGAACATAGTTTAAGAATAAGAGGTCTCTCTTATGGAAATGAGAAGAGTTGTTATTCTGCGGAATTCCCTCCACAGAGAGCAGTGGAGGCTGTGTCATTGAATTTATTCATGACTGAGTTAGATAGACCTTTGATAGATGAGGGAGTCAAGGGTTATGGGCGGCAGACAAGGAAGTGGAGTTGAGACCACAACCAGATCAACCTTTATCTTATCAAATGGGGGATCAGGCTCGGAGGACCGAATGGCCTACTCCTGCTTCTAAGTCCCATGTTCCTATGTTCCATGTTCCTATGTTGTTATCCATCCCTAATTGCCCTTGAGAAGGTGGTGGTGAGCTGCCTTCTTGAACCACTGCAGTCCATGTGAGGTAGGTAAACCCACAGTGCTGTTAGGAAGGGAGTTCCAGGATTTTGACCCAGCGACAGTGAAGGAACGGCGATATAGTTCCAAGTCAGGATGGTGTGTGACTTGGAGGGGAACTCATGTAGATTGTGGTGGGTGGTGTTCTCATGTATTTGCTGCCCTTGTCCTTCTACTTGATAGAGGTCACGGGTTTGGAAGGTGCTGTCTAAGGAACCTTGGTGCATTGCTGCAGTGCATCTTGTAGATGGTACACACTGCTGCCACTGTGCGTCGGTGGTGGAGGGAGTGAATGTTTGTAGATGGGGTGCCAATCAAGCGGACTGCTTTGTTCTGGATGGTGTCGAGCTTCTTGAGTGTTGTTGGAACATAGGAACATAAGACATGAGCAGGAGACCATTCAGCCCTTTGAGTCTGCTCTGCTGTTCAATACGATCATGGCTGATCTTCTACTTCAGCACCATTTTCCTGCAGTATCCCTGTATCCCTTTATATTTTTAATATGTAGAAATCTATCAATCTCGGTCTTGAATATGCTCAATCATTGAGCTTCCACAGCCCTCTGGGGTGGAGAATTCCAAAGATTCACCATCCTCTGAGTGAAGAAATTCCTCCTCTTCTCAGTCCTAAACAGCCTGCCCCTTATTCTGAGACTGCCCCCTTGTTCTACACTCCCCAGCGGAAACATTCTTCCTGCATCAACCCTGTCGAGCCCTGTAAGAATTTTGTATGTTTGAATGAGATCACCTTTCATTCTTCTAAACTCCAGTGAATAAAAGCCCAGTCTATTTAATCTTTCTTCATTGGACAATCCCTCCATCCCAGAAATTAGTTCGGTGAACCTGCAATACACTCCCTTGATGGCAAGTAGATCTTTTCTTCAGTAAGGAGACCAAAACAGGAAACAATACTCCAGGTGTGGACTCACCAAGGTGCTATATAATTGCAGTCAGACATCTTTACTCCAGCACTCAAATCCTCCTGCAATAAAGGCCAACAGACCAGCTGTTGACAGTGGGGGATTCAGTGATGGTAATGCAGGTTAATATCAGGGGGAGATGGCGAGTCTCTCTTTTGTTGAAGTTGGTCATTGCCCGGCATTGTGCAGGCCATTGTTTGCAATGATTATACATGGCGGTATGTATGGATGGCACTGGATATAGATTATGGTGGGTATAGATTGCAGCAGCTATAGGTTCTGGCAGGTATGGTTCGCGGAGAGGGGAGATTGCACTGGGTATAGATTGTGGTGCGTGTAGATTGTGGAGGGTGTAGATTGTGGAGGGTGTAGATTGTGGAGGGTGTAGATTGTGGAGGGTGTAGATTGTGGAGGGTGTAGATTGTGGAGGGTGTAGATTGTGGAGGGTGTAGATTGCGGTGGGTGTAGATTGTGGAGGGTGTAGATTGCGGTGGGTGTAGATTGTGATGGGTGTAGATTGCGATGGGTGTAGATAGTGGAGGGTGTAGATTGCAGTGAGTGTAGAATGTGGAGGGTGTAGATTGCGGTGGGTGTAGATTGTGATGGGTGTAGATTGCGATGGGTGTAGATAGTGGAGGGTGTAGATTGCAGTGAGTGTAGAATGTGGAGGGTGTAGGCTGCAGAGGGTGTAGATTCCGGAGGGTGTAGATTCCGGAGGGTGTAGATTGCGATGGGTGTAGATAGTGGAGGGTGTAGATTGCGGTGGGTGTAGATAGTGGAGGGTGTAGATTGCGGTGGGTGTAGATAGTGAAGGGTGTAGATTGCGGTGGGTGTAGATTGTGGAGGGTGTTGATTGCGGTGGGTGTAGATAGTGGAGGGTGTAGAGTGTGGAGGGTGTAGAGTGTGGAGGGTGTGGAGTGTGGAGGGTGTGGAGTGTGGAGGGTGTGGAGTGTGGAGGGTGTGGAGTGTGGAGTGTGGAGTGTGGGGAGTGTGGGGAGTGTGGGGAGTGTGGGGAGTGTGGGGAGTGTGGGGAGTGTGGAGGGTGTGGAGTGTGGAGGGTGTGGAGTGTGGAGGGTGTGGAGGGTGGAGGGTGTGGAGGGTGTGGAGGGTGGAGGGTGGAGGGTGTGGAGGGTGGAGGGTGTGGAGGGTGTAGGGTGTGGAGGGTGTAGAGTGTGGAGGGTGTAGAGTGTGGAGGGTGTGGAGTGTGGAGGGTGTGGAGTGTGGAGGGTGTGGAGTGTGGAGGGTGTGGAGTGTGGAGGGTGTGGCGTGTGGAGGGTGTGGAGTGTGGAGGGTGTGGAGTGTGGAGGGTGTGGAGTGTGGAGGGTGTGGAGTGTGGAGGGTGCGGAGGGTGCGGAGGGTGCGGAGTGCGGAGGGTGCGGAGTGCGGAGGGTGCGGAATGCGGAGGGTGTATATTGCGGTGGGTGTGGATTGCGGTGGGTGTCGATTGCGGAGGGTTTCGATTGCGTTGGGTGTAGATTGCGCTGGGTGTAGATTGCGCTGGGTGTAGATTGCGCTGGGTGTAGATTGCGCTGGGTGTAGATTGCGCTGGGTGTAGATTGCGCTGGGTGTAGATTGCGCTGGGTGTAGATTGCGGTGGGTGTAGAATGCGGTGGGTGTTGAATGTGGAGGGTGTAGATTACGGTGGGTGTAGATAGTGGAGGCTGTAGATTGCGGTGGGTGTTGAATGTGGAGGGTGTAGATTGCGGTGGGTGTTGAATGTGGAGGGTGTAGAATGCGGTGGGTGTAGAATGCGGTGGGTGTAGATTGCGGTGGGTGTAGATTGCGGTGGGTGTAGATTGCGGTGGGTGTAGATTGCGGTGGCTGTAGATTGCGGTGGCTGTAGATTGCGGTGGGTGTAGATTGCGGTGGGTGTAGATTGCGGTGGGTGTAGATTGCGGAGGGTGTAGATTGCGGAGGGTGTAGATTGCGGAGGGTGTAGATTGCGGAGGGTGTAGATTGCGGAGGGTGTAGATTGCGGAGGGTGTAGATTGCGGTGGGTGTAGATTGCGGTGGGTGTAGATTGCGGTGGGTGTAGATTGCGGTGGGTGTAGATTGCGGTGGGTGTAGATTGCGGTGGGTGTAGATTGCGGTGGGTGTAGATTGCGGTGGGTGTAGATAGCGGAGGCTGTAGATAGCGGTGGGTGTAGAATGCGGAGGGTGCAGATTGCGGTGGGTGTAGAATGCGGAGGGTGTAGATTGCGGTGGGTGTAGATTGCGGTGGGTGTAGATTGCGGTGGGTGTAGAATGCGGAGGGTGTAGATTGCGGTGGGTGTAGAATGCGGAGGGTGTAGATTGCGGTGGGTGTAGAATGCGGAGGGTGTAGATTGCGGTGGGTGTAGAATGCGGAGGGTGTAGATTGCGGTGGGTGTAGAATGCGGAGGGTGTAGATTGCGGTGGGTGCAGATAGTGCAGGCTGTCGATTGCGGTGGGTGTAGATAGTGGAGGCTGTAGATTGCAGTGGGTGTAGATAGTGGAGGCTGTAGATTGCGGTGGGTGTAGATTGCGGTGGGTTTTGAATGTGGAGGCTGTATATTGCGGTGGGTGTTGAATGTGGAGGGTGTAGATTGCGGTGGGTGTAGATAGTGGAGGCTGTAGATTGTGGTGGGTGTTGAATGTGGAGGGTGTAGATTGCGGTGGGTGTTGAATGTGGAGGGTGTAGATTGCGGTGGGTGTAGATAGTGGAGGGTGTAGATTGCGGTGGGTGTTGAATGTGGAGGGTGTAGATTGTGGTGGGTGTTGAATGTGGAGGGTGTAGATTGTGGTGGGTGTAGACTGTGTAGGGTGTAGATTGCGGTGGGTCTTGAATGTGGAGGGTGTAGATTGTGGTGGGTGTAGATTGCGGTGGGTGTAGATTGCGGTGGGTGTAGATTGCGGTGGGTGTAGATTGCGGTGGGTGTAGATTGCGGTGGGTGTAGATTGCGGTGGGTGTAGATTGCGGTGGGTGTAGATTGCGGTGGGTGTAGATAGCGGAGGGTGTTGATTGCGGAGGGTGTTGATTGCGGTGGGTGTAGATTGCGGTGGGTGTAGATTGCGGTGGGTGTTGAATGTGGAGGGTGTATATTGCGGTGGGTGTATATTGCGGTGGGTGTATATTGTGGTGGGTGTAGATTGTGGTGGGTGTAGATTACGGTGGGTGTAGATAGCGGAGGGTGTAGATTGCGGTGGGTGTAGATTGCGGTGGGTGCAGATAGCGGAGGGTGTAGATTGCGGTGGGTGTAGATTGCGGTGGGTGTTGAATGCGGAGGGTGTAGATTGCGGTGGGTGTAGATACTGGAGGCTGTAGATTGCGGTGGGTGTTGAATGTGGAGGGTGTAGATTGCGGTGGGTGAAGATAGTGGAGGCTGTAGATTGCGGTGGGTGTTGAATGTGGAGGCTGTAGATTGCGGTGGGTGTAGAATGTGGAGGGTGTAGATTGTGGTGGGTGCAGATAGTGGAGGCTGTAGATTGCGGTGGGTGTTGAATGTGGAGGCTGCAGATTGCGGTGGGTGTTGAATGTGGAGGCTGCAGATTGCGGTGGGTGTTGAATGTGGAGGGTGTAGATTGCGGTGGGTGTAGATAGTGGAGGCTGTAGATTGCGGTGGGTGTTGAATGTGGAGGCTGCAGATTGCGGTGGGTGTTGAATGTGGAGGGTGTAGATTGCGGTGGGTGTAGATAGTGGAGGCTGTAGATTGCGGTGGGTGTTGAATATGGAGGCTGTAGATTGTGGTGGGTGTTGAATGTGGAGGGTGTAGATTGTGGTGGGTGTGGACAGTGTAGGGTGTAGATTGCGGTGGGTGTTGAATGTGGAGGGTGTAGATTGTGGTGGGTGTAGATTGTGGTGGGTGTAGACTGTGGAGGGTGTAGATTGCGGTGGGTGTTGAATGTGGAGGGGGTAGATTGCGGTGGGTGTAGATTGCGGTGGGTGTAGATTGCGGTGGGTGTAGATTGCGGTGGGTGTAGATTGTGGTGGGTGTAGATTGCGGTGGGTGTAGATATTGGAGGGTGTATATTGCGGTGGGTGTAGATAGCGGAGGGTGTAGATAGCGGAGGGTGTAGATTGCGGTGGGTGTAGATTGTGGTGGGTGTAGATTGCGGTGGGTGTAGATAGCGGAGGGTGTAGATTGCGGTGGGTGTAGATTGCGGTGGGTGTAGATTGCGGTGGGTGTAGATTGCGGTGGGTGTAGATTGCGGTGGGTGTAGATTGCGGTGGGTGTAGATTGTGGTGGGTGTAGATTGCGGTGGGTGTAGATATTGGAGGGTGTATATTGCGGTGGGTGTAGATAGCGGAGGGTGTAGATTGCGGTGGGTGTAGATTGTGGTGGGTGTAGATTGCGGTGGGTGTAGATAGCGGAGGGTGTAGATTGCGGTGGGTGTAGATTGCGGTGGGTGTAGATTGCGGTGGGTGTAGATTGCGGTGGGTGTAGATTGCGGTGGGTGTTGAATGTGGAGGGTGTATATTGCGGTGGGTGTATATTGCGGTGGGTGTATATTGCGGTGGGTGTAGATTGCGGTGGGTGTAGATTGCGGTGGGTGTAGATTGCGGTGGGTGTAGATTGCGGTGGGTGTAGATAGCGGAGGGTGTAGATTGCGGTGGGTGTAGATTGCGGTGGGTTTAGATTGCGGTGGGTGTAGATTGCGGTGGGTGTAGATTGCGGTGGGTGTAGATTGCGGTGGGTGTAGATTGTGGTGGGTGTTGAATGTGGAGGGTGTAGATTGTGGTGGTTGTAGAATGCGGTGGTTGTAGATTGCGGTGGGTGTAGATTGCGGTGGGTGTAGATTGCGGTGGGTGTAGATTGCGGTGGGTGTAGATTGCGGTGGGTGTAGATTGCGGTGGGTGTAGATTGCGGTGGGTGTAGATTGCGGTGGGTGTAGATTGCGGTGGGTGTAGATTGCGGTGGGTGTAGATTGTGATGGGTGTAGATTGCGGTGGGTGTAGATTGCGGTGGGTGTAGATTGCGGTGGGTGTTGAATGTGGAGGGTGTAGATTGCGCTGGGTGTAGATAGTGGAGGCTGTAGATTGCGGTGGGTGTAGAATGTGGAGGGTGTAGATTGCGGTGGGTGAAGGTAGTGGAGGCTGTAGATTGCGGTGGGTGTTGAATGTGGAGGCTGTAGATTGCGGTGGGTGTTGAATGTGGAGGGTGTAGATTGTGGTGGGTGCAGATAGTGGAGGCTGTAGATTGCGGTGGGTGTTGAATGTGGAGGCTGTAGATTGCGGTGGGTGTTGAATGTGGAGGGTGTAGATTGTGGTGGGTGTAGATGGTGGAGGCTGTAGATTGCGGTGGGTGTTGAATGTGGAGGCTGTAGATTGTAGTGGGTGTTGAATGTGGAGGGTGTAGATTGTGGTGGGTGCAGACTGTGTAGGGTGTAGATTGCGGTGGGTGCTGAATGTGGAGGGTGTAGATTGTGGTGGGTGTAGATTGTGGTGGGTGTAGATTGTGGTGGGTGTAGATTGTGGTGGGTGTAGATTGTGGTGGGTGTAGAATGTGGAGGGTGTAGATTGCGGTGGGTGTTGAATGTGGAGGGGGTAGATTGCGGTGGGTGTAGATTGTGGTGGGTATAGATTGCGGTGGGTGTAGATATTGGAGGGTGTCGATAGCGGAGGGTGTCGATAGCGGAGGGTGTCGATAGCGGAGGGTGTCGATAGTGGAGGGTGTCAATAGCGGAGGGTGTCGATAGCGGAGGGTGTCGATAGCGGAGGGTGTCGATAGCGGAGGGTGTAGATTGCGGTGGCTGTAGATTGCGGTGAGTGTAGATTGCGGTGGGTGTTGAATGTGGAGGGTGTATATTGCGGTGGGTGTATATTGCGGTGGGTGTATATTGCGGTGGGTGTAGATTGCGGTGGGTGTAGATTGCGGTGGGTGTAGATTGCGGTGGGTGTAGATTGTGGTGGGTGTAGATTGCGGTGGGTGTAGATTGCGGTGGGTGTAGATTGCGGTGGGTGTAGATTGCGGTGGGTGTAGATTGCGGTGGGTGTAGATTGCGGTGGGTGTAGATTGCGGTGGGTGTAGATAGCGGAGGGTGTAGATTGCGCTGGGTTTAGATAGCGGAGGTTGTAGATTGCGGTGGGTGTAGATTGCGGTGGGTGTTGAATGTGGAGGGTGTAGATTGTGGTGGGTGTAGATTGTGGTGGGTGTAGATTGTGGTGGGTGTAGAATGCGGTGGGTGTAGAATGCGGTGGGTGTAGATTGTGGCGGGTGTTGATTGCGGTGGGTGTAGGTTGCGCTGGGTGTAGATTGCGGTGGGTGTAGATTGCGGTGGGTGTAGATTGCGATGGGTGTAGATTGTGATGGGTGTAGATTGCGGTGGGTGTAGATTGTGATGGGTGTAGATTGCGGTGAATGTAGATTGTGATGGGTGTAGATTGCGGTGGGTGTAGAATGTGGAGGGTGTAGATTGCAGTGGGTGTAGATTGCAGTGGGTGTAGATTGCAGTGGGTGTAGATTGTGATGGGTGTAGATTGCGGTGGGTGTAGATTGCGATGGGTGTAGATTGCGGTGGGTGTAGATATCGGTGGGTGTAGATTGCGTTGGGTGTAGATTGCGGTGGGTGTAGATTGCGGTGGGTGTAGATTGCGGTGGGTGTAGATTGCGGTGGGTGTAGATTGCGGTGGGTGTAGATTGCGGTGGGTGTAGATTGCGGTGGGTGTAGATTGCGGTGGGTGTAGATTGCGATGGGTGTAGATTGCGGTGGGTGTCGATTGCGGTGGGTGTAGATTGCGATGGGTGTAGATTGCGATGGGTGTAGATTGCGATGGGTGTAGATTGCGATGGGTGTAGAATGTGGAGGGTGTAGATTGCGGTGGGTGGAGATTGCGATGGGTGTAGATTGCGGTGGGTGTAGATTGTGATGGGTGTAGATTGCGGTGGCTGTAGATTGTGATGGGTGCAGATTGCGGTGGCTGTAGATTGTGATGGGTGTAGATTGCGGTGGGTGTTGAATGTGGAGGCTGTATATTGCGGTGGGTGTTGAATGTGGAGGGTGTAGATTGCGGTGGGTGTAGATAGTGGAGGCTGTAGATTGTGGTGGGTGTTGAATGTGGAGGGTGTAGATTGCGGTGGGTGTTGAATGTGGAGGGTGTAGATTGCGGTGGGTGTAGATAGTGGAGGGTGTAGATTGCGGTGGGTGTTGAATGTGGAGGGTGTAGATTGTGGTGGGTGTTGAATGTGGAGGGTGTAGATTGTGGTGGGTGTAGACTGTGTAGGGTGTAGATTGCGGTGGGTCTTGAATGTGGAGGGTGTAGATTGTGGTGGGTGTAGATTGCGGTGGGTGTAGATTGCGGTGGGTGTAGATTGCGGTGGGTGTAGATTGCGGTGGGTGTAGATTGCGGTGGGTGTAGATTGCGGTGGGTGTAGATTGCGGTGGGTGTAGATTGCGGTGGGTGTAGATAGCGGAGGGTGTTGATTGCGGAGGGTGTTGATTGCGGTGGGTGTAGATTGCGGTGGGTGTAGATTGCGGTGGGTGTTGAATGTGGAGGGTGTATATTGCGGTGGGTGTATATTGCGGTGGGTGTATATTGTGGTGGGTGTAGATTGTGGTGGGTGTAGATTACGGTGGGTGTAGATAGCGGAGGGTGTAGATTGCGGTGGGTGTAGATTGCGGTGGGTGCAGATAGCGGAGGGTGTAGATTGCGGTGGGTGTAGATTGCGGTGGGTGTTGAATGCGGAGGGTGTAGATTGCGGTGGGTGTAGATACTGGAGGCTGTAGATTGCGGTGGGTGTTGAATGTGGAGGGTGTAGATTGCGGTGGGTGAAGATAGTGGAGGCTGTAGATTGCGGTGGGTGTTGAATGTGGAGGCTGTAGATTGCGGTGGGTGTAGAATGTGGAGGGTGTAGATTGTGGTGGGTGCAGATAGTGGAGGCTGTAGATTGCGGTGGGTGTTGAATGTGGAGGCTGCAGATTGCGGTGGGTGTTGAATGTGGAGGCTGCAGATTGCGGTGGGTGTTGAATGTGGAGGGTGTAGATTGCGGTGGGTGTAGATAGTGGAGGCTGTAGATTGCGGTGGGTGTTGAATGTGGAGGCTGCAGATTGCGGTGGGTGTTGAATGTGGAGGGTGTAGATTGCGGTGGGTGTAGATAGTGGAGGCTGTAGATTGCGGTGGGTGTTGAATATGGAGGCTGTAGATTGTGGTGGGTGTTGAATGTGGAGGGTGTAGATTGTGGTGGGTGTGGACAGTGTAGGGTGTAGATTGCGGTGGGTGTTGAATGTGGAGGGTGTAGATTGTGGTGGGTGTAGATTGTGGTGGGTGTAGACTGTGGAGGGTGTAGATTGCGGTGGGTGTTGAATGTGGAGGGGGTAGATTGCGGTGGGTGTAGATTGCGGTGGGTGTAGATTGCGGTGGGTGTAGATTGCGGTGGGTGTAGATTGTGGTGGGTGTAGATTGCGGTGGGTGTAGATATTGGAGGGTGTATATTGCGGTGGGTGTAGATAGCGGAGGGTGTAGATAGCGGAGGGTGTAGATTGCGGTGGGTGTAGATTGTGGTGGGTGTAGATTGCGGTGGGTGTAGATAGCGGAGGGTGTAGATTGCGGTGGGTGTAGATTGCGGTGGGTGTAGATTGCGGTGGGTGTAGATTGCGGTGGGTGTAGATTGCGGTGGGTGTAGATTGCGGTGGGTGTAGAT
This sequence comes from Heterodontus francisci, assembly GCF_036365525.1. Taxonomy (NCBI): domain Eukaryota; kingdom Metazoa; phylum Chordata; class Chondrichthyes; order Heterodontiformes; family Heterodontidae; genus Heterodontus; species Heterodontus francisci. Next base: position 223,426,655 of record NC_090372.1, on the reverse strand, counting down.
TGTGGTGGGTGTAGATTGCGGTGGGTGTAGATATTGGAGGGTGTATATTGCGGTGGGTGTAGATAGCGGAGGGTGTAGATTGCGGTGGGTGTAGATTGTGGTGGGTGTAGATTGCGGTGGGTGTAGATAGCGGAGGGTGTAGATTGCGGTGGGTGTAGATTGCGGTGGGTGTAGATTGCGGTGGGTGTAGATTGCGGTGGGTGTAGATTGCGGTGGGTGTTGAATGTGGAGGGTGTATATTGCGGTGGGTGTATATTGCGGTGGGTGTATATTGCGGTGGGTGTAGATTGCGGTGGGTGTAGATTGCGGTGGGTGTAGATTGCGGTGGGTGTAGATTGCGGTGGGTGTAGATAGCGGAGGGTGTAGATTGCGGTGGGTGTAGATTGCGGTGGGTTTAGATTGCGGTGGGTGTAGATTGCGGTGGGTGTAGATTGCGGTGGGTGTAGATTGCGGTGGGTGTAGATTGTGGTGGGTGTTGAATGTGGAGGGTGTAGATTGTGGTGGTTGTAGAATGCGGTGGTTGTAGATTGCGGTGGGTGTAGATTGCGGTGGGTGTAGATTGCGGTGGGTGTAGATTGCGGTGGGTGTAGATTGCGGTGGGTGTAGATTGCGGTGGGTGTAGATTGCGGTGGGTGTAGATTGCGGTGGGTGTAGATTGCGGTGGGTGTAGATTGCGGTGGGTGTAGATTGTGATGGGTGTAGATTGCGGTGGGTGTAGATTGCGGTGGGTGTAGATTGCGGTGGGTGTTGAATGTGGAGGGTGTAGATTGCGCTGGGTGTAGATAGTGGAGGCTGTAGATTGCGGTGGGTGTAGAATGTGGAGGGTGTAGATTGCGGTGGGTGAAGGTAGTGGAGGCTGTAGATTGCGGTGGGTGTTGAATGTGGAGGCTGTAGATTGCGGTGGGTGTTGAATGTGGAGGGTGTAGATTGTGGTGGGTGCAGATAGTGGAGGCTGTAGATTGCGGTGGGTGTTGAATGTGGAGGCTGTAGATTGCGGTGGGTGTTGAATGTGGAGGGTGTAGATTGTGGTGGGTGTAGATGGTGGAGGCTGTAGATTGCGGTGGGTGTTGAATGTGGAGGCTGTAGATTGTAGTGGGTGTTGAATGTGGAGGGTGTAGATTGTGGTGGGTGCAGACTGTGTAGGGTGTAGATTGCGGTGGGTGCTGAATGTGGAGGGTGTAGATTGTGGTGGGTGTAGATTGTGGTGGGTGTAGATTGTGGTGGGTGTAGATTGTGGTGGGTGTAGATTGTGGTGGGTGTAGAATGTGGAGGGTGTAGATTGCGGTGGGTGTTGAATGTGGAGGGGGTAGATTGCGGTGGGTGTAGATTGTGGTGGGTATAGATTGCGGTGGGTGTAGATATTGGAGGGTGTCGATAGCGGAGGGTGTCGATAGCGGAGGGTGTCGATAGCGGAGGGTGTCGATAGTGGAGGGTGTCAATAGCGGAGGGTGTCGATAGCGGAGGGTGTCGATAGCGGAGGGTGTCGATAGCGGAGGGTGTAGATTGCGGTGGCTGTAGATTGCGGTGAGTGTAGATTGCGGTGGGTGTTGAATGTGGAGGGTGTATATTGCGGTGGGTGTATATTGCGGTGGGTGTATATTGCGGTGGGTGTAGATTGCGGTGGGTGTAGATTGCGGTGGGTGTAGATTGCGGTGGGTGTAGATTGTGGTGGGTGTAGATTGCGGTGGGTGTAGATTGCGGTGGGTGTAGATTGCGGTGGGTGTAGATTGCGGTGGGTGTAGATTGCGGTGGGTGTAGATTGCGGTGGGTGTAGATTGCGGTGGGTGTAGATAGCGGAGGGTGTAGATTGCGCTGGGTTTAGATAGCGGAGGTTGTAGATTGCGGTGGGTGTAGATTGCGGTGGGTGTTGAATGTGGAGGGTGTAGATTGTGGTGGGTGTAGATTGTGGTGGGTGTAGATTGTGGTGGGTGTAGAATGCGGTGGGTGTAGAATGCGGTGGGTGTAGATTGTGGCGGGTGTTGATTGCGGTGGGTGTAGGTTGCGCTGGGTGTAGATTGCGGTGGGTGTAGATTGCGGTGGGTGTAGATTGCGATGGGTGTAGATTGTGATGGGTGTAGATTGCGGTGGGTGTAGATTGTGATGGGTGTAGATTGCGGTGAATGTAGATTGTGATGGGTGTAGATTGCGGTGGGTGTAGAATGTGGAGGGTGTAGATTGCAGTGGGTGTAGATTGCAGTGGGTGTAGATTGCAGTGGGTGTAGATTGTGATGGGTGTAGATTGCGGTGGGTGTAGATTGCGATGGGTGTAGATTGCGGTGGGTGTAGATATCGGTGGGTGTAGATTGCGTTGGGTGTAGATTGCGGTGGGTGTAGATTGCGGTGGGTGTAGATTGCGGTGGGTGTAGATTGCGGTGGGTGTAGATTGCGGTGGGTGTAGATTGCGGTGGGTGTAGATTGCGGTGGGTGTAGATTGCGGTGGGTGTAGATTGCGATGGGTGTAGATTGCGGTGGGTGTCGATTGCGGTGGGTGTAGATTGCGATGGGTGTAGATTGCGATGGGTGTAGATTGCGATGGGTGTAGATTGCGATGGGTGTAGAATGTGGAGGGTGTAGATTGCGGTGGGTGGAGATTGCGATGGGTGTAGATTGCGGTGGGTGTAGATTGTGATGGGTGTAGATTGCGGTGGCTGTAGATTGTGATGGGTGCAGATTGCGGTGGCTGTAGATTGTGATGGGTGTAGATTGCGGTGGGTGTTGAATGTGGAGGGTGTAGATTGTGGTGGGTGAAGATTGTGGAGGCTGTAGATTGCGGTGGGTGTTGAATGTGGTGGGTGTAGATTGTGGTGGGTGAAGATTGTGGAGGCTGTAGATTGCGGTGGGTGTTGAATGTGGAGGCTGTAGATTGCGGTGGGTGTTGAATGTGGAGGGTGTAGATTGTGGTGGGTGTTGAATGTGGAGGGTGTAGATTGTGGTGGGTGTAGATAGTGGAGGCTGTAGATTGCGGTGGGTGTTGAATATGGAGGCTGTAGATTGTGGTGGGTGTTGAATGTGGAGGGTGTAGATTGTGGTGGGTGTAGATAGTGGAGGCTGTAGATTGCGGTGGGTGTTGAATATGGAGGCTGTAGATTGTGGTGGGTGTTGAATGTGGAGGGTGTAGATTGTGGTGGGTGTAGACTGTGTAGGGTGTAGATTGCGGTGGGTGTTGAATGTGGAGGGTGTAGATTGTGGTGGGTGTAGAATGTGGAGGGTGTAGATTGCGGTGGGTGTTGAATGTGCAGGGGGTAGATTGCGGTGGGTGTAGATTGCGGTGGGTGTAGATTGTGGTGGGTGTAGATTGCGGTGGGTGTAGATATTGGAGGGTGTATATTGCGGTGGGTGTCGATAGCGGAGGGTGTAGATAGCGGAGGGTGTAGATAGCGGAGGGTGTAGATAGCGGAGGGTGTAGATTGCGGTGGGTGTAGATTGCGGTGGGTGTAGATTGCGGTGGGTGTAGATTGCGGTGGGTGTAGATTGCGGTGGGTGTAGATTGCGGTGGGTGTAGAATGCGGTGGGTGTAGAATGCGGTGGGTGTAGATTGCGGTGGGTGTAGATTGCGGTGGGTGTAGATTGCGGTGGGTGTAGATTGCGGTGGGTGTAGATTGCGGTGGGTGTAGATTGCGGTGGGTGTAGATTGCGGTGGGTGTAGATTGCGATGGGTGTAGATTGCGGTGTGTGTTGAATGTGGAGGGTGTAGATTGCGGTGGGTGTAGATAGTGGAGGCTGTAGATTGCGGTGGGTGTTGAATGTGGAGGGTGTAGATTGCGGTGGGTGTAGATAGTGGAGGCTGTAGATTGCGGTGGGTGTTGAATGTGGAGGCTGTAGATTGCGGTGGGTGTTGAATGTGGAGGGTGTAGATTGTGGTGGGTGCAGATAGTGGAAGCTGTAGATTGCGGTGGGTGTTGAATGTGGAGGCTGTAGATTGCGGTGGGTGTTGAATGTGGAGGGTGTAGATTGTGGTGGGTGTAGATAGTGGAGGCTGTAGATTGCGGTGGGTGTTGAATATGGAGGCTGTAGATTGAGGTGGGTGTTGAATGTGGAGGGTGTAGATTGTGGTGGGTGTAGACTGTGTAGGGTGTAGATTGCGGTGGGTGTTGAATGTGGAGGGTGTAGATTGTGGTGGGTGTAGATTGTGGTGGGTGTAGATTGTGGTGGGTGTAGAATGTGGAGGGTGTAGATTGCGGTGGGTGTAGATTGCGGTGGGTGTTGAATGTGGAGGGGGTAGATTGCGGTGGGTGTAGATTGCGGTGGGTGTAGATTGCGGTGGGTGTAGATTGTGGTGGGTGTAGATTGTGGTGGGTGTAGATTGTGGTGGGTGTAGATTGCGGTGGGTGTTGAATGTGGAGGGTGTAGATTGTGGTGGGTGTAGATTGTGGTGGGTGTAGATTGTGGTGGGTGCAGATTGTGGTGGGTGTAGAATGCGGTGGGTGTAGAATGCGGTGGGTGTAGAATGCGGTGGGTGTAGATTGCGGTGGGTGTAGATTGCGGTGGGTGTAGATTGCGGTGGGTGTAGATTGCGGTGGGTGTAGATTGCGGTGGGTGTAGATTGCGGTGGGTGTAGATTTGGATGAGTGTAGATTGCGGTGGGTGTAGATTGCGGTGGGTGGAGATTGCGGTGGGTGTTGATAGTGGAGGCTGTAGATTGCGGTGGGTGTTGAATGTGGAGGGTGTAGATTGCGGTGGGTGAAGATAGTGGAGGCTGTAGATTGCGGTGGGTGTAGATTGCGGTGGGTGTAGATTGCGGTGGGTGTTGAATGTGGAGGGTGTATATTGCGGTGGGTGTATATTGCGGTGGGTGTATATTGCGGTGGGTGTAGATTGCGGTGGGTGTAGATTGCGGTGGGTGTAGATTGCGGTGGGTGTAGATAGCGGAGGGTGTAGATTGCGGTGGGTGTAGATTGCGGTGGGTTTAGATTGCGGTGGGTGTAGATTGCGGTGGGTGTAGATTGCGGTGGGTGTAGATTGCGGTGGGTGTTGAATGTGGAGGGTGTAGATTGTGGTGGTTGTAGAATGCGGTGGTTGTAGATTGCGGTGGGTGTAGATTGCGGTGGGTGTAGATTGCGGTGGGTGTAGATTGCGGTGGGTGTAGATTGCGGTGGGTGTAGATTGCGGTGGGTGTAGATTGCGGTGGGTGTAGATTGCGGTGGGTGTAGATTGTGATGGGTGTAGATTGCGGTGGGTGTAGATAGTGGAGGCTGTAGATTGCGGTGGGTGTAGAATGTGGAGGGTGTAGATTGCGGTGGGTGAAGGTAGTGGAGGCTGTAGATTGCGGTGGGTGTTGAATGTGGAGGCTGTAGATTGCGGTGGGTGTTGAATGTGGAGGGTGTAGATTGCGCTGGGTGTAGATAGTGGAGGCTGTAGATTGCGGTGGGTGTAGAATGTGGAGGGTGTAGATTGCGGTGGGTGAAGGTAGTGGAGGCTGTAGATTGCGGTGGGTGTTGAATGTGGAGGCTGTAGATTGCGGTGGGTGTTGAATGTGGAGGGTGTAGATTGTGGTGGGTGCAGATAGTGGAGGCTGTAGATTGCGGTGGGTGTTGAATGTGGAGGCTGTAGATTGCGGTGGGTGTTGAATGTGGAGGGTGTAGATTGTGGTGGGTGTAGATAGTGGAGGCTGTAGATTGCGGTGGGTGTTGAATGTGGAGGCTGTTGATTGTAGTGGGTGTTGAATGTGGAGGGTGTAGATTGTGGTGGGTGCAGACTGTGTAGGGTGTAGATTGCGGTGGGTGCTGAATGTGGAGGGTGTAGATTGTGGTGGGTGTAGATTGTGGTGGGTGTAGATTGTGGTGGGTGCAGACTGTGTAGGGTGTAGATTGCGGTGGGTGCTGAATGTGGAGGGTGTAGATTGTGGTGGGTGTAGATTGTGGTGGGTGCAGACTGTGTAGGGTGTAGATTGCGGTGGGTGCTGAATGTGGAGGGTGTAGATTGCGGTGGGTGTAGATTGTGGTGGGTGTAGATTGCGGTGGGTGTAGATTGTGATGGGTGTAGATTGCGGTGGGTGTAGATTGCGGTGGGTGTAGATTGCGGTGGGTGTTGAATGTGGAGGGTGTAGATTGCGCTGGGTGTAGATAGTGGAGGCTGTAGATTGTAGTGGGTGTTGAATGTGGAGGGTGTAGATTGTGGTGGGTGCAGACTGTGTAGGGTGTAGATTGCGGTGGGTGCTGAATGTGGAGGGTGTAGATTGTGGTGGGTGTAGATTGTGGTGGGTGTAGATTGTGGTGGGTGTAGATTGTGGTGGGTGTAGATTGTGGTGGGTGTAGAATGTGGAGGGTGTAGATTGCGGTGGGTGTTGAATGTGGAGGGGGTAGATTGCGGTGGGTGTAGATTGTGGTGGGTATAGATTGCGGTGGGTGTAGATATTGGAGGGTGTCGATAGCGGAGGGTGTCGATAGCGGAGGGTGTCGATAGCGGAGGGTGTCGATAGTGGAGGGTGTCGATAGCGGAGGGTGTCGATAGCGGAGGGTGTCGATAGCGGAGGGTGTCGATAGCGGAGGGTGTAGATTGCGGTGGCTGTAGATTGCGGTGAGTGTAGATTGCGGTGGGTGTTGAATGTGGAGGGTGTATATTGCGGTGGGTGTATATTGCGGTGGGTGTATATTGCGGTGGGTGTAGATTGCGGTGGGTGTAGATTGCGGTGGGTGTAGATTGTGGTGGGTGTAGATTGCGGTGGGTGTAGATTGCGGTGGGTGTAGATTGCGGTGGGTGTAGATTGCGGTGGGTGTAGATTGCGGTGGGTGTAGATTGCGGTGGGTGTAGATAGCGGAGGGTGTAGATTGCGCTGGGTTTAGATAGCGGAGGTTGTAGATTGCGGTGGGTGTAGATTGCGGTGGGTGTTGAATGTGGAGGGTGTAGATTGTGGTGGGTGTAGATTGTGGTGGGTGTAGATTGTGGTGGGTGTAGAATGCGGTGGGTGTAGAATGCGGTGGGTGTAGATTGTGGCGGGTGTTGATTGCGGTGGGTGTAGGTTGCGCTGGGTGTAGATTGCGGTGGGTGTAGATTGCGGTGGGTGTAGATTGCGGTGGGTGTAGATTGCGGTGGGTGTAGATTGCGGTGGGTGTAGATTGCGGTGGGTGTAGATTGCGATGGGTGTAGATTGTGATGGGTGTAGATTGCGGTGGGTGTAGATTGTGATGGGTGTAGATTGCGGTGAATGTAGATTGTGATGGGTGTAGATTGCGGTGGGTGTAGAATGTGGAGGGTGTAGATTGCAGTGGGTGTAGATTGCAGTGGGTGAAGATTGCAGTGGGTGTAGATTGTGATGGGTGTAGATTGCGGTGGGTGTAGATTGCGGTGGGTGTAGATTGCGGTGGGTGTAGATTGCGGTGGGTGTAGATTGCGGTGGGTGTAGATTGCGGTGGGTGTAGATTGCGGTGGGTGTAGACTGCGGTGGGTGTAGATTGCGGTGGGTGTAGATTGCGGTGGGTGTAGATTGCGGTGGGTGTAGATTGCGATGGGTGTAGATTGCGATGGGTGTAGATTGCGGTGGGTGTCGATTGCGATGGGTGTAGATTGCGATGGGTGTAGATTGCGATGGGTGTAGATTGCGATGGCTGTAGAATGTGGAGGGTGTAGATTGCGGTGGGTGGAGATTGCGATGGGTGTAGATTGCGGTGGGTGTAGATTGTGATGGGTGTAGATTGCGGTGGCTGTAGATTGTGATGGGTGCAGATTGCGGTGGCTGTAGATTGTGATGGGTGTAGATTGCGGTGGGTGTTGAATGTGGAGGGTGTAGATTGCGGTGGGTGAAGATTGTGGAGGCTGTAGATTGCGGTGGGTGTTGAATGTGGAGGCTGTAGATTGCGGTGGGTGTTGAATGTGGAGGGTGTAGATTGTGGTGGGTGTTGAATGTGGAGGGTGTAGATTGTGGTGGGTGTAGATAGTGGAGGCTGTAGATTGCAGTGGGTGTTGAATATGGAGGCTGTAGATTGTGGTGGGTGTTGAATGTGGAGGGTGTAGATTGTGGTGGGTGTAGATAGTGGAGGCTGTAGATTGCGGTGGGTGTTGAATATGGAGGCTGTAGATTGTGGTGGGTGTTGAATGTGGAGGGTGTAGATTGTGGTGGGTGTAGACTGTGTAGGGTGTAGATTGCGGTGGGTGTTGAATATGGAGGGTGTAGATTGTGGTGGGTGTAGAATGTGGAGGGTGTAGATTGCGGTGGGTGTTGAATGTGGAGGGGGTAGATTGCGGTGGGTGTAGATTGCGGTGGGTGTAGATTGTGGTGGGTGTAGATTGCGGTGGGTGTAGATATTGGAGGGTGCATATTGCGGTGGGTGTCGATAGCGGAGGGTGTAGATAGCGGAGGGTGTAGATAGCGGAGGGTGTAGATAGCGGAGGGTGTAGATTGCGGTGGGTGTAGATTGCGGTGGGTGTAGATTGCGGTGGGTGTAGATTGCGGTGGGTGTAGATTGCGGTGGGTGTAGATTGCGGTGGGTGTAGATTGCGGTGGGTGTAGATTGTGGTGGGTGTAGAATGCGGTGGGTGTAGAATGCGGTGGGTGTAGATTGCGGTGGGTGTAGATTGCGGTGGGTGTAGATTGCGGTGGGTGTAGATTGCGGTGGGTGTAGATTGCGGTGGGTGTAGATTGCGGTGGGTGTAGATTGCGATGGGTGTAGATTGCGGTGTGTGTTGAATGTGGAGGGTGTAGATTGCGGTGGGTGTAGATAGTGGAGGCTGTAGATTGCGGTGGGTGTTGAATGTGGAGGGTGTAGATTGCGGTGGGTGAAGATAGTGGAGGCTGTAGATTGTGGTGGGTGTTGAATGTGGAGGCTGTAGATTGCGGTGGGTGTTGAATGTGGAGGGTGTAGATTGTGGTGGGTGCAGATAGTGGAAGCTGTAGATTGCGGTGGGTGTTGAATGTGGAGGCTGTAGATTGCGGTGGGTGTTGAATGTGGAGGGTGTAGATTGTGGTGGGTGTAGATAGTGGAGGCTGTAGATTGCGGTGGGTGTTGAATATGGAGGCTGTAGATTGAGGTGGGTGTTGAATGTGGAGGGTGTAGATTGTGGTGGGTGTAGACTGTGTAGGGTGTAGATTGCGGTGGGTGTTGAATGTGGAGGGTGTAGATTGTGGTGGGTGTAGATTGTGGTGGGTGTAGATTGTGGTGTGTGTAGAATGTGGAGGGTGTAGATTGCGGTGGGTGTAGATTGCGGTGGGTGTTGAATGTGGAGGGGGTAGATTGCGGTGGGTGTAGATTGCGGTGGGTGTAGAATGCGGTGGGTGTAGATTGCGGTGGGTGTAGATTGTGGTGGGTGTAGATTGTGGTGGGTGTAGATTGTGGTGGGTGTAGATTGCGGTGGGTGTTGAATGTGGAGGGTGTAGATTGTGGTGGGTGTAGATTGTGGTGGGTGTAGATTGTGGTGGGTGCAGATTGTGGTGGGTGTAGAATGCGGTGGGTGTAGAATGCGGTGGGTGTAGAATGCGGTGGGTGTAGAATGCGGTGGGTGTAGATTGCGGTGGGTGTAGATTGCGGTGGGTGTAGATTGCGGTGGGTGTAGATTGCGGTGGGTGTAGATTGCGATGGGTGTAGATTGCGGTGGGTGTAGATTTGGATGAGTGTAGATTGCGGTGGGTGTAGATTGCGGTGGGTGGAGATTGGAAAGGGTGTTGATAGTGGAGGCTGTAGATTGCGGTGGGTGTTGAATGTGGAGGGTGTAGATTGCGGTGGGTGAAGATAGTGGAGGCTGTAGATTGCGGTGGGTGTTGAATGTGGAGGCTGTAGATTGCGGTGGGTGTTGAATGTGGAGGGTGTAGATTGTGGTGGGTGCAGATAGTGGAGGCTGTAGATTGCGGTGGGTGTTGAATGTGGAGGCTGTAGATTGCGGTGGGTGTTGAATGTGGAGGGTGTAGATTGTGGTGGGTGCAGATAGTGGAGGCTGTAGATTGCGGTGGGTGTTGAATATGGAGGCTGTAGATTGTGGTGGGTGTTGAATGTGGAGGGTGTAGATTGTGGTGGGTGTAGATTGTGGTGGGTGTAGACTGTGTAGGGTGTAGATTGCGTTGGGTGTTGAATGTGGAGGGTGTAGATTGTGGTGGGTGTAGATTGTGGTGGGTGTAGATTGTGGTGGGTGTAGATTGTGGTGGGTGTAGATTGTGGTGGGTGTAGAATGTGGAGGGTGTAGATTGTGGTGGGTGTTGAATGTGGAGGGGGTAGATTGTGGTGGGTGTAGATTGTGGTGGGTGTAGATTGTGGTGGGTGTAGATTGCGGTGGGTGTAGATATTGGAGGGTGTATATTGCGGTGGGTGTAGATAGCGGAGGGTGTAGATTGCGGTGGGTGTAGATTGCGGTGGGTGTAGATTGCGGTGGGTGTAGATTGCGGTGGGTGTTGAATGTGGAGGGTGTATATTGCGGTGGGTGTATATTGCGGTGGGTGTATATTGCGGTGGGTGTAGATTGCGGTGGGTGTAGATTGCGGTGGGTGTAGATTGCGGCGGGTGTAGAAAGCGGAGGGTGTAGATTGCGCTGGGTGTTGAATGTGGAGGCTGTAGATTGCGGTGGGTGTTGAATGTGGAGGGTGTAGATTGTGGTGGGTGTAGATAGTGGAGGCTTTAGATTGCGGTGGGTGTTGAATATGGAGGCTGTAGATTGTAGTGGGTGTTGAATGTGGAGGGTGTAGATTGTGGTGGGTGTAGACTGTGTAGGGTGTAGATTGCGGTGGGTGTTGAATGTGGAGGGTGTAGATTGTGGTGGGTGCAGAATGTGGAGGGTGTAGATTGCGGTAGGTGTAGATTGCGGTGGGTGTTGAATGTGGAGGGGGTAGATTGCGGTGGGTGTAGATTGTGGTGGGTATAGATTGCGGTGGGTGTAGATATTGGAGGGTGTCGATAGCGGAGGGTGTCGATAGCGGAGGGTGTCGATAGCGGAGGGTGTCGATAGCGGAGGGTGTAGATTGCGGTGGGTGTAGATTGCGGTGGGTGTAGATTGCGGTGAGTGTAGATTGCGGTGAGTGTAGATTGCGGTGGGTGTTGAATGTGGAGGGTGTATATTGCGGTGGGTGTATATTGCGGTGGGTGTAGATTGCGGTGGGTGTAGATTGCGGTGGGTGTAGATTGCGGTGGGTGTAGATTGCGGTGGGTGTAGATTGCGGTGGGTGTAGATTGTGATGGGTGTAGATTGCGGTGGGTGTAGATTGTGATTCCCTAGCCAGCGGAAAAGCCCCTGGGAAGGACAGCATTACCCCTGAAATAATCAAGAGTGCCAAGCCTGCTATACTCTCAGCACTACATGAACTGCTATGCCTGTGCTGGGACGAGGGAGCAGTACCCCAGGACATGCGCGATGCCAACATCATCACCCTCAAAAAAAACAAAGGTGACCGCGGTGACTGCAACAACTACCGTGGAATCTCCCTGCTCAGCATAGTGGGGAAAGTCTTTGCTCGAGTCGCTCTGAACAGGCTCCAGAAGCTGGCCGTGCGTGTCTACCCTGAGGCACAGTGTGGCTTTCGTGCAGAGAGATCGACCATTGACATGCTGTTCTCCCTTCGTCAGATACAGGAGAAATGCCGTGAACAACAGATGCCCCTCTACATTGCTTTCATTGATCTCACCAAAGCCTTTGACCTCGTCAGCAGACCTGGTCTCTTCAGACTACTAGAAAAGATCGGATGTCCACCAAAGCTACTAAGTATCATCACCTCATTCCATGACAATATGAAAGGCACAATTCAACATGGTGGCTCCTCATCAGAGCCCTTTCCTATCCTGAGTGGTGTGAAACAGGGCTGTGTTCTCGCACCCACACTTTTTGGGATTTTCTTCTCCCTGCTGCTTTCACATGCGTTCAAATCCTCTGAAGAAGGAATTTTCCTCCACACAAGATCAGGGGGCAGGTTGTTCAACCTTGCCCGTCTAAGAGCGAAGTCCAAAGTACGGAAAGTCCTCATCAGAGAACTCCTCTTTGCTGACGATGCTGCTTTAACATCTCACACTGAAGAATGCCTGCAGAGTCTCATCGACAGGTTTGCGTCTGCCTGCAATGAATTTGGCCTAACCAACAGCCTCAAGAAAACGAACATCATGGGGCAGGATGTCAGAAATGCTCCATCCATCAATATTGGCGACCACGCTCTGGAAGTGGTTCAAGAGTTCACCTACCTAGGCTCAACTATCACCAGTAACCTGTCTCTAGATGCAGAAATCAACAAGCGCATGGGTAAGGCTTCCACTGCTATGTTCAGACTGGCCAAGAGAGTGTGGGAAAATGGCGCACTGACACGGAACACAAAAGTCCGAGTGTATCAGGCCTGTGTCCTCAGTACCTTGCTCTACGGCAGCGAGGCCTGGACAACGTATGCCAGCCAAGAGCGACGTCTCAATTCATTCCATCTTCGCTGCCTTCGGAGAATACTTGGCATCAGGTGGCAGGACTATATCTCCAACACAGAAGTCCTTGAAGCGGCCAACATCCCCAGCTTATACACACTACTGAGTCAGCGGCGCTTGAGATGGCTTGGCCATGTGAGCCGCATGGAAGATGGCAGGATCCCCAAAGACACATTGTACAGCGAGCTCGCCACTGGTATCAGACCCACCGGCCGTCCATGTCTCCGTTATAAAGACGTCTGCAAACGCGACATGAAATCGTGTGACATTGATCACAAGTCGTGGGAGTCAGTTGCCAGCATTCGCCAGAGCTGGCGGGCAGCCATAAAGACAGGGCTAAATTGTGGCGAGTCGAAGAGACTTAGTAGTTGGCAGGAAAAAAGACAGAGGCGCAAGGGGAGAGCCAACTGTGCAACAGCCCCAACAAACAAATTTCTCTGCAGCACCTGTGGAAGAGCCTGTCACTCCTGAATTGGCCTTTATAGCCACTCCAGGCGCTGCTTCACAAACCACTGACCACCTCCAGGCGCGTATCCATTGTCTCTCGAAATAAGGAGGCCCAAAAGAAAGATTGTGATGGGTGTAGATTGCGGTGGGTGTAGATTGCGGTGGGTGTAGATTGTGATGGGTGTAGATAGCGGTGGGTGTAGATAGCGGTGGGTGTAGATAGCGGTGGGTGTAGATTGCGGTGGGTGTAGATTGCGGTGGGTGCAGATTGTGATGGGTGTAGATAGCGGTGGGTGTAGATTGCGGTGGGTGTAGATTGCGGTGGGTGTAGATTGCGGTGGGTGTAGATTGCGGTGGTTGTAGATTGTGGTGCATGTAGATTGCGGTGGGTGTAGATTGCGGTGGGTGTAGATTGCGGTGGGTGTAGATTGCGGTGGGTGTAGATTGCGGTGGGTGTAGATTGCGGTGGGTGTAGATTGCGGTGGGTGTAGATTGCGGTGGGTGTAGATTGCGATGGGTGTAGATTGTGATGGGTGTAGATTGCGGTGGGTGTAGATTGCGGTGGGTGTAGATTGTGATGGGTGTCGATTGCGGTGGGTGTCGATTGCGGTGGGTGTAGATTGTGATGTGTGTCGATTGCGGTGGGTGTAGATTGCGGTGGGTGTAGATTGCGGTGGGTGTAGATTGTGGTTGGTGTAGATTGTGGTTGGTGTAGAATGTGGAGGGTGTAGAATGTGGAGGGTGTAGATTGCGGTGGGTGTAGATTGTGATGGGTGTAGATTGCGGTGGGTGTAGATTGTGATGGGTGTAGATTGCGGTGGGTGTAGATTGTGCTGGGTGTAGATTGCGGTGGGTGTAGATTGCGGTGGGTGTAGATTGTGATGGGTGTAGAATGTGGAGGGTTGAGATTGCGGTGGGTGTAGATTGCGGTGGGTGTAGATTGCGGTGGGTGTAGATTGCGGTGGGTGTAGATTGCGGTGGGTGTAGATTGCGGTGGGTGTAGATTGCGGTGGGTGTAGATTGCGATGGGTGTAGATTGCGATGGGTGTAGATTGCGATGGGTGTAGATTGCGGTGGGTGTAGATTGCGATGGGTGTAGATTGCGATGGGTGTAGATTGCGATGGGTGTAGATTGCGGTGGGTGTAGATTGTGATGGGTGTAGATTGCGATGGGTGTAGATTGTGGTGGGTGTAGATAGCGGTGGGTGTAGATTGTGGTGGGTGTAGATTGTGGTGGGTGTAGATTGTGGTGGGTGTAGATTGTGGTTGGTGTCGATTGCGGTGGGTGTCGATTGCGGTGGGTGTAGATTGTGATGGGTGTAGATTGTGATGGGTGTAGATTGTGCTGGGTGTAGTTTGCGGTGGGTGTAGATTGTGATGGGTGTAGATTGCGGTGGGTGTAGATTGCGGTGGGTGTAGATTGCGGTGGGTGTAGATAGCGGTGGGTGTAGATTGTGATGGGTGTAGATTGTGATGGGTGTAGATTGCGGTGGGTGTAGATTGCGGTGGGTGTAGATTGTGATGGGTGTAGATTGTGATGGGTGTAGATTGCGGTGGGTGTAGATTGTGATGTGTGTCGATTGCGGTGGGTGTAGATTGCGGTGGGTGTAGATTGCGGTGGGTGTAGATTGCGGTGGGTGTAGATTGTGGTTGGTGTAGATTGTGGTTGGTGTAGAATGTGGAGGGTGTAGATTGCGGTGGGTGTAGATTGTGATGGGTGTAGATTGCGTTGGGTGTAGATTGTGGTGGGTGTAGAATGTGGAGGGTGTAGATTGCGGTGGGTGTAGATTGCGGTGGGTGTAGATTGTGATGGGTGTAGATTGCGGTGGGTGTAGATTGCGGTGGGTGTAGATTGTGATGGGTGTAGAATGTGGAGGGTTGAGATTGCGGTGGGTGTAGATTGCGGTGGGTGTAGATTGCGGTGGGTGTAGATTGCGGTGGGTGTAGATTGCGGTGGGTGTAGATTGCGATGGGTGTAGATTGCGATGGGTGTAGATTGCGATGGGTGTAGATTGCGGTGGGTGTAGATTGCGGTGGGTGTAGATTGTGATGGGTGTAGATTGTGATGGGTGTAGATTGCGGTGGGTGTAGATTGCGGTGGGTGTAGATTGCGGTGGGTGTAGATTGTGGTGGTTGTAGATTGCGGTGGGTGTAGATTGCGGTGGGTGTAGATTGCGGTGGGTGTAGATTGCGGTGGGTGTAGATTGTGATGGGTGTAGATTGCGGTGGGTGTAGATTGCGGTGGGTGTAGATTGTGATGGGTGTAGAATGTGGAGGGTTGAGATTGCGGTGGGTGTAGATTGCGGTGGGCGTAGATTGCGGTGGGTGTAGATTGCGGTGGGTGTAGATTGTGGAGGGTGTAGATTGTGGAGGGTGTAGATTGTGGAGGGTGTAGATTGTGGAGGGTGTAGATTGCGGTGGGTGTAGATTGTGGTGGGTGTCGATTGTGGTGGGTGTCGATTGTGGTGGGTGTCGATTGCGGAGGGTGTAGATTGTGATCGGTGTAGATTGTGATGGGTGTAGATTGTGATGGGTGTAGATTGTGATGGGTGTAGATTGTGATGGGTGTAGATTGCGGAGGGTGTAGATTGTGATGGGTGTAGATTGTGATGGGTGTAGATTGCGATGGGTGTAGATTGCGATGGGTGTAGATTGCGGTGGGTGTAGATTGCGGTGGGTGTAGATTGCGGTGGGTGTAGATTGCGGTGGGTGTAGATTGCGGTGGGTGTAGATTGCGATGGGTGTAGATTGTGATGGGTGTAGATTGCGATGGGTGTAGATTGCGATGGGTGTAGATTGCGATGGGTGTAGATTGCGATGGGTGTAGATTGCGGTGGGTGTAGATTGCGGTGGGTGCAGATTGCGGTGGGTGCAGATTGCGGTGGGTGTAGATTGTGATGGGTGTAGATTGTGATGGGTGTAGATTGTGATGGGTGTAGATTGCGGTGGGTGTATATTGCGATGGGTGTAGTTTGCGGTGGGTGTAGATTGTGATGGGTGTAGATTGTGATGGGTGTAGATTGTGATGGGTGTAGATTGCGGTGGGTGTAGATTGTGATGGGTGTAGATTGCGGTGGGTGTCGATTGCGGAGGGTGTAGATTGTGATCGGTGTAGATTGCGTTTGGTGTAGATTGTGATGGGTGTAGATTGCGGAGGGTGTAGATTGTGATCGGTGTAGATTGCGTTTGGTGTAGATTGGGATGGGTGT
This sequence comes from Heterodontus francisci, assembly GCF_036365525.1. Lineage (NCBI taxonomy): Eukaryota > Metazoa > Chordata > Chondrichthyes > Heterodontiformes > Heterodontidae > Heterodontus > Heterodontus francisci. The sequence continues at coordinate 223,410,685 of NC_090372.1, read as the reverse complement.
AGATTGTGATGGGTGTAGATTGCGGTGGGTGTAGATTGCGGTGGGTGTAGATTGCGGTGGGTGTAGATTGCGATGGGTGTAGATTGTGATGGGTGTAGATTGCGGTGGGTGTAGATTGCGGTGGGTGTCGATTGCGGTTGGTGTAGATTGCGGTGGGTGTAGATTGCGGTGGGTGTAGATTGCGGTGGGTGTAGATTGCGGTGGGTGTAGATTGCGGTGGGTGTAGATTGTGATGGGTGTAGATTGCGGGGGGTGTAGATTGTGATGGGTGTAGATTGCGGTGGGTATAGATTGCGGTGGGTGTAGATTGCGGTGGGTGTAGATTGCGATGGGTGTAGATAGTGATGGGTGTAGATAGTGATGGGTGTAGATTGCGGTGGGTGTAGATTGCGATGGGTGTAGATTGCGGTGGGTGTAGATTGCGGTGGGTGTAGATTGCGGTGGGTGTAGATTGCGATGGGTGTAGATTGCGGTGGGTGTAGATTGCGATGGGTGTAGATTGCGATGGGTGTAGATTGCGATGGGTGTAGATTGCGGTGGGTGTAGATTGCGGTGGGTGTAGATTGCGGTGGGTGTAGATTGCGGTGGGTGTAGATTGCGATGGGTGTAGATTGCGGTGGGTGCAGATTGTGGTGGGTGCAGATTGTGGTGGGTGTAGATTGTGGAGGGTGCTGATTGCGGTGGGTGCTGATTGCGGTGGGTGTAGATTGCGGTGGGTGTAGATTGCGGTGGGTGTAGATTGCGGTGGGTGTAGATTGCGGTGGGTGTAGATTGTGATGGGTGTAGATTGCGGTGGGTGTAGATTGCGATGGGTGTAGATTGCGTTGGGTGTAGATTGCGTTGGGTGTAGATTGTGGTGGGTGTAGAATGTGGAGGGTGTAGATCGCGGTGGGTGTAGATCGCGGTGGGTGTAGATCGCGGTGGGTTTAGATCGCGGTGGGTGTAGATTGCGGTGGGTGTAGATTGCGGTGGGTGTAGATTGTGGTGGGTCTAGATTGCGGTGGGTGTAGATTGCGATGGGTGTAGATTGCGTTGGGTGTAGATTGCGTTGGGTGTAGATTGTGGTGGGTGTAGAATGTGGAGGGTGTAGATCGCGGTGGGTGTAGATCGCGGTGGGTGTAGATCGCGGTGGGTTTAGATCGCGGTGGGTGTAGATCGTGATGGGTGTAGATTGCGGTGGGTGTAGATTGCGGTGGGTGTAGATTGCGCTGGGTGTAGATTGCGGTGGGTGTAGATTGCGGTGGGTGTAGATTGCGGTGGGTGTAGATTGCAGTGGGTGTAGATTGTGAGGGGTGTAGATTGCGGTGGGTGTAGATTGCGGTGGGTGTAGATTGCGGTGGGTGTAGATTGCGATGGGTGTAGATTGCGATGGGTGTAGATTGCGGTGGGTGTAGATTGTGGTGGGTGTAGATTGCGGTGGGTGTAGATTGCGGTGGGTGTAGATTGCGGTGGGTGTAGATTGCGGTGGGTGTAGATTGCGATGGGTGTAGATTGCGGTGGGTGTAGATTGCGGTGGGTGTAGATTGCGGTGGGTGTAGATTGTGGTGGGTCTAGATTGCGGTGGGTGTAGATTGCGATGGGTGTAGATTGCGTTGGGTGTAGATTGTGGTGGGTGTAGAATGTGGAGGGTGTAGATCGCGGTGGGTGTAGATCGCGGTGGGTGTAGATCGCGGTGGGTTTAGATCGCGGTGGGTGTAGATCGTGATGGGTGTAGATCGTGATGGGTGTAGATTGCGGTGGGTGTAGATTGTGATGGGTGTAGAATGTGGAGGGTGTAGATTGCGGTGGGTGTAGATTGCGGTGGGTGTAGATTGCGGTGGGTGTAGATTGCGGTGGGTGTAGATTGCGGTGGGTGTAGATTGCGGTGGGTGTAGATTGCGGTGGGTGTAGATTGCGGTGGGTGTAGATTGTGAGGGGTGTAGATTGCGGTGGGTGTAGATTGCGGTGGGTGTAGATTGCGGTGGGTGTAGATTGCGATGGGTGTAGATTGCGATGGGTGTAGATTGCGATGGGTGTAGATTGCGGTGGGTGTAGATTGCGGTGGGTGTAGACTGCGGTGGGTGTAGATTGCGGTGGGTGTAGATTGCGGTGGGTGTAGATTGCGATGGGTGTAGATTGCGGTGGGTGCAGATTGTGGTGGGTGCAGATTGTGGTGGGTGTAGATTGTGGAGGGTGCTGATTGCGGTGGGTGTAGATTGCGGTGGGTGTAGATTGTGGTGGGTGTAGATTGCGGTGGGTGTAGATTGCGGTGGGTGTAGATTGCGGTGGGTGTAGATTGTGATGGGTGTAGATTGCGGTGGGTGTAGATTGCGGTGGGTGTAGATTGTGATGGGTCTAGATTGCGGTGGGTGTAGATTGCGATGGGTGTAGATTGCGTTGGGTGTAGATTGCGTTGGGTGTAGATTGTGGTGGGTGTAGAATGTGGAGGGTGTAGATCGCGGTGGGTGTAGATCGCGGTGGGTGTAGATCGCGGTGGGTGTAGATCGCGGTGGGTTTAGATCGCGGTGGGTGTAGATCGCGATGGGTGTAGATCGTGATGGGTGTAGATTGCGGTGGGTGTAGATTGTGATGGGTGTAGAATGTGGAGGGTGTAGATTGCGGTGGGTGTAGATTGCGGTGGGTGTAGATTGCGGTGGGTGTAGATTGCGGTGGGTGTAGATTGCGGTGGGTGTAGATTGCGGTGGGTGTAGAGTGCGGTGGGTGTAGATTGCGGTGGGTGTAGATTGCGGTGGGTGTAGATTGCGGTGGGTGTAGATTGCGGTGGGTGTAGATTGCGGTGGGTGTAGATTGCGGTGGGTGTAGATTGCGGTGGGTGTAGATTGCGGTGGGTGTAGATTGTGATGGGTGTAGATTGCGCTGGGTGTAGATTGCGGTGGGTGTAGATTGCGGTGGGTGTAGATTGTGGTGGTTGAAGATTGCGGTGGGTGTAGATTGCGGTGGGTGTAGATTGTGATGGGTGTAGATTGCGGTGGGTGTAGATTGTGATGGGTGTCGATTGCGGTGGGTGTAGATTGTGATGGGTGTCGATTGCGGTGGGTGTAGATTGTAATGGGTGCAGATTGCGGTGGGTGCAGATTGCGGTGGGTGCAGATTGCAGTGGGTGCAGATTGTGGTGGGTGTAGAATGTGGAGGGTGTAGATTGCGGTGGGTATAGATTGCGGTGGGTATAGATTGCGGTGGGTATAGATTGCGGTGGGTGTAGATTGTGATGGGTGTAGATTGCGGTGGGTGTAGATTGTGATGGGTGTCGATTGCAGTGGGATTAGATTGTGATGGGTGTAGATTGCGGTGGGTGTAGATTGCGGTGGGTGTAGATTGTGATGGGTGTAGATTGCGGTGGGTGTAGATTGCGGTGGGTGTAGATTGCGGTGGGTGTAGATTGTGATGGGTGTAGAATGTGGAGGGTGTAGATTCCGGTGGGTGTAGATTCCGGTGGGTGTAGATTGCGGTGGGTGTAGATTGCGGTGGGTGTAGATTGCGGTGGGTGTAGATTGCGGTGGGTGTAGATTGCGGTGGGTGTAGATTGCGGTGGGTGGCGATTGCGGTGGGTGTAGATTGCGTTGGGTGTAGATTGCGGTGGGTGTAGATTGCGGTGGGTGTAGATTGCGGTGGGTGTCGATTGCGGTGGGTGTCGATTGTGCTGGGTATAGATTGCGGTGGGTGTAGATTGCGGTGGGTGTAGATTGTGATGGGTGTAGATTGTGATGGGTGTAGATTGCGGTGGGTGCAGATTGCGGTGGGTGCAGATTGCAGTGGGTGCAGATTGCGGTGGGTGTAGATTGTGGTGGGTGTAGATTGTGATGGGTGTAGATTGTGATGGGTGTAGCTTGTGATGGGTGTAGCTTGTGATGGGTGTAGATTGCAATGGGTGTAGATTGCGGTGGGTGTAGATTGCGGTGGGTGTAGATTGCGGTGGGTGTAGATTGCGGTGGGTGTAGAATGTGGAGGGTGTAGATTGCAGTGGGTGTAGATTGTGATGGGTGTAGATTGTGATGGGTGTAGATTGTGATGGGTGTAGATTGTGATGGGTGTAGATTGCGGTGGGTGTAGATTGCGGTGGGTGTAGATTGCCGTGGATGTAGAATGTGGAGGGTGTAGATTGCGGTGGGTGTCGATTGTGATGGGTGTAGATTGCGGTGGGTGTAGATTGCGATGGGTGTAGATTGTGATGGGTGTAGATTGCGGTGGGTGTAGATTATGGTGGGTGTAGATTGCGGTGGGTGTAGATTGCGGTGGGTGTAGATTGCGGTGGGTGTAGATTGCGATGGGTGTAGATTGCGGTGGGTGTAGAATGTGGAGGGTGTAGATTGCGGTGGGTGTAGATTGCGGTGGGTGTAGATTGCGGTGGGTGTAGATTGCGGTGGGTGTAGATTGTGCTGGGTGTAGATTGCGGTGGGTGTAGATTGCGATGGGTGTAGATTGCAGTGGGTGTAGATTGCGATGGGTGTAGATTGCGATGGGTGTAGATTGCGATGGGTGTAGATTGCGGTGGGTGTAGATTGCGGTGGGTGTAGATTGCGGTGGGTGTAGATTGCGGTGGGTGTAGATTGCGGTGGGTGTAGATTGCGGTGGGTGTAGATTGCGGTGGGTGTAGATTGCGGTGGGTGTAGAATGTGGAGGGTGTAGATTGTGGTGGGTGTAGATTGTGGTGGGTGTAGATTGTGGTGGGTGTAGATTGCGGTGGGTGTAGATTGCGGTGGGTGTAGATTGCGATGGGTGTAGATTGCGATGGGTGTAGATTGCGATGGGTGTAGATTGCGATGGGTGTAGATTGCGGTGGGTGTAGATTGATGTGGATGTAGAATGTGGAGGGTGTAGATTGCGGTGGGTGTCGATTGTGATGGGTGTAGATTGCGGTGGGTGTAGATTGCGATGGGTGTAGATTGCGGTGGGTGTAGATTGCGGTGGGTGTAGATTGCGGTGGGTGTAGATTGCGGTGGGTGTAGATTGCGGTGGGTGTAGATTGCGATGGGTGTAGATTGCGGTGGGTGTAGATTGCGGTGGGTGTAGATTGCGATGGGTGTAGATTGCGGTGGGTGTAGATTGCGGTGGGTGTAGATTGCGATGGGTGTAGAATGTGGAGGGTGTAGAATGCGGAGGGTGTAGATTGCGGTGGGTGTAGATTGCGGTGGGTGTAGATTGCGGTGGGTGTAGATTGCGGTGGGTGTAGATTGCGGTGGGTGTAGATTGCGGTGGGTGTAGATTGCGGTGGGTGTAGATTGCGGTGGGTGTAGATTGCGGTGGCTGTAGATTGTGATGGGTGTAGATTGCGGTGGCTCTAGATTGCGGTGGCTCTAGATTGCGATGGGTGTAGATTGCGGTGGGTGTAGATTGCGGTGGGTGTAGATTGCGGTGGGTGTAGATTGTGATGGGTGTAGAATGTGGAGGGTGTAGATTCCGGTGGGTGTAGATTCCGGTGGGTGTAGATTGCGGTGGGTGTAGATTGCGGTGGGTGTAGATTGCGGTGGGTGTAGATTGCGGTGGGTGTAGATTGCGGTGGGTGTAGATTGCGGTGGGTGGAGATTGCGGTGGGTGTAGATTGCGGTGGGTGTAGATTGCGGTGGGTGTAGATTGCGGTGGGTGTAGATTGCGGTGGGTGTCGATTGCGGTGGGTGTCGATTGTGCTGGGTATAGATTGCGGTGGGTGTAGATTGCGGTGGGTGTAGATTGCGGTGGGTGTAGATTGTGATGGGTGTAGATTGTGATGGGTGTAGATTGCGGTGGGTGCAGATTGCGGTGGGTGCAGATTGCAGTGGGTGCAGATTGCGGTGGGTGTAGATTGTGGTGGGTGTAGATTGTGATGGGTGTAGATTGTGATGGGTGTAGCTTGTGATGGGTGTAGCTTGTGATGGGTGTAGATTGCAATGGGTGTAGATTGCGGTGGGTGTAGATTGCGGTGGGTGTAGATTGCGGTGGGTGTAGAATGTGGAGGGTGTAGATTGCAGTGGGTGTAGATTGTGATGGGTGTAGATTGTGATGGGTGTAGATTGTGATGGGTGTAGATTGCGGTGGGTGTAGATTGCGGTGGGTGTAGATTGCCGTGGATGTAGAATGTGGAGGGTGTAGATTGCGGTGGGTGTCGATTGTGATGGGTGTAGATTGCGGTGGGTGTAGATTGCGATGGGTGTAGATTGTGATGGGTGTAGATTGCGGTGGGTGTAGATTATGGTGGGTGTAGATTGCGGTGGGTGTAGATTGCGGTGGGTGTAGATTGCGGTGGGTGTAGATTGCGATGGGTGTAGATTGCGGTGGGTGTAGAATGTGGAGGGTGTAGATTGCGGTGGGTGTAGATTGCGGTGGGTGTAGATTGCGGTGGGTGTAGATTGCGGTGGGTGTAGATTGCGGTGGGTGTAGATTGCGGTGGGTGTAGATTGTGCTGGGTGTAGATTGCGGTGGGTGTAGATTGTGATGGGTGTAGATTGCAGTGGGTGTAGATTGCAGTGGGTGTAGATTGCGATGGGTGTAGATTGCGATGGGTGTAGATTGCGATGGGTGTAGATTGCGGTGGGTGTAGATTGCGGTGGGTGTAGATTGCGGTGGGTGTAGATTGCGGTGGGTGTAGATTGCGGTGGGTGTAGATTGCGGTGGGTGTAGATTGCGGTGGGTGTAGAATGTGGAGGGTGTAGATTGCGGTGGGTGTAGAATGTGGAGGGTGTAGATTGTGGTGGGTGTAGATTGCGGTGGGTGTAGATTGCGGTGGGTGTAGATTGCGGTGGGTGTAGATTGCGATGGGTGTAGATTGCGGTGGGTGTAGAATGTGGAGGGTGTAGATTGCGGTGGGTGTAGATTGCGGTGGGTGTAGATTGCGGTGGGTGTAGATTGCGATGGGTGTAGATTGCGGTGGGTGTAGAATGTGGAGGGTGTAGATTGCGGTGGGTGTAGATTGCGGTGGGTGTAGATTGCGGTGGGTGTAGATTGCGGTGGGTGTAGATTGTGCTGGGTGTAGATTGCGGTGGGTGTAGATTGCGATGGGTGTAGATTGCAGTGGGTGTAGATTGCGATGGGTGTAGATTGCGATGGGTGTAGATTGCGATGGGTGTAGATTGCGGTGGGTGTAGATTGCGGTGGGTGTAGATTGCGGTGGGTGTAGATTGCGGTGGGTGTAGATTGCGGTGGGTGTAGATTGCGGTGGGTGTAGATTGCGGTGGGTGTAGATTGCGGTGGGTGTAGAATGTGGAGGGTGTAGATTGTGGTGGGTGTAGATTGTGGTGGGTGTAGATTGTGGTGGGTGTAGATTGCGGTGGGTGTAGATTGCGGTGGGTGTAGATTGCGATGGGTGTAGATTGCGATGGGTGTAGATTGCGATGGGTGTAGATTGCGGTGGGTGTAGAATGTGGAGGGTGTAGATTGCGGTGGGTGTAGATTGCGGTGGGTGTAGATTGCGGTGGGTGTAGATTGCGGTGGGTGTAGATTGTGCTGGGTGTAGATTGCGGTGGGTGTAGATTGCGATGGGTGTAGATTGCAGTGGGTGTAGATTGCGATGGGTGTAGATTGCGATGGGTGTAGATTGCGATGGGTGTAGATTGCGGTGGGTGTAGATTGCGGTGGGTGTAGATTGCGGTGGGTGTAGATTGCGGTGGGTGTAGATTGCGGTGGGTGTAGATTGCGGTGGGTGTAGATTGCGGTGGGTGTAGATTGCGGTGGGTGTAGAATGTGGAGGGTGTAGATTGTGGTGGGTGTAGATTGTGGTGGGTGTAGATTGTGGTGGGTGTAGATTGCGGTGGGTGTAGATTGCGGTGGGTGTAGATTGCGATGGGTGTAGATTGCGATGGGTGTAGATTGCGATGGGTGTAGATTGCGATGGGTGTAGATTGCGGTGGGTGTAGATTGATGTGGATGTAGAATGTGGAGGGTGTAGATTGCGGTGGGTGTCGATTGTGATGGGTGTAGATTGCGGTGGGTGTAGATTGCGATGGGTGTAGATTGCGGTGGGTGTAGATTGCGGTGGGTGTAGATTGCGGTGGGTGTAGATTGCGGTGGGTGTAGATTGCGGTGGGTGTAGATTGCGATGGGTGTAGATTGCGGTGGGTGTAGATTGCGGTGGGTGTAGATTGCGATGGGTGTAGATTGCGGTGGGTGTAGATTGCGGTGGGTGTAGATTGCGATGGGTGTAGAATGTGGAGGGTGTAGAATGCGGAGGGTGTAGATTGCGGTGGGTGTAGATTGCGGTGGGTGTAGATTGCGGTGGGTGTAGATTGCGGTGGGTGTAGATTGCGGTGGGTGTAGATTGCGGTGGGTGTAGATTGCGGTGGGTGTAGATTGCGGTGGGTGTAGATTGCGGTGGGTGTAGATTGCGGTGGCTGTAGATTGTGATGGGTGTAGATTGCGGTGGCTCTAGATTGCGGTGGCTCTAGATTGCGATGGGTGTAGATTGCGGTGGGTGTAGATTGCGGTGGGTGTAGATTGCGGTGGGTGTAGATTGTGATGGGTGTAGAATGTGGAGGGTGTAGATTCCGGTGGGTGTAGATTCCGGTGGGTGTAGATTGCGGTGGGTGTAGATTGCGGTGGGTGTAGATTGCGGTGGGTGTAGATTGCGGTGGGTGTAGATTGCGGTGGGTGTAGATTGCGGTGGGTGGAGATTGCGGTGGGTGTAGATTGCGGTGGGTGTAGATTGCGGTGGGTGTAGATTGCGGTGGGTGTAGATTGCGGTGGGTGTCGATTGCGGTGGGTGTCGATTGTGCTGGGTATAGATTGCGGTGGGTGTAGATTGCGGTGGGTGTAGATTGCGGTGGGTGTAGATTGTGATGGGTGTAGATTGTGATGGGTGTAGATTGCGGTGGGTGCAGATTGCGGTGGGTGCAGATTGCAGTGGGTGCAGATTGCGGTGGGTGTAGATTGTGGTGGGTGTAGATTGTGATGGGTGTAGATTGTGATGGGTGTAGCTTGTGATGGGTGTAGCTTGTGATGGGTGTAGATTGCAATGGGTGTAGATTGCGGTGGGTGTAGATTGCGGTGGGTGTAGATTGCGGTGGGTGTAGAATGTGGAGGGTGTAGATTGCAGTGGGTGTAGATTGTGATGGGTGTAGATTGTGATGGGTGTAGATTGTGATGGGTGTAGATTGTGATGGGTGTAGATTGCGGTGGGTGTAGATTGCGGTGGGTGTAGATTGCCGTGGATGTAGAATGTGGAGGGTGTAGATTGCGGTGGGTGTCGATTGTGATGGGTGTAGATTGCGGTGGGTGTAGATTGCGATGGGTGTAGATTGTGATGGGTGTAGATTGCGGTGGGTGTAGATTATGGTGGGTGTAGATTGCGGTGGGTGTAGATTGCGGTGGGTGTAGATTGCGGTGGGTGTAGATTGCGATGGGTGTAGATTGCGGTGGGTGTAGAATGTGGAGGGTGTAGATTGCGGTGGGTGTAGATTGCGGTGGGTGTAGATTGCGGTGGGTGTAGATTGCGGTGGGTGTAGATTGCGGTGGGTGTAGATTGCGGTGGGTGTAGATTGTGCTGGGTGTAGATTGCGGTGGGTGTAGATTGTGATGGGTGTAGATTGCAGTGGGTGTAGATTGCAGTGGGTGTAGATTGCGATGGGTGTAGATTGCGATGGGTGTAGATTGCGATGGGTGTAGATTGCGGTGGGTGTAGATTGCGGTGGGTGTAGATTGCGGTGGGTGTAGATTGCGGTGGGTGTAGATTGCGGTGGGTGTAGATTGCGGTGGGTGTAGAATGTGGAGGGTGTAGATTGCGGTGGGTGTAGAATGTGGAGGGTGTAGATTGTGGTGGGTGTAGATTGTGGTGGGTGTAGATTGTGGTGGGTGTAGATTGCGGTGGGTGTAGATTGCGGTGGGTGTAGATTGCGATGGGTGTAGATTGCGATGGGTGTAGATTGCGATGGGTGTAGATTGCGGTGGGTGTAGATTGACGTGGATGTAGAATGTGGAGGGTGTCGATTGCGGTGGGTGTCGATTGCGATGGGTGTAGATTGCGGTGGGTGTAGATTGCGATGGGTGTAGATTGCGGTGGGTGTAGATTGCGGTGGGTGTAGATTGCGGTGGGTGTAGATTGCGGTGGGTGTAGATTGCGATGGGTGTAGATTGCGGTGGGTGTAGATTGCGGTGGGTGTAGATTGCGATGGGTGTAGATTGCGGTGGGTGTAGATTGCGGTGGGTGTAGATTGCGATGGGTGTAGAATGTGGAGGGTGTAGAATGTGGAGGGTGTAGAATGTGGAGGGTGTAGATTGCGGTGGGTGTAGATTGCGGTGGGTGTAGATTGCGGTGGGTGTAGATTGCGGTGGGTGTAGATTGCGGTGGGTGTAGATTGCGGTGGGTGTAGATTGCGGTGGGTGTAGATTGCGGTGGGTTTAGATTGCGGTGGGTGTAGATTGCGGTGGGTGTAGATTGCGGTGGCTGTAGATTGTGATGGGTGTAGATTGCGGTGGCTCTAGATTGCGGTGGCTCTAGATTGCGATGGGTGTAGATTGCGGTGGGTGTAGATTGCGATGGGTGTAGATTGCGGTGGGTGTAGATTGCGGTGGGTGTAGATTGCAGTGGGTGTAGAATGTGGAGGGTGCAGATTGCGGTGGGTGCAGATTGCGGTGGGTGTAGATTGCGGTGGGTGTAGATTGCGGTGGGTGTAGATTGCGGTGGGTGTAGATTGCGGTGGGTGTAGATTGCGGTGGGTGTAGATTGCGGTGGGTGTAGATTGCGGTGGGTGTAGTTTGCGGTGGGTGTAGTTTGCGGTGGGTGTAGATTGCGGTGGGTGTAGATTGCGGTGGGTGTAGATTGCGGTGGGTGTAGATTGCGGTGGGTGTAGATTGAAATGGGTGTAGATTGCGGTGGGTGGAGATTGTGGTGGTTGTAGATTGCGGTGGGTGTAGATTGTGACGGGTGTAGATTGCGGTGGGTGTAGATTGTGATGGGGGTTGATTGCGGTGGGTGCAGATTGTGATGGGTGTCGATTGCGGTGGGTGTAGATTGTAATGGGTGTAGATTGCGATGGGTGTAGATTGCGGTGGGTGCAGAATGTGGAGGGTGTAGATTGCGGTGGGTGTAGATTGCGGTGGGTGTAGATTGCGGTGGGTGTAGATTGCGGTGGGTGTAGATTGTGATGGGTGTAGATTGCGGTGGGTGTAGATTGTGATGGGTGTAGATGGCGGTGGGTGTAGATTGTGATGGGTGTTGATTGCGGTGGGTGTAGATTGTGGTGGGTGTAGATTGTGGTGGGTGTAGATTGTGGTGGGTGTAGATTGCGGTGGGTGTAGATTGCGGTGGGTGTCGATTGTTGTGGGTGTAGAATGTGGAAGGTGTAGATTGCGGTGGGTGTAGATTGCGGTGGTTGTAGATTGCGGTGGGTGTAGATTGTGATGGGTGTAGATTGCGGTGGGTGTAGATTGCGGTGGGTGTAGATTGTGATGGGTGTAGAATGTGGAGGGTGTAGATTCCGGTGGGTGTCGATTGCGGTGGGTGCAGATTGTGATGGGTGTAGATTGCGGTGGGTGCAGATTGTGATGGGTGTAGATTGCGGTGGGTGTAGATTGTGATGGGTGTAGATTGCGGTGGGTGTAGATTGCGATGGGTGTAGATTGCGATGGGTGTAGATTGCGATGGGTGTCGATTGCGGTGGGTGTAGATTGCGATGGGTGTAGATTGCGGTGGGTGTAGATTGCGATGGGTGTAGATTGCGATGGGTGTAGATTGCGATGGGTGTAGATTGCGGTGGGTGTAGATTGCGGTGGGTGTAGATTGCGGTGGGTGTAGATTGCGGTGGGTGTAGAATGTGGAGGGTGTAGATTGCGGTGGGTGTAGAATGTGGAGGGTGTAGATTGTGGTGGGTGTAGATTGTGGTGGGTGTAGATTGTGGTGGGTGTAGATTGCGGTGGGTGTAGATTGCGGTGGGTGTAGATTGCGATGGGTGTAGATTGCGATGGGTGTAGATTGCGATGGGTGTAGATTGCGGTGGGTGTAGATTGACGTGGATGTAGAATGTGGAGGGTGTAGATTGCGGTGGGTGTCGATTGCGATGGGTGTAGATTGCGGTGGGTGTAGATTGCGATGGGTGTAGATTGCGGTGGGTGTAGATTGCGGTGGGTGTAGATTGCGGTGGGTGTAGATTGCGATGGGTGTAGATTGCGGTGGGTGTAGATTGCGGTGGGTGTAGATTGCGATGGGTGTAGATTGCGGTGGGTGTAGATTGCGGTGGGTGTAGATTGCGATGGGTGTAGAATGTGGAGGGTGTAGAATGTGGAGGGTGTAGAATGTGGAGGGTGTAGATTGCGGTGGGTGTAGATTGCGGTGGGTGTAGATTGCGGTGGGTGTAGATTGCGGTGGGTGTAGATTGCGGTGGGTGTAGATTGCGGTGGGTGTAGATTGCGGTGGGTTTAGATTGCGGTGGGTGTAGATTGCGGTGGGTGTAGATTGCGGTGGCTGTAGATTGTGATGGGTGTAGATTGCGGTGGCTCTAGATTGCGGTGGCTCTAGATTGCGATGGGTGTAGATTGCGGTGGGTGTAGATTGCGATGGGTGTAGATTGCGGTGGGTGTAGATTGCGGTGGGTGTAGATTGCAGTGGGTGTAGAATGTGGAGGGTGCAGATTGCGGTGGGTGCAGATTGCGGTGGGTGTAGATTGCGGTGGGTGTAGATTGCGGTGGGTGTAGATTGCGGTGGGTGTAGATTGCGGTGGGTGTAGATTGCGGTGGGTGTAGATTGCGGTGGGTGTAGTTTGCGGTGGGTGTAGTTTGCGGTGGGTGTAGATTGCGGTGGGTGTAGATTGCGGTGGGTGTAGATTGCGATGGGTGTAGATTGCGGTGGGTGTAGATTGCGGTGGGTGTAGATTGCAATGGGTGTAGATTGCGGTGGGTGGAGATTGTGGTGGTTGTAGATTGCGGTGGGTGTAGATTGTGACGGGTGTAGATTGCGGTGGGTGTAGATTGTGATGGGGGTTGATTGCGGTGGGTGCAGATTGTGATGGGTGTCGATTGCGGTGGGTGTAGATTGTAATGGGTGTAGATTGCGATGGGTGTAGATTGCGGTGGGTGCAGAATGTGGAGGGTGTAGATTGCGGTGGGTGTAGATTGCGGTGGGTGTAGATTGCGGTGGGTGTAGATTGCGGTGGGTGTAGATTGTGATGGGTGTAGATTGCGGTGGGTGTAGATTGTGATGGGTGTAGATGGCGGTGGGTGTAGATTGTGATGGGTGTTGATTGCGGTGGGTGTAGATTGTGGTGGGTGTAGATTGTGGTGGGTGTAGATTGTGGTGGGTGTAGATTGCGGTGGGTGTAGATTGCGGTGGGTGTCGATTGTTGTGGGTGTAGAATGTGGAAGGTGTAGATTGCGGTGGGTGTAGATTGCGGTGGTTGTAGATTGCGGTGGGTGTAGATTGTGATGGGTGTAGATTGCGGTGGGTGTAGATTGCGGTGGGTGTAGATTGTGATGGGTGTAGAATGTGGAGGGTGTAGATTGTGGTGGGTGTCGATTGCGGTGGGTGCAGATTGTGATGGGTGTAGATTGCGGTGGGTGCAGATTGTGATGGGTGTAGATTGCGGTGGGAGTAGATTGTGATGGGTGTAGATTGCGGTGGGTGTAGATTGCGATGGGTGTAGATTGCGATGGGTGTAGATTGCGATGGGTGTCGATTGCGGTGGGTGTAGATTGCGATGGGTGTAGATTGCGGTGGGTGTAGATTGCGGTGGGTGTAGATTGCGGTGGGTGTAGATTGCGGTGGGTGTAGATTGCGGTGGGTGTAGATTGCGGTGGGTGTAGATTGCGATGGGTGTAGATTGCGATGGGTGTAGATTGTGATGGGTGTAGATTGCGGTGGGTGTAGATTGCGGTGGGTGTAGATTGCGATGGGTGTAGATTGCGGTGGGTGTCGATTGCGGTGGGTGTCGATTGCGGTGGGTGTCGATTGCGGTGGGTGTCGATTGCGGTGGGTGTCGATTGCGATGGGTGTAGATTGCGGTGGGTGTAGATTGCGGTGGGTGTAGATTGCGGTGGGTGTAGATTGTGATGGGTGTAGATTGTGATGGGTGTAGATTGTGATGGGTGTAGATGGCGGTGGGTGTAGATTGCGATGGGTGTAGATTGCGGTGGGTGTAGATTGCGGTGAGTGTAGATTGCGGTGGGTATAGATTGTGATGGGTGTTGATTGCGGTGGGTGTTGATTGCGGTGGGTGTTGATTGCGGTGGGTGTAGATTGCGGTGGGTGTAGATTGCGATGGGTGTAGGTTGCGGTGGGTGTAGATAGTGATGGGTGTAGATTGCGGTGGGTGTAGATTGTGATGGGTGTCGATTGCGGTGGGTGTAGATAGCGATGGGTGTAGATTGCGGTGGGTGTAGATTGCGGTGGGTGTAGATTGCGGTGGGTGTTGATTGCGGTGGGTGTAGATTGTGATGGTTGTAGATTGCGGTGGGTGTAGATTGTGATGGGTGTAGATTGCGGTGGGTGTAGATTGTGATGGGTGTAGATGGTGATGGGTGTAGATTGCGGTGGGTGTAGATTGCGGTGGGTCTAGATTGCGGTGGGTGTAGATTGCGGTGGGTGTAGATTGCGGTGGGTGTAGATTCCGGTGGGTGTAGATTGTGATGGGTGTAGATTGCGATGGGTGTAGATTGCGATGGGTGTAGATTGCGATGGGTGTAGATTGCGATGGGTGTAGATTGCGGTGGGTGTAGATTGCGGTGGGTGTAGATTGCGGTGGGTGTGGATTGCGGTGGGTGTGGATTGTGGTGGGTGTGGATTGTGATGGGTGCAGATTGCGATAGGTGCAGATTGCGGTGGGTGTAGATTGCGGTGGGTGTAGATTGTGATGGGTGTAGATTGCGGTGGGTGTAGATTGTGATGGGTGTAGATTGCGGTGGGTGTAGATTGCGGTGGGTGTAGATTGCGATGGGTGTAGATTGCGGTGGGTGTCGATTGCGGTGGGTGTCGATTGCGGTGGGTGTCGATTGCGGTGGGTGTCGATTGCGGTGGGTGTCGATTGCGATGGGTGTAGATTGCGGTGGGTGTAGATTGCGGTGGGTGTAGATTGCGGTGGGTGTAGATTGCGGTGGGTGTAGATTGCGGTGGGTGTAGATTGTGATGGGTGTAGATTGTGATGGGTGTAGATTGTGATGGGTGTAGATGGCGGTGGGTGTAGATTGCGATGGGTGTAGATTGCGGTGGGTGTAGATTGCGGTGAGTGTAGATTGCGGTGGGTATAGATTGTGATGGGTGTTGATTGCGGTGGGTGTTGATTGCGGTGGGTGTTGATTGCGGTGGGTGTAGATTGCGGTGGGTGTAGATTGCGATGGGTGTAGGTTGCGGTGGGTGTAGATAGTGATGGGTGTAGATTGCGGTGGGTGTAGATTGTGATGGGTGTCGATTGCGGTGGGTGTAGATAGCGATGGGTGTAGATTGCGGTGGGTGTAGATTGCAGTGGGTGTAGATTGCGGTGGGTGTTGATTGCGGTGGGTGTAGATTGTGATGGTTGTAGATTGCGGTGGGTGTAGATTGTGATGGGTGTAGATTGCGGTGGGTGTAGATTGTGATGGGTGTAGATGGTGATGGGTGTAGATTGCGGTGGGTGTAGATTGCGGTGGGTCTAGATTGCGGTGGGTGTAGATTGCGGTGGGTGTAGATTGCGGTGGGTGTAGATTCCGGTGGGTGTAGATTGTGATGGGTGTAGATTGCGATGGGTGTAGATTGCGATGGGTGTAGATTGCGATGGGTGTAGATTGCGATGGGTGTAGATTGCGGTGGGTGTAGATTGCGGTGGGTGTAGATTGCGGTGGGTGTGGATTGCGGTGGGTGTGGATTGTGGTGGGTGTGGATTGTGATGGGTGCAGATTGCGGTGGGTGTAGATTGCGATGGGTGTAGATTGCGGTGGGTGTAGATTGCGGTGGGTGTAGATTGCAGTGGGTGTAGAATGTGGAGGGTGCAGATTGCGGTGGGTGCAGATTGCGGTGGGTGTAGATTGCGGTGGGTGTAGATTGCGGTGGGTGTAGATTGCGGTGGGTGTAGATTGCGGTGGGTGTAGATTGCGGTGGGTGTAGATTGCGGTGGGTGTAGTTTGCGGTGGGTGTAGTTTGCGGTGGGTGTAGATTGCGGTGGGTGTAGATTGCGGTGGGTGTAGATTGCGGTGGGTGTAGATTGCGGTGGGTGTAGATTGAAATGGGTGTAGATTGCGGTGGGTGGAGATTGTGGTGGTTGTAGATTGCGGTGGGTGTAGATTGTGACGGGTGTAGATTGCGGTGGGTGTAGATTGTGATGGGGGTTGATTGCGGTGGGTGCAGATTGTGATGGGTGTCGATTGCGGTGGGTGTAGATTGTAATGGGTGTAGATTGCGATGGGTGTAGATTGCGGTGGGTGCAGAATGTGGAGGGTGTAGATTGCGGTGGGTGTAGATTGCGGTGGGTGTAGATTGCGGTGGGTGTAGATTGCGGTGGGTGTAGATTGTGATGGGTGTAGATTGCGGTGGGTGTAGATTGTGATGGGTGTAGATGGCGGTGGGTGTAGATTGTGATGGGTGTTGATTGCGGTGGGTGTAGATTGTGGTGGGTGTAGATTGTGGTGGGTGTAGATTGTGGTGGGTGTAGATTGCGGTGGGTGTAGATTGCGGTGGGTGTCGATTGTTGTGGGTGTAGAATGTGGAAGGTGTAGATTGCGGTGGGTGTAGATTGCGGTGGTTGTAGATTGCGGTGGGTGTAGATTGTGATGGGTGTAGATTGCGGTGGGTGTAGATTGCGGTGGGTGTAGATTGTGATGGGTGTAGAATGTGGAGGGTGTAGATTCCGGTGGGTGTCGATTGCGGTGGGTGCAGATTGTGATGGGTGTAGATTGCGGTGGGTGCAGATTGTGATGGGTGTAGATTGCGGTGGGTGTAGATTGTGATGGGTGTAGATTGCGGTGGGTGTAGATTGCGATGGGTGTAGATTGCGATGGGTGTAGATTGCGATGGGTGTCGATTGCGGTGGGTGTAGATTGCGATGGGTGTAGATTGCGGTGGGTGTAGATTGCGATGGGTGTAGATTGCGATGGGTGTAGATTGCGATGGGTGTAGATTGCGGTGGGTGTAGATTGCGGTGGGTGTAGATTGCGGTGGGTGTAGATTGCGGTGGGTGTAGATTGCGGTGGGTGTAGAATGTGGAGGGTGTAGATTGCGGTGGGTGTAGAATGTGGAGGGTGTAGATTGTGGTGGGTGTAGATTGTGGTGGGTGTAGATTGTGGTGGGTGTAGATTGCGGTGGGTGTAGATTGCGGTGGGTGTAGATTGCGATGGGTGTAGATTGCGATGGGTGTAGATTGCGATGGGTGTAGATTGCGGTGGGTGTAGATTGACGTGGATGTAGAATGTGGAGGGTGTAGATTGCGGTGGGTGTCGATTGCGATGGGTGTAGATTGCGGTGGGTGTAGATTGCGATGGGTGTAGATTGCGGTGGGTGTAGATTGCGGTGGGTGTAGATTGCGGTGGGTGTAGATTGCGGTGGGTGTAGATTGCGATGGGTGTAGATTGCGGTGGGTGTAGATTGCGGTGGGTGTAGATTGCGATGGGTGTAGATTGCGGTGGGTGTAGATTGCGGTGGGTGTAGATTGCGATGGGTGTAGAATGTGGAGGGTGTAGAATGTGGAGGGTGTAGAATGTGGAGGGTGTAGATTGCGGTGGGTGTAGATTGCGGTGGGTGTAGATTGCGGTGGGTGTAGATTGCGGTGGGTGTAGATTGCGGTGGGTGTAGATTGCGGTGGGTGTAGATTGCGGTGGGTGTAGATTGCGGTGGGTTTAGATTGCGGTGGGTGTAGATTGCGGTGGGTGTAGATTGCGGTGGCTGTAGATTGTGATGGGTGTAGATTGCGGTGGCTCTAGATTGCGGTGGCTCTAGATTGCGATGGGTGTAGATTGCGGTGGGTGTAGATTGCGATGGGTGTAGATTGCGGTGGGTGTAGATTGCGGTGGGTGTAGATTGCAGTGGGTGTAGAATGTGGAGGGTGCAGATTGCGGTGGGTGCAGATTGCGGTGGGTGTAGATTGCGGTGGGTGTAGATTGCGGTGGGTGTAGATTGCGGTGGGTGTAGATTGCGGTGGGTGTAGATTGCGGTGGGTGTAGATTGCGGTGGGTGTAGATTGCGGTGGGTGTAGTTTGCGGTGGGTGTAGATTGCGGTGGGTGTAGATTGCGGTGGGTGTAGATTGCGATGGGTGTAGATTGCGGTGGGTGTAGATTGCGGTGGGTGTAGATTGCAATGGGTGTAGATTGCGGTGGGTGGAGATTGTGGTGGTTGTAGATTGCGGTGGGTGTAGATTGTGACGGGTGTAGATTGCGGTGGGTGTAGATTGCGATGGGTGTAGATTGCGGTGGGTGTAGATTGCGGTGGGTGTAGATTGCGGTGGGTGTAGATTGCGGTGGGTGTAGATTGCGGTGGGTGTAGAATGTGGAGGGTGTAGATTGCGGTGGGTGTAGATTGCGGTGGGTGTAGATTGCGGTGGGTGTAGATTGCGGTGGGTGTAGAATGTGGAGGGTGTAGATTGCGGTGGGTGTAGAATGTGGAGGGTGTAGATTGTGGTGGGTGTAGATTGTGGTGGGTGTAGATTGTGGTGGGTGTAGATTGCGGTGGGTGTAGATTGCGGTGGGTGTAGATTGCGATGGGTGTAGATTGCGATGGGTGTAGATTGCGATGGGTGTAGATTGCGGTGGGTGTAGATTGACGTGGATGTAGAATGTGGAGGGTGTAGATTGCGGTGGGTGTCGATTGCGATGGGTGTAGATTGCGGTGGGTGTAGATTGCGATGGGTGTAGATTGCGGTGGGTGTAGATTGCGGTGGGTGTAGATTGCGGTGGGTGTAGATTGCGGTGGGTGTAGATTGCGATGGGTGTAGATTGCGGTGGGTGTAGATTGCGGTGGGTGTAGATTGCGATGGGTGTAGATTGCGGTGGGTGTAGATTGCGGTGGGTGTAGATTGCGATGGGTGTAGAATGTGGAGGGTGTAGAATGTGGAGGGTGTAGAATGTGGAGGGTGTAGATTGCGGTGGGTGTAGATTGCGGTGGGTGTAGATTGCGGTGGGTGTAGATTGCGGTGGGTGTAGATTGCGGTGGGTGTAGATTGCGGTGGGTGTAGATTGCGGTGGGTGTAGATTGCGGTGGGTTTAGATTGCGGTGGGTGTAGATTGCGGTGGGTGTAGATTGCGGTGGCTGTAGATTGTGATGGGTGTAGATTGCGGTGGCTCTAGATTGCGGTGGCTCTAGATTGCGATGGGTGTAGATTGCGGTGGGTGTAGATTGCGATGGGTGTAGATTGCGGTGGGTGTAGATTGCGGTGGGTGTAGATTGCAGTGGGTGTAGAATGTGGAGGGTGCAGATTGCGGTGGGTGCAGATTGCGGTGGGTGTAGATTGCGGTGGGTGTAGATTGCGGTGGGTGTAGATTGCGGTGGGTGTAGATTGCGGTGGGTGTAGATTGCGGTGGGTGTAGATTGCGGTGGGTGTAGATTGCGGTGGGTGTAGTTTGCGGTGGGTGTAGTTTGCGGTGGGTGTAGATTGCGGTGGGTGTAGATTGCGGTGGGTGTAGATTGCGATGGGTGTAGATTGCGGTGGGTGTAGATTGCGGTGGGTGTAGATTGCAATGGGTGTAGATTGCGGTGGGTGGAGATTGTGGTGGTTGTAGATTGCGGTGGGTGTAGATTGTGACGGGTGTAGATTGCGGTGGGTGTAGATTGTGATGGGGGTTGATTGCGGTGGGTGCAGATTGTGATGGGTGTCGATTGCGGTGGGTGTAGATTGTAATGGGTGTAGATTGCGATGGGTGTAGATTGCGGTGGGTGCAGAATGTGGAGGGTGTAGATTGCGGTGGGTGTAGATTGCGGTGGGTGTAGATTGCGGTGGGTGTAGATTGCGGTGGGTGTAGATTGTGATGGGTGTAGATTGCGGTGGGTGTAGATTGTGATGGGTGTAGATGGCGGTGGGTGTAGATTGTGATGGGTGTTGATTGCGGTGGGTGTAGATTGTGGTGGGTGTAGATTGTGGTGGGTGTAGATTGTGGTGGGTGTAGATTGCGGTGGGTGTAGATTGCGGTGGGTGTCGATTGTTGTGGGTGTAGAATGTGGAAGGTGTAGATTGCGGTGGGTGTAGATTGCGGTGGTTGTAGATTGCGGTGGGTGTAGATTGTGATGGGTGTAGATTGCGGTGGGTGTAGATTGCGGTGGGTGTAGATTGTGATGGGTGTAGAATGTGGAGGGTGTAGATTGTGGTGGGTGTCGATTGCGGTGGGTGCAGATTGTGATGGGTGTAGATTGCGGTGGGTGCAGATTGTGATGGGTGTAGATTGCGGTGGGTGTAGATTGTGATGGGTGTAGATTGCGGTGGGTGTAGATTGCGATGGGTGTAGATTGCGATGGGTGTAGATTGCGATGGGTGTCGATTGCGGTGGGTGTAGATTGCGATGGGTGTAGATTGCGGTGGGTGTAGATTGCGGTGGGTGTAGATTGCGGTGGGTGTAGATTGCGGTGGGTGTAGATTGCGGTGGGTGTAGATTGCGGTGGGTGTAGATTGCGATGGGTGTAGATTGCGATGGGTGTAGATTGTGATGGGTGTAGATTGCGGTGGGTGTAGATTGCGGTGGGTGTAGATTGCGATGGGTGTAGATTGCGGTGGGTGTCGATTGCGGTGGGTGTCGATTGCGGTGGGTGTCGATTGCGGTGGGTGTCGATTGCGGTGGGTGTCGATTGCGATGGGTGTAGATTGCGGTGGGTGTAGATTGCGGTGGGTGTAGATTGCGGTGGGTGTAGATTGTGATGGGTGTAGATTGTGATGGGTGTAGATTGTGATGGGTGTAGATGGCGGTGGGTGTAGATTGCGATGGGTGTAGATTGCGGTGGGTGTAGATTGCGGTGAGTGTAGATTGCGGTGGGTATAGATTGTGATGGGTGTTGATTGCGGTGGGTGTTGATTGCGGTGGGTGTTGATTGCGGTGGGTGTAGATTGCGGTGGGTGTAGATTGCGATGGGTGTAGGTTGCGGTGGGTGTAGATAGTGATGGGTGTAGATTGCGGTGGGTGTAGATTGTGATGGGTGTCGATTGCGGTGGGTGTAGATAGCGATGGGTGTAGATTGCGGTGGGTGTAGATTGCGGTGGGTGTAGATTGCGGTGGGTGTTGATTGCGGTGGGTGTAGATTGTGATGGTTGTAGATTGCGGTGGGTGTAGATTGTGATGGGTGTAGATTGCGGTGGGTGTAGATTGTGATGGGTGTAGATGGTGATGGGTGTAGATTGCGGTGGGTGTAGATTGCGGTGGGTCTAGATTGCGGTGGGTGTAGATTGCGGTGGGTGTAGATTGCGGTGGGTGTAGATTCCGGTGGGTGTAGATTGTGATGGGTGTAGATTGCGATGGGTGTAGATTGCGATGGGTGTAGATTGCGATGGGTGTAGATTGCGATGGGTGTAGATTGCGGTGGGTGTAGATTGCGGTGGGTGTAGATTGCGGTGGGTGTGGATTGCGGTGGGTGTGGATTGTGGTGGGTGTGGATTGTGATGGGTGCAGATTGCGATAGGTGCAGATTGCGGTGGGTGTAGATTGCGGTGGGTGTAGATTGTGATGGGTGTAGATTGCGGTGGGTGTAGATTGTGATGGGTGTAGATTGCGGTGGGTGTAGATTGCGGTGGGTGTAGATTGCGATGGGTGTAGATTGCGGTGGGTGTCGATTGCGGTGGGTGTCGATTGCGGTGGGTGTCGATTGCGGTGGGTGTCGATTGCGGTGGGTGTCGATTGCGATGGGTGTAGATTGCGGTGGGTGTAGATTGCGGTGGGTGTAGATTGCGGTGGGTGTAGATTGTGATGGGTGTAGATTGTGATGGGTGTAGATTGCGATGGGTGTAGATTGTGATGGGTGTAGATTGCGGTGGGTGTAGATTGCGGTGGGTGTAGATTGCGATGGGTGTAGATTGCGGTGGGTGTCGATTGCGGTGGGTGTCGATTGCGGTGGGTGTCGATTGCGGTGGGTGTCGATTGCGGTGGGTGTCGATTGCGATGGGTGTAGATTGCGGTGGGTGTAGATTGCGGTGGGTGTAGATTGCGGTGGGTGTAGATTGTGATGGGTGTAGATTGTGATGGGTGTAGATTGTGATGGGTGTAGATGGCGGTGGGTGTAGATTGCGATGGGTGTAGATTGCGGTGGGTGTAGATTGCGGTGAGTGTAGATTGCGGTGGGTATAGATTGTGATGGGTGTTGATTGCGGTGGGTGTTGATTGCGGTGGGTGTTGATTGCGGTGGGTGTAGATTGCGGTGGGTGTAGATTGCGATGGGTGTAGGTTGCGGTGGGTGTAGATAGTGATGGGTGTAGATTGCGGTGGGTGTAGATTGTGATGGGTGTCGATTGCGGTGGGTGTAGATAGCGATGGGTGTAGATTGCGGTGGGTGTAGATTGCAGTGGGTGTAGATTGCGGTGGGTGTTGATTGCGGTGGGTGTAGATTGTGATGGTTGTAGATTGCGGTGGATGTAGATTGTGATGGGTGTAGATTGCGGTGGGTGTAGATTGTGATGGGTGTAGATGGTGATGGGTGTAGATTGCGGTGGGTGTAGATTGCGGTGGGTCTAGATTGCGGTGGGTGTAGATTGCGGTGGGTGTAGATTGCGGTGGGTGTAGATTCCGGTGGGTGTAGATTGTGATGGGTGTAGATTGCGATGGGTGTAGATTGCGATGGGTGTAGATTGCGATGGGTGTAGATTGCGATGGGTGTAGATTGCGGTGGGTGTAGATTGCGGTGGGTGTAGATTGCGGTGGGTGTGGATTGCGGTGGGTGTGGATTGTGGTGGGTGTGGATTGTGATGGGTGTAGGTTGCGGTGGGTGTAGATAGTGATGGGTGTAGATTGCGGTGGGTGTAGATTGTGATGGGTGTCGATTGCGGTGGGTGTAGATAGCGATGGGTGTAGATTGCGGTGGGTGTAGATTGCGGTGGGTGTAGATTGCGGTGGGTGTTGATTGCGGTGGGTGTAGATTGTGATGGTTGTAGATTGCGGTGGGTGTAGATTGTGATGGGTGTAGATTGCGGTGGGTGTAGATTGTGATGGGTGTAGATGGTGATGGGTGTAGATTGCGGTGGGTGTAGATTGCGGTGGGTCTAGATTGCGGTGGGTGTAGATTGCGGTGGGTGTAGATTGCGGTGGGTGTAGATTCCGGTGGGTGTAGATTGTGATGGGTGTAGATTGCGATGGGTGTAGATTGCGATGGGTGTAGATTGCGATGGGTGTAGATTGCGATGGGTGTAGATTGCGGTGGGTGTAGATTGTGGTGGGTGTAGATTGCGGTGGGTGTGGATTGCGGTGGGTGTGGATTGTGGTGGGTGTGGATTGTGATGGGTGCAGATTGCGATAGGTGCAGATTGCGGTGGGTGTAGATTGCGGTGGGTGTAGATTGTGATGGGTGTAGATTGCGGTGGGTGTAGATTGTGATGGGTGTAGATTGCGGTGGGTGTAGATTGCGGTGGGTGTAGATTGCGATGGGTGTAGATTGCGGTGGGTGTCGATTGCGGTGGGTGTAGATTGCGGTGGGTGTAGAATGTGGAGGGTGTAGATTGCGGTGGGTGTAGAATGTGGAGGGTGTAGATTGTGGTGGGTGTAGATTGTGGTGGGTGTAGATTGTGGTGGGTGTAGATTGCGGTGGGTGTAGATTGCGGTGGGTGTAGATTGCGATGGGTGTAGATTGCGGTGGGTGTCGATTGCGATGGGTGTAGATTGCGGTGGGTGTAGATTGCGATGGGTGTAGATTGCGGTGGGTGTAGATTGCGGTGGGTGTAGATTGCGGTGGGTGTAGATTGCGGTGGGTGTAGATTGCGATGGGTGTAGATTGCGGTGGGTGTAGATTGCGGTGGGTGTAGATTGCGATGGGTGTAGATTGCGGTGGGTGTAGATTGCGGTGGGTGTAGATTGCGATGGGTGTAGAATGTGGAGGGTGTAGAATGTGGAGGGTGTAGAATGTGGAGGGTGTAGATTGCGGTGGGTGTAGATTGCGGTGGGTGTAGATTGCGGTGGGTGTAGATTGCGGTGGGTGTAGATTGCGGTGGGTGTAGATTGCGGTGGGTGTAGATTGCGGTGGGTGTAGATTGCGGTGGGTGTAGATTGCGGTGGGTGTAGATTGCGGTGGCTGTAGATTGTGATGGGTGTAGATTGCGGTGGCTCTAGATTGCGGTGGCTCTAGATTGCGATGGGTGTAGATTGCGGTGGGTGTAGATTGCGATGGGTGTAGATTGCGGTGGGTGTAGATTGCGGTGGGTGTAGATTGCAGTGGGTGTAGAATGTGGAGGGTGCAGATTGCGGTGGGTGCAGATTGCGGTGGGTGTAGATTGCGGTGGGTGTAGATTGCGGTGGGTGTAGATTGCGGTGGGTGTAGATTGCGGTGGGTGTAGATTGCGGTGGGTGTAGATTGCGGTGGGTGTAGTTTGCGGTGGGTGTAGTTTGCGGTGGGTGTAGATTGCGGTGGGTGTAGATTGCGGTGGGTGTAGATTGCGATGGGTGTAGATTGCGGTGGGTGTAGATTGCGGTGGGTGTAGATTGCAATGGGTGTAGATTGCGGTGGGTGGAGATTGTGGTGGTTGTAGATTGCGGTGGGTGTAGATTGTGACGGGTGTAGATTGCGGTGGGTGTAGATTGTGATGGGGGTTGATTGCGGTGGGTGCAGATTGTGATGGGTGTCGATTGCGGTGGGTGTAGATTGTAATGGGTGTAGATTGCGATGGGTGTAGATTGCGGTGGGTGCAGAATGTGGAGGGTGTAGATTGCGGTGGGTGTAGATTGCGGTGGGTGTAGATTGCGGTGGGTGTAGATTGCGGTGGGTGTAGATTGTGATGGGTGTAGATTGCGGTGGGTGTAGATTGTGATGGGTGTAGATGGCGGTGGGTGTAGATTGTGATGGGTGTTGATTGCGGTGGGTGTAGATTGTGGTGGGTGTAGATTGCGGTGGGTGTCGATTGTTGTGGGTGTAGAATGTGGAAGGTGTAGATTGCGGTGGGTGTAGATTGCGGTGGTTGTAGATTGCGGTGGGTGTAGATTGTGATGGGTGTAGATTGCGGT
Source organism: Heterodontus francisci (assembly GCF_036365525.1). Lineage (NCBI taxonomy): Eukaryota > Metazoa > Chordata > Chondrichthyes > Heterodontiformes > Heterodontidae > Heterodontus > Heterodontus francisci. Next base: position 223,385,715 of record NC_090372.1, on the reverse strand, counting down.
GGGTGTAGATTGCGGTGGGTGTAGATTGTGATGGGTGTAGAATGTGGAGGGTGTAGATTGTGGTGGGTGTCGATTGCGGTGGGTGCAGATTGTGATGGGTGTAGATTGCGGTGGGTGCAGATTGTGATGGGTGTAGATTGCGGTGGGTGTAGATTGTGATGGGTGTAGATTGCGGTGGGTGTAGATTGCGATGGGTGTAGATTGCGATGGGTGTAGATTGCGATGGGTGTCGATTGCGGTGGGTGTAGATTGCGATGGGTGTAGATTGCGGTGGGTGTAGATTGCGGTGGGTGTAGATTGCGGTGGGTGTAGATTGCGGTGGGTGTAGATTGCGGTGGGTGTAGATTGCGGTGGGTGTAGATTGCGATGGGTGTAGATTGCGATGGGTGTAGATTGTGATGGGTGTAGATTGCGGTGGGTGTAGATTGCGGTGGGTGTAGATTGCGATGGGTGTAGATTGCGGTGGGTGTCGATTGCGGTGGGTGTCGATTGCGGTGGGTGTCGATTGCGGTGGGTGTCGATTGCGGTGGGTGTCGATTGCGATGGGTGTAGATTGCGGTGGGTGTAGATTGCGGTGGGTGTAGATTGCGGTGGGTGTAGATTGTGATGGGTGTAGATTGTGATGGGTGTAGATTGTGATGGGTGTAGATGGCGGTGGGTGTAGATTGCGATGGGTGTAGATTGCGGTGGGTGTAGATTGCGGTGAGTGTAGATTGCGGTGGGTATAGATTGTGATGGGTGTTGATTGCGGTGGGTGTTGATTGCGGTGGGTGTTGATTGCGGTGGGTGTAGATTGCGGTGGGTGTAGATTGCGATGGGTGTAGGTTGCGGTGGGTGTAGATAGTGATGGGTGTAGATTGCGGTGGGTGTAGATTGTGATGGGTGTCGATTGCGGTGGGTGTAGATAGCGATGGGTGTAGATTGCGGTGGGTGTAGATTGCGGTGGGTGTAGATTGCGGTGGGTGTTGATTGCGGTGGGTGTAGATTGCGATGGTTGTAGATTGCGGTGGGTGTAGATTGTGATGGGTGTAGATTGCGGTGGGTGTAGATTGTGATGGGTGTAGATGGTGATGGGTGTAGATTGCGGTGGGTGTAGATTGCGGTGGGTCTAGATTGCGGTGGGTGTAGATTGCGGTGGGTGTAGATTGCGGTGGGTGTAGATTCCGGTGGGTGTAGATTGTGATGGGTGTAGATTGCGATGGGTGTAGATTGCGATGGGTGTAGATTGCGATGGGTGTAGATTGCGATGGGTGTAGATTGCGGTGGGTGTAGATTGCGGTGGGTGTAGATTGCGGTGGGTGTGGATTGCGGTGGGTGTGGATTGTGGTGGGTGTGGATTGTGATGGGTGCAGATTGCGATAGGTGCAGATTGCGGTGGGTGTAGATTGCGGTGGGTGTAGATTGTGATGGGTGTAGATTGCGGTGGGTGTAGATTGAGATGGGTGTAGATTGCGGTGGGTGTAGATTGCGGTGGGTGTAGATTGCGATGGGTGTAGATTGCGGTGGGTGTCGATTGCGGTGGGTGTCGATTGCGGTGGGTGTCGATTGCGGTGGGTGTCGATTGCGGTGGGTGTCGATTGCGATGGGTGTAGATTGCGGTGGGTGTAGATTGCGGTGGGTGTAGATTGCGGTGGGTGTAGATTGTGATGGGTGTAGATTGTGATGGGTGTAGATTGCGATGGGTGTAGATTGTGATGGGTGTAGATTGCGGTGGGTGTAGATTGCGGTGGGTGTAGATTGCGATGGGTGTAGATTGCGGTGGGTGTCGATTGCGGTGGGTGTCGATTGCGGTGGGTGTCGATTGCGGTGGGTGTCGATTGCGGTGGGTGTCGATTGCGATGGGTGTAGATTGCGGTGGGTGTAGATTGCGGTGGGTGTAGATTGCGGTGGGTGTAGATTGTGATGGGTGTAGATTGTGATGGGTGTAGATTGTGATGGGTGTAGATGGCGGTGGGTGTAGATTGCGATGGGTGTAGATTGCGGTGGGTGTAGATTGCGGTGAGTGTAGATTGCGGTGGGTATAGATTGTGATGGGTGTTGATTGCGGTGGGTGTTGATTGCGGTGGGTGTTGATTGCGGTGGGTGTAGATTGCGGTGGGTGTAGATTGCGATGGGTGTAGGTTGCGGTGGGTGTAGATAGTGATGGGTGTAGATTGCGGTGGGTGTAGATTGTGATGGGTGTCGATTGCGGTGGGTGTAGATAGCGATGGGTGTAGATTGCGGTGGGTGTAGATTGCAGTGGGTGTAGATTGCGGTGGGTGTTGATTGCGGTGGGTGTAGATTGTGATGGTTGTAGATTGCGGTGGGTGTAGATTGTGATGGGTGTAGATTGCGGTGGGTGTAGATTGTGATGGGTGTAGATGGTGATGGGTGTAGATTGCGGTGGGTGTAGATTGCGGTGGGTCTAGATTGCGGTGGGTGTAGATTGCGGTGGGTGTAGATTGCGGTGGGTGTAGATTCCGGTGGGTGTAGATTGTGATGGGTGTAGATTGCGATGGGTGTAGATTGCGATGGGTGTAGATTGCGATGGGTGTAGATTGCGATGGGTGTAGATTGCGGTGGGTGTAGATTGCGGTGGGTGTAGATTGCGGTGGGTGTGGATTGCGGTGGGTGTGGATTGTGGTGGGTGTGGATTGTGATGGGTGCAGATTGCGATGGGTGCAGATTGCGGTGGGTGTAGATTGCGGTGGGTGTAGATTGTGATGGGTGTAGATTGCGGTGGGTGTAGATTGTGATGGGTGTAGATTGTGATGGGTGTAGATTGTGATGGGTGTAGATTGCGATGGGTGTAGATTGCGGTGGGTGTAGATTGTGATGGGTGTCGATTGTGATGGGTGTAGATTGCGGTGGGTGTAGATTGTGATGGGTGTAGATTGTGATGGGTGTAGATTGTGATGGGTGTAGATTGTGATGGGTGTAGATTGCGGTGGGTGTAGATTGTGATGGGTGTCGATAGCGATGGGTGTAGATTGCGATGGGTGTAGATTGCGGTGGCTGTAGATTGCGGTGGCTGTAGATTGCGGTGGCTGTAGATTGTGATGGGTGTCGATTGTGATGGGTGTAGATTGCGGTGGGTGCAGATTGCGGTGGGTGTAGATTGTGATGGGTGTAGATTGCGATGGGTGTAGATTGCGGTGGCTGTAGATTGCGGTGGCTGTAGATTGCGGTGGCTGTAGATTGTGATGGGTGTAGATTGCGGTGGGTGTAGATTGTGATGGGTGTAGATTGCGGTGGGTGCAGATTGTGATCGGTGTAGATTGCGGTGGGTGTAGATTGCGGTGGGTGTAGATTGCGGTGGGTGTAGATTGTGATGGGTGTAGATTGCGGTAGGTGTAGATTGCGGTGGGTGTAGATTGCGGTGGGTGTAGATTGTGGTGGGTGTAGATTGTGGTGGGTGTAGATTGTGGTGGGTGTAGATTGTGGTGGGTGTAGATTGTGATGGGTGCAGATTGCGGTGGGTGTAGATTGTGATGGGTGTAGATTGCGGTGGGTGTAGATTGTGATGGGTGTAGATTGCGGTGCGTCTAGATTGTGATGGGTGTAGATTGTGATGGGTGTAGATTGCGGTGGGTGTAGATTGCGATGGGTGTAGATTGCGATGGGTGTAGATTGCGATGGGTGTAGATTGTGGCGGGTGTAGATTGTGGTGGGTGTAGATTGCGGTGGGTGTGGATTGTGATGGGTGCAGATTGTGCTGGGTGCAGATTGCGGTGGGTGTAGATTGCGGTGGGTGTAGATTGTGATGGGTGTAGATTGCGGTGGGTGTCGATTGCGATGGGTGTAGATTGCGGTGGGTGTAGATTGTGATGGGTGTCGATTGTGATGGGTGTAGATTGCGGTGGGTGCAGATTGCGGTGGGTGTAGATTGTGATGGGTGTAGATTGTGATGGTTGTAGATTGCGGTGGCTGTAGATTGCGGTGGCTGTAGATTGTGATGGGTGTAGATTGCGGTGGGTGTAGATTGTGATGGGTGTAGATTGCGGTGGGTGCAGATTGTGATCGGTGTAGATTGCGGTGGGTGTAGATTGCGGTGGGTGTAGATTGCGGTGGGTGTAGATTGCGGTGGGTGTAGATTGCGGTGGGTGTAGATTGTGATGGGTGTAGATTGCGGTGGGTGTAGATTGCGGTGGGTGTAGATTGCGGTGGGTGTAGATTGTGGTGGGTGTAGATTGTGGTGGGTGTAGATTGTGGTGGGTGTAGATTGTGATGGGTGCAGATTGCGGTGGGTGTAGATTGTGATGGGTGCAGATTGCGGTGGGTGTAGATTGTGATGGGTGTAGATTGCGGTGGGTGTAGATTGTGATGGGTGTAGATTGCGGTGCGTCTAGATTGTGATGGGTGTAGATTGTGATGGGTGTAGATTGCGGTGGGTGTAGATTGCAATGGGTGTAGATTGCGGTGGGTGTAGATTGCGGTGGGTGTAGATTGTGGCGGGTGTAGATTGTGGTGGGCGTCGATTGCGGTGGGTGTAGATTGCGGTGGGTGTAGATTGCGGTGGGTGTAGATTGCGGTGGGTGTAGATTGTGATGGGTGTAGATTGCGGTGGGTGTCGATAGTGATGGGTGTAGATTGCGGTGGGTGTAGATTGTGATGGGTGTAGATTGTGATGGGTGTAGATTGCGGTGGGTGTAGATTGTGATGGGTGTAGATTGCGGTGGGTGTAGATTGTGATGGGTGTAGATTGCGGTGGGTGTAGATTGCGGTGGTTGTAGATTGCGGTGGGTGTAGATTGCGGTTGGTGCAGATTGCGGTGGGTGCAGATTGCGGTGGGTGCAGATTGCGGTGGGTGCAGATTGCGGTGGGTGTAGATTGTGGTGGGTGTAGATTGTGGTGGGTGTAGATTGCGGTGGGTGTAGATTGCGGTGGGTGTAGATTGCGGTGGGTGTAGATTGCGGTGGGTGTAGATTGCGGTGGGTGTAGATTGTGATGGGTGTCGATTGTGATGGGTGTAGATTGCGGTTGGTGCAGATTGCGGTGGGTGCAGATTGTGATCGGTGTAGATTGCGGTGGGTGTAGATTGCGGTGGGTGTAGATTGCGGTGGGTGTAGATTGTGATGGGTGTAGATTGCGGTAGGTGTAGATTGCGGTGGGTGTAGATTGCGGTGGGTGTAGATTGTGGTGGGTGTAGATTGCGGTGGGTGCAGATTGTGATCGGTGTAGATTGCGGTGGGTGTAGATTGCGGTGGGTGTAGATTGCGGTGGGTGTAGATTGTGATGGGTGTAGATTGCGGTAGGTGTAGATTGCGGTGGGTGTAGATTGCGGTGGGTGTAGATTGTGGTGGGTGTAGATTGTGGTGGGTGTAGATTGTGGTGGGTGTAGATTGTGGTGGGTGTAGATTGTGATGGGTGCAGATTGCGGTGGGTGTAGATTGTGATGGGTGTAGATTGCGGTGGGTGTAGATTGTGATGGGTGTAGATTGCGGTGCGTCTAGATTGTGATGGGTGTAGATTGTGATGGGTGTAGATTGCGGTGGGTGTAGATTGCGATGGGTGTAGATTGCGATGGGTGTAGATTGCGATGGGTGTAGATTGTGGCGGGTGTAGATTGTGGTGGGTGTAGATTGCGGTGGGTGTGGATTGTGATGGGTGCAGATTGTGCTGGGTGCAGATTGCGGTGGGTGTAGATTGCGGTGGGTGTAGATTGTGATGGGTGTAGATTGCGGTGGGTGTCGATTGCGATGGGTGTAGATTGCGGTGGGTGTAGATTGTGATGGGTGTCGATTGTGATGGGTGTAGATTGCGGTGGGTGCAGATTGCGGTGGGTGTAGATTGTGATGGGTGTAGATTGTGATGGTTGTAGATTGCGGTGGCTGTAGATTGCGGTGGCTGTAGATTGTGATGGGTGTAGATTGCGGTGGGTGTAGATTGTGATGGGTGTAGATTGCGGTGGGTGCAGATTGTGATCGGTGTAGATTGCGGTGGGTGTAGATTGCGGTGGGTGTAGATTGCGGTGGGTGTAGATTGCGGTGGGTGTAGATTGTGATGGGTGTAGATTGCGGTGGGTGTAGATTGCGGTGGGTGTAGATTGCGGTGGGTGTAGATTGTGGTGGGTGTAGATTGTGGTGGGTGTAGATTGTGGTGGGTGTAGATTGTGATGGGTGCAGATTGCGGTGGGTGTAGATTGTGATGGGTGCAGATTGCGGTGGGTGTAGATTGTGATGGGTGTAGATTGCGGTGGGTGTAGATTGTGATGGGTGTAGATTGCGGTGCGTCTAGATTGTGATGGGTGTAGATTGTGATGGGTGTAGATTGCGGTGGGTGTAGATTGCAATGGGTGTAGATTGCGGTGGGTGTAGATTGCGGTGGGTGTAGATTGTGGCGGGTGTAGATTGTGGTGGGCGTCGATTGCGGTGGGTGTAGATTGCGGTGGGTGTAGATTGCGGTGGGTGTAGATTGCGGTGGGTGTAGATTGTGATGGGTGTAGATTGCGGTGGGTGTCGATAGTGATGGGTGTAGATTGCGGTGGGTGTAGATTGTGATGGGTGTAGATTGTGATGGGTGTAGATTGCGGTGGGTGTAGATTGTGATGGGTGTAGATTGCGGTGGGTGTAGATTGTGATGGGTGTAGATTGCGGTGGGTGTAGATTGCGGTGGTTGTAGATTGCGGTGGGTGTAGATTGCGGTTGGTGCAGATTGCGGTGGGTGCAGATTGCGGTGGGTGCAGATTGCGGTGGGTGCAGATTGCGGTGGGTGTAGATTGTGGTGGGTGTAGATTGTGGTGGGTGTAGATTGCGGTGGGTGTAGATTGCGGTGGGTGTAGATTGCGGTGGGTGTAGATTGCGGTGGGTGTAGATTGTGATGGGTGTCGATTGTGATGGGTGTAGATTGCGGTTGGTGCAGATTGCGGTGGGTGTAGTTAGTGATGGGTGTAGTTAGTGATGGGTGTAGATTGTGATGGGTGTAGATTGCGGTGGGTGTAGATTGCGGTGGGTGTAGTTTGTGGTGGGTGTAGATTGCGGTGGGTGTAGATTGCGGTGGGTGTAGATTGCGGTGGGTGTAGATTGCGGTGGGTGTAGATTGCGGTGGGTGTAGATTGCGGTGGGTGTAGATTGCGGTGGGTGTAGATTGCGGTGGGTGTAGATTGCGATGGGTGTAGATTGCGGTGGGTGTCGATTGCGGTGGGTGTAGATTGCGGTGGGTGTAGATTGCGGTGGGTGTAGATTGCGATGGGTGTAGATTGCGATGGGTGTAGATTGCGATGGGTGTCGATTGCGGTGGGTGTAGATTGCGGTGGGTGTAGATTGCGGTGGGTGTAGATTGTGGTGGGTGTAGATTGTGGTGGGTGTAGATTGTGATGGGTGTAGAATGCGATGGGTGTAGATTGCGGTGGGTGTAGAATGTGGAGGGTATAGAATGTGGAGGGTATAGAATGTGGAGGGTGTAGAATGTGGAGGGTGTAGAATGTGGAGGGTGTAGATTGCGGTGGGTGTAGATTGCGGTGGGTGTAGATTGTGGAGGGTGTAGAATGTGGAGGGTGTAGAATGTGGAGGGTGTGGATTGCGGTGGGTGTGGATTGCGGTGGGTGTGGATTGCGGTGGGTGTAGATTGTGATGGGTGTAGATTGTGATGGGTGTAGATTGTGATGGGTGTAGACTGCGGTGGGTGTAGATTGCGGTGGGTGTAGATAGTGATGGGTGTAGATTGTGATGGGTGTAGATTGTGATGGGTGTAGATTGCGGTGGGTGTAGATAGTGATGGGTGTAGATTGTGATGGGTGTAGACTGCGGTGGGTGTAGATTGCGGTGGGTGTAGATAGTGATGGGTGTAGATTGTGATGGGTGTAGATTGTGATGGGTGTAGACTGCGGTGGGTGTAGATTGCGGTGGGTGTAGATAGTGATGGGTGTAGACTGCGGTGGGTGTAGATTGCGGTGGGTGTAGATTGCGGTGGGTGTAGAATGTGGAGGGTATAGAATGTGGAGGGTATAGAATGTGGAGGGTGTAGAATGTGGAGGGTGTAGAATGTGGAGGGTGTAGATTGCGGTGGGTGTAGATTGCGGTGGGTGTAGATAGTGATGGGTGTAGACTGCGGTGGGTGTAGATTGTGATGGGTGTAGACTGCGGTGGGTGTAGATTGCGGTGGGTGTAGATAGTGATGGGTGTAGACTGCGGTGGGTGTAGATTGCGGTGGATTGTACTTACAGGGTGTTGCTGTTGCCATTATTTTGAAGTGAATCTCCTATGCGAATTTGTGCTCCGTTCAGCCTCCTTGCAGCTCTGTTTCTGCCGGTGATTCTCACAAGAAAAATCCTGTGACAGTCGTGTAAATCCACTCTCCACCATGGGTCTCTCTGCCGTGTCGTGCTGCTGCAAGATGAATCCCGGAATCTAGGATTTCGATTTCCATCAATAGCATTGTCTGCATCAGCAAAAAATCGGAAGGTGCTGGATTGAGTGGCTCGGACTGTGGCCGCGACATTCCCTAAAAATACAGAGAGATTTACATTTAAACCGATTGTCACTGACATCTGAAAAGATCACAGACTGACCTGAAATACAACCTCCCGAATAACATCCCCTCCCTCAGTCTGTAACTCACCATCCCCTCCCTCAGTCTGTGTCTCACCATCCCCTCCCTCAGTCTGTGTCTCACCATCCCCTCCCTCCGTCTGTAACTCACCATACCCTCCCTCCGTCTGTGTCTCACCATCCCCTCCTTCAGTCTGTAACTCACCATCCCCTCCCTCAGTCTGTAACTCACCATCCCCTCCCTCCGTCTGTAACTCACCATCCCCTCCCTCCGTCTGTGACTCACCATCCCCTCCCTCAGTCTGTCACTCACCATCCCCTCCGTCCGTCTGTAACTCACCATCCCCTCCCTCAGTCTGTGTCTCACCATCCCCTCCCTCAATCTGTAACTCACCATCCCCTCCCTCCGTCAGTAACTCACCATCCCCTCCCTCAGTCTGTGCCTCACCATCCCCTCCCTCAGTCTGTGTCTCACTCCCCTCCCTCAGTCTGTAACTCACCATCCCCTCCCTCAGTCTGTAACTCACCATCCCCTCCCTCCGTCTGTAACTCACCATCCCCTCCCTCAGTATGTGTCTCACCATCCCCTCCCTCAGTCTGTGTCTCACTATCCCCTCCCTCAGTCTGTGACTCACCATCCCCTCCCTCAGTCTGTGTCTCACTCCCCTCCCTCAGTCTGTAACTCACCATCCACTCCCTCCGTCTGTAACTCACCATCCCCTCCCTCAGTCTGTGTCTCACTCCCCTACCTCCGTCTGTGTCTCACTCCCCTCCCTCCGTCTGTAGCTCACCATCCCCTCCCTCAGTCTGTAACTCACCATCCCCTCCCTCAGTCTGTGTCTCACTCCCCTCCCTCAGTCTGTAACTCACCATCCCCTCCCTCAGTCTGTGACTCACCATCCCCTCCCTCAGTCTGTGTCTCACTCCCCTCCCTCAGTCTGTAACTCACCATCCCCTCCCTCCGCCTATCGCCCACGATCCCCTCCCTCCGTCTGTGCCTCACCATCCACTCCCTCCGTCTGTAACTCACCATCCCCTCCCTCCGTCTGTGTCTCACCATCCCCTCCCTCAGTCTGTGTCTCACTCCCCTCCCTCAGTCTGTAACTCACCATCCCCTCCCTCAGTCTGTAACTCACCATCCCCTCCGTCAGTCTGTGTCTCACCATCCCCTCCCTCAGTCTGTAACTCACCATCCCCTCCCTCCGTCTGTAACTCACCATCCCTCCCTCAGTCTGTGTCTCACTCCCCTCCCTCCGTCTGTAACTCACCATCCCCTCCCTCCGTCTGTAACTCAACATCCCCTCCCTCCGTCTGTGCCTCACCATCCACTCCCTCCGTCTGTAACTCACCATCCCCTCCCTCAGTCTGTGACTCACCATCCCCTCCCTCAGTCTGTGTCTCACTCCCCTCCCTCAGTCTGTAACTCACCATCCCCTCCCTCCGTCTGTAACTCACCATCCCCTCCCTCAGTCTGTGACTCACCGTCCCCTCCCTCAGTCTGTGACTCACCGTCCCCTCCCTCCGTCTGCGCCTCGCCATCCCCTCCCTCCGTCTGTAACTCACCATCCCCTCCCTCCGTCTGCGCCTCGCCATCCCCTCCCTCCGTATGTAACTCACCATCCCCTCCCTCCGTCTGCGCCTCGCCATCCCCTCCCTCCGTCTGTAACTCACCATCCCTTCCCTCCATCTGTAACTCACCATCCCCTCCCTCCGTCTGTAACTCACCATCCCCTCCCTCCGTCTGTGTCTCACCATCCCCTCCCTCAGTCTGTGTCTCACCATCCCCTCCCTCAGTCTGTGTCTCACCATTCCCTCCCTCAGTCTGTAACTCACCATCCCCTCCCTCAGTCTGTAACTCACCATTCCCTCCCTCAGTTGCTGTCTCACCATCCCCTCCCTCCGTCTGTAACTCACCATCCCCTCCCTCAGTTGCTGTCTCACCATCCCCTCCCTCCGTCTGTAACTCACCATCCCCTCCCTCCGTCTGTGACTCACCATCCCCTCCCTCAGTCTGTAACTCACCATCCCCTCCCTCCGTCTGTAACTCACCATCCCCTCCCTCAGTCTGTGTCTCACTCCCCTCCCTCCGTCTGTAACTCACCATCCCCTCCCTCAGTCTGTGTCTCACCATCCCCTCCCTCCGTCTGTAACTCACTATCCCCTCCCTCAGTCTGTGACTCACCATCCCCTCCCTCAGTCTGTGTCTCACTCCCCTCCCTCAGTCTGTAACTCACCATCCCCTCCCTCCGTCTGTAACTCACCATCCCCTCCCTCAGTCTGTGACTCACCGTCCCCTCCCTCAGTCTGTAACTCACCATCCGCTCCCTCAGTCTGTAACTCACCATCCCATCCCTCCGTCTGCGCCTCACCATCCCCTCCCTCCGTCTGTAACTCACCATCCCCTCCCTCAGTCTGTAACTCACCATACCCTCCCTCCATCTGTAACTCACCATCCACTCCCTCCGTCTGTAACTCACCATCCCCTCCCTCCGTCTGTGTCTCACCATCCCCTCCCTCAGTCTGTGTCTCACCATTCCCTCCCTCAGTCTGTGACTCACCATCCCCTCCCTCAGTCTGTAACTCACCATCCCCTCCCTCAGTCTGTAACTCACCATTCCCTCCCTCAGTTGCTGTCTCACCATCCCCTCCCTTCGTCTGCAACTCACCATCCCCTCCCTCAGTCTGTTTCTCACCATCCCCTCCCTCCGTCTGTGTCTCACCATCCCCTCCCTCCGTCTGTGTCTCACCATCCCCTCCCTCCGTCTGTAACTCACCATACCCTCCCTCCGTCTGTGTCTCACCATCCCCTCCCTCAGTCTGTAACTCACCATCCCCTCCCTCCGTCTGTGTCTCACCATCCCCTCCCTCCGTCTGTGTCTCACCATCCCCTCCCTCTGTCTGTAACTCACCATCCCCTCCCTCAGTCTGTGTCTCACCATCCCCTCCCTCAGTCTGTAACTCACCATCCCCTCCCTCCGTCTGTGACTCACCATCCCCTCCCTCAGTCTGTCACTCACCATCCCCTCCCTCCGACTGTAACTCACCATCCCCTCCCTCAGTCTGTAACTCACCATCCCCTCCCTCCGTCTGTAACTCACCATCCCCTCCCTCAGTCTGTGTCTCACTCCCCTCCCTCAGTCTGTAACTCACCATCCCCTCCCTCAGTCTGAGTCTCACTCCCCTACCTCCGTCTGTGTCTCACTCCCCTCCCTCCGTCTGTAGCTCACCATCCCCTCCCTCAGTCTGTAACTCACCATCCCCTCCCTCAGTCTGTGTCTCACTCCCCTCCCTCAGTCTGTAACTCACCATCCCCTCCCTCCGCCTATCGCCCACGATCCCCTCCCTCCGTCTGTGCCTCACCATCCACTCCCTCCGTCTGTAACTCACCATCCCCTCCCTCCGTCTGTGTCTCACCATCCCCTCCCTCAGTCTGTGTCTCACTCCCCTCCCTCAGTCTGTAACTCACCATCCCCTCCCTCAGTCTGTAACTCACCATCCCCTCCCTCCGTCTGTAACTCACCATCCCCTCCCTCAGTCTGTAACTCACCATCCCCTCCCTCCGTCTGTAACTCACCATCCCCTCCCTCAGTCTGTGTCTCACCATCCCCTCCCTCAGTCTGTAACTCACCATCCCCTCCCTCCGTCTGTAACTCACCATCCCCTCCCTCAGTCTGTGTCTCACCATCCCCTCCCTCCGCCTGTGACTCACCATCCCCTCCCTCAGTCTGTGACTCACCATCCCCTCCGTCCGTCTGTAACTCACCATCCCCTCCCTCAGTCTGTGTCTCACCATCCCCTCCCTCAATCTGTAACTCACCATCCCCTCCCTCCGTCTGTAACTCACCATCCCCTCCCTCCGTCTGTAACTCACCATCCCCTCCCTCAGTCTGTAACTCACCATACCCTCCCTCCATCTGTAACTCACCATCCACTCCCTCCGTCTGTAACTCACCATCCCCTCCCTCAGTCTGTAACTCACCATACCCTCCCTCCATCTGTAACTCACCATCCCCTCCCTCCGTCTGTGTCTCACCATCCCCTCCCTCCGTCTGTGTCTCACCATCCCCTCCCTCAGTCTGTAACTCACCATTCCCTCCCTCAGTTGCTGTCTCACCATCCCCTCCCTCAGTCTGCAACTCACCATCCCCTCCCTCAGTCTATTTCTCACCATCCCCTCCCTCCGTCTGTGTCTCACCATCCCCTCCCTCAGTCTGTAACTCACCATCCCCTCCCTCAGTTGCTGTCTCACCATCCCCTCCCTCCGTCTGTAACTCACCATTCCCTCCCTCAGTTGCTGTCTCACCATCCCCTCCCTCCGTCTGTAACTCACCATCCCCTCCCTCAGTCTGTTTCTCACCATCCCCTCCCTCAGTCTGTTTCTCACCATCCCCTCCCTCCTTCTGTGCCTCACCATCCCCTCCCTCAGTCTGTAACTCACCATCCCCTCCCTCAGTCTGTAACTCACCATCCCCTCCCTCTGTCTGTAACTCACCATCCCCTCCCTCAGTCTGTGTCTCACCATCCCCTCCCTCAGTCTGTAACTCACCATCCCCTCCCTCCGTCTGTAACTCACCATCCCCTCCCTCAGTCTGTGTCTCACCGTCCCCTCCCTCAGTCTGTAACTCACCATCCCCTCCCTCCGTCTGTGACTCACCATCCCCTCCCTCAGTCTGTAACTCACCATCCCCTCCCTCCGTCTGTAACTCACCATCCCCTCCCTCAGTCTGTGTCTCACTCCCCTCCCTCCGTCTGTAACTCACCATCCCCTCCCTCAGTCTGTGTCTCACCATCCCCTCCCTCCTTCTGTAACTCACTATCCCCTCCCTCAGACTGTGACTCTCCATCCCCTCCCTCAATCTGTAACTCACCATCCCCTCCCTCCGTCTGTAACTACCATACCCTCCCTCCGTCTGTGTCTCACCATCCCCTCCCTCAGTCTGTAACTCACCATCCCCTCCCTCCGTCTGTGTCTCACCATCCCCTCCCTCAGTCTGTAACTCACCATCCCCTCCCTCCGTCTGCAACTCACCATCCCCTCCCTCAGTCTGTTTCTCACCATCCCCTCCCTCCTTCTGTGCCTCACCATCCCCTCCCTCAGTCTGTAACTCACCATCCCCTCCCTCAGTTGCTGTCTCACCATCCCCTCCCTCCGTCTGTAACTCACCATTCCCTCCCTCAGTTGCTGTCTCACCATCCCCTCCCTCCGTCTGTAACTCACCATCCCCTCCCTCAGTCTGTTTCTCACCATCCCCTCCCTCCTTCTGTGCCTCACCATCCCCTCCCTCAGTCTGTAACTCACCATCCCCTCCCTCAGTTGCTGTCTCACCATCCCCTCCCTCCGTCTGCAACTCACCATTCCCTCCCTCAGTTGCTGTCTCACCATCCCCTCCCTCCGTCTGTAACTCACCATCCCCTCCCTCAGTCTGTGTCTCACCATTCCCTCCCTCAGTCTGTGACTCACCATCCCCTCCCTCAGTCTGTAACTCACCATCCCCTCCCTCAGTCTGTAACTCACCATTCCCTCCCTCAGTTGCTGTCTCACCATCCCCTCCCTTCGTCTGCAACTCACCATCCCCTCCCTCAGTCTGTTTCTCACCATCCCCTCCCTCCTTCTGTGCCTCACCATCCCCTCCCTCAGTCTGTAACTCACCATCCCCTCCCTCAGTTGCTGTCTCACCATCCCCTCCCTCCATCTGTAACTCACCATTCCCTCCCTCAGTTGCTGTCTCACCATCCCCTCCCTCCGTCTGTAACTCACCATCCCCTCCCTCAGTCTGTTTCTCACCATCCCCTCCCTCCTTCTGTGCCTCACCATCCCCTCCCTCAGTCTGTAACTCACCATCCCCTCCCTCAGTTGCTGTCTCACCATCCCCTCCCTCCGTCTGTAACTCACCATTCCCTCCCTCAGTTGCTGTCTCACCATCCCCTCCCTCCGTCTGTAACTCACCATCCCCTCCCTCAGTCTGTTTCTCACCATCCCCTCCCTCCTTCTGTGACTCAACATCCCATCCCTCCTTCTGTGACTCAACATCCCCTCCCTCCGTCTGTAACTCACCATCCCCTCCCTCAGTCTGTTTCTCACCATCCCCTCCCTCCTTCTGTGCCTCACCATCCCCTCCCTCAGTCTGTAACTCACCATCCCCTCCCTCAGTTGCTGTCTCACCATCCCCTCCCTCCGTCTGTAACTCACGATTCCCTCCCTCAGTTGCTGTCTCACCATCCCCTCCCTCCGTCTGTAACTCACCATCCCCTCCCTCAGTCTGTTTCTCACCATCCCCTCCCTCCTTCTGTGCCTCACCATCCCCTCCCTCAGTCTGTAACTCACCATCCCCTCCCTCAGTTGCTGTCTCACCATCCCCTCTCTCAGTCTGTAACTCACCATCCCCTCCCTCCATCTGCGCCTCACCATCCCCTCCCTCAGTCTGTAACTCACCATCCCCTCCCTCAGTCTGTAACTCACCATCCCCTCCATCCATCTGCGCCTCACCATCCCCTCCCTCCGTCTGTAACTCACCATCCCCTCCCTCAGTCTGTTTCTCACCATCCCCTCCCTCCTTCTGTGACTCAACATCCCATCCCTCCTTCTGTGACTCAACATCCCCTCCCTCCGTCTGTAACTCACCATCCCCTCCCTCAGTCTGTTTCTCACCATCCCCTCCCTCCTTCTGTGCCTCACCATCCCCTCCCTCAGTCTGTAACTCACCATCCCCTCCCTCAGTTGCTGTCTCACCATCCCCTCCCTCCGTCTGTAACTCACGATTCCCTCCCTCAGTTGCTGTCTCACCATCCCCTCCCTCCGTCTGTAACTCACCATCCCCTCCCTCAGTCTGTTTCTCACCATCCCCTCCCTCCTTCTGTGCCTCACCATCCCCTCCCTCAGTCTGTAACTCACCATCCCCTCCCTCAGTTGCTGTCTCACCATCCCCTCTCTCAGTCTGTAACTCACCATCCCCTCCCTCCATCTGCGCCTCACCATCCCCTCCCTCAGTCTGTAACTCACCATCCCCTCCCTCAGTCTGTAACTCACCATCCCCTCCATCCATCTGCGCCTCACCATCCCCTCCCTCAGTCTGTAACTCACCATACCCTCCCTCCATCTGTAACTCACCATCCACTCCCTCCGTCTGTAACTCACCATCCCCTCCCTCCGCCTATAGCCCACCATCCCCTCCCTCCGCCTGTGCCTCACCATCCCCTCCCTCCGTCTGTGTCTCACCATCCCCTCCCTCAGTCTGCGTCTCACCATTCCCTCCCTCAGTCTGTGACTCATCATCCCCTCCCTCAGTCTGTGTCTCACTCCCCTCCCTCAGTATGTAACTCAACATCCCCTCCCTCAGTTTGTAACTCACCATCCCCTCCCTCCGTCTGTGTCTCACCATCCCCTCCCTCAGTCTGTGTCTCACCATCCCCTCCCACAGACTGTCTCTCACCATTCCCTCCCTCACTCTGTGTCTCACTCCCCTCCCTCAGTTTGTAACTCACCATCCCCTCCCTCCGTCTGTGTCTCACCATCCCCTCCCTCAGTCTGCGTCTCACCATCCCCTCCCACAGACTGTCTCTCACCATTCCCTCCCTCACTCTGTGTCTCACTCCCCTCACTCAGTATGTAACTCAACATCCACTCCCTCAGTTTGTAACTCACCATCCCCTCCCACAGACTGTCTCTCACCATTCCCTCCCTCACTCTGTGTCTCACTCCCCTCCCTCAGTATGTAACTCACCATCCCCTCCCTCATTCTGTGACTCACCATCCCCTCCCTCAGTCTGTAACTCACCATCCCCTCCCTCCGTCTGTAACTCACCATCCCCTCCCTCAGTCTGTAACTCACCATACCCTCCCTCCATCTGTAACTCACCATCCACTCCCTCCGTCTGTAACTCACCATCCCCTCCCTCCGCCTATAGCCCACGATCCCCTCCCTCCGTCTGTGCCTCACCATCCACTCCCTCCGTCTGTAACTCACCATCCCCTCCCTCCGTCTGTGTCTCACCATCCCCTCCCTCAGTCTGTGTCTCACCATTCCCTCCCTCAGTCTGTGACTCACCATCCCCTCCCTCAGTCTGTAACTCACCATCCCCTCCCTCAGTCTGTAACTCACCATTCCCTCCCTCAGTTGCTGTCTCACCATCCCCTCCCTTCGTCTGCAACTCACCATCCCCTCCCTCAGTCTGTTTCTCACCATCCCCTCCCTCCTTCTGTGCCTCACCATCCCCTCCCTCAGTCTGTAACTCACCATCCCCTCCCTCAGTTGCTGTCTCACCATCCCCTCCCTCCGTCTGTAACTCACCATTCCCTCCCTCAGTTGCTGTCTCACCATCCCCTCCCTCCGTCTGTAACTCACCATCCCCTCCCTCAGACTGTTTCTCACCATCCCCTCCCTCCTTCTGTGCCTCACCATCCCCTCCCTCAGTCTGTAACTCACCATCCCCTCCCTCAGTTGCTGTCTCACCATCCCCTCCCTCCGTCTGTAACTCACCATTCCCTCCCTCAGTTGCTGTCTCACCATCCCCTCCCTCCGTCTGTAACTCACCATCCCCTCCCTCAGTCTGTTTCTCACCATCCCCTCCCTCCTTCTGTGACTCAACATCCCCTCCCTCCGTCTGTAACTCACCATTCCCTCCCTCAGTTGCTGTCTCACCATCCCCTCCCTCCGTCTGTAACTCACCATCCCCTCCCTCAGTCTGTTTCTCACCATCCCCTCCCTCCTTCTGTGCCTCACCATCCCCTCCCTCAGTCTGTAACTCACCATCCCCTCCCTCAGTTGCTGTCTCACCATCCCCTCCCTCCATCTGTAACTCACCATTCCCTCCCTCAGTTGCTGTCTCACCATCCCCTCCCTCCATCTGCGCCTCACCATCCCCTCCCTCAGTCTGTACCCATCCCCTCCCTCAGTCTGTAACTCACCATCCCCTCCCTCCATCTGCGCCTCACCATCCCCTCCCTCCGTCTGGAACTCACCATCCCCTCCCTCAGTCTGTAACTCACCATCCCCTCCATCCATCTGCGCCTCACCATCCCCTCCCTCAGTCTGTAACTCACCATACCGTCCCTCCATCTGTAACTCACCATCCACTCCCTCCGTCTGTAACTCACCATCCCCTCCCTCCGCCTATAGTCCACCATCCCCTCCCTCCGCCTGTGCCTCACCATCCACTCCCTCCGTCTGTAACTCACCATCCCCTCCCTCCGTCTGTGTCTCACCATCCCCTCCCTCAGTCTGCGTCTCACCATTCCCTCCCTCAGTCTGTGACTCATCATCCCCTCCCTCAGTCTGTGTCTCACTCCCCTCCCTCAGTATGTAACTCAACATCCCCTCCCTCAGTTTGTAACTCACCATCCCCTCCCTCCGTCTGTGTCTCACCATCCCCTCCCACAGACTGTCTCTCACCATTCCCTCCCTCACTCTGTGTCTCACTCCCCTCCCTCAGTTTGTAACTCACCATCCCCTCCCTCCGTCTGTGTCTCACCATCCCCTCCCTCAGTCTGCGTCTCACCATCCCCTCCCACAGACTGTCTCTCACCATTCCCTCCCTCACTCTGTGTCTCACTCCCCTCCCTCAGTATGTAACTCACCATCCCCTCCCTCATTCTGTGACTCACCATCCCCTCCCTCAGTCTGCAGCTCACCATCCCCTCACTCAGTCTGTGTCTCACCATCCCTCCCTCAGTCTGTAACTCACCATCCCCTCCCTCAGTCTGTGTCTCACCATCCCCTCCCTCAGTCTGTGTCTCACCATCCCCTCCCTCAGTCTGTAGCTCACCATTCCCTCGCTCAGTCTGTAACTCACCATCCCCTCCCTCAGTCTGTGTCTCACTCCCCTCCCTCAGTCTGTGACTCACCATCCCCTCCCTCTGTCTGTAAGTCACCATCCCCTCCCTCAGTCTGTAACTCACTATCCCCTCCCTCAGTCTGTTACTCACCATCCCCTCCCTCTGTCTGTATCTCACCATCCCCTCCCTCTGTCTGTAACTCAGCATCCCCTCCCTCTGTCTGTAACTCACCATCCCCTCCCTCAGTCTGTAACTCACCATCCCCTCCCTCAGTCTGTAACTCACCATCCCCTCCCTCTGTCTGTAACTCACCATCCCCTCCCTCAGTCTGTAACTCACCATCCCCTCCCTCAGTCTGTGACTCACCATCACCTCCCTCAGTCTGTAACTCACCATCCCCTCCCTCAGTCTGTGACTCACCATCCCCTCCCTCAGTCTGTAACTCACTATCCCCTCCCTCAGTCTGTAACTCACCATCCCCTCCCTCAGTCTGTAACTCACCATCCCCTCCCTCAGTCTGTGTCTCACCATCCCCTCCCTCAGTCTTTAACTCACCATCCCCTCCCTCAGTCTGTAACTCACTATCCCCTCCCTCAGTCTGTAACTCACCATCCCCTCCCTCAGTCTGTAACTCACCATCCCCTCCCTCTGTCTGTAACTCACTATCCCCTCCCTCAGTCTGTGTCTCACTCCCCTCCCTCTGTCTGTAACTCACCATCCCCTCCCTCAGTCTGTGTCTCACCATCCCCTCCCTCTGTCTGTAACTCACCATCCCCTCCCTCAGTCTGTAACTCACCATCCCCTCCCTCAGTCTGTGTCTCACCATCCCCTCCCTCAGTCTGAGTTTAAGCATCCCCTCCCTCAGTCTGTAACTCACCATCCCCTCCCTCAGTCTGTGTCTCACCATCCCCTCCCTCAGTCTGAGTTTAAGCATCCCCTCCCTCAGTCTGTAACTCACATCCCCTCCCTCAGTCTATGTCTCACCATCCCCTCCCTCAAGTCTGTGTCTCACCATCCCCTCACTCAGTCTGTAACTCACCATCCTCCCCCTCAGTCTGTAACTCATCAATCCCTCCCTCAGTCAGTGTCTCACCATCTCCTCCCTCAGTCTGTAACTCACCATCCCCTCACTCAGTCTGAGTCTAAGCATCCCCTCCCTCAGTCTGTAACTCACCACCCCCTCCAACAGTCTATGTCTCACCATCCCCTCCCTCAAGTCTGTGTCTCACCATCCCCTCACTCAGTCTGTAACTCACCATCCTCCCCCTCAGTCTGTAACTCATCAATCCCTCCCTCAGTCAGTGTCTCACCATCGCCTCCCTCAGTCTGTAACTCACCATTCTCTCCCTCAGTCTGTTACTCACCATACCCTCACTCATTCTGTGTCTCACCATCCCCTCCCTCAGTCTGTGTCTCACCATCCCCTCCCTCAGTCTGTGTCTCACCATCCCCTCCCTCAGTCTGTAACTCACATCCCCTCCCTCAGTCTGAGTCTAAGCATCCCCTCCCTCAGTCTGTAACTCACCATCCCCTCCCTCAGTCTGAGTCTAAGCATCCCCTCCCTCAGTCTGTAACTCATCATCCCCTCCCTCAGTCTGTAACTCACCATCCCCTCCCTCAGTCTGAGTCTAAGCATCCCCTCCCTCAGTCTGTAACTCACCATCCCCTCCCTCAGTCTGAGTCTAAGCATCCCCTCCCTCAGTCTGTAACTCACCATCCCCTCCCTCAGTCTGAGTCTAAGCATCCCCTCCCTCAGTCTGTAACTCACCATCCCCTCCCTCAGTCTGAGTCTAAGCATCCCCTCCCTCAGTCTGTAACTCACCACCCCCTCCAACAGTCTATGTCTCACCATCCCCTCCCTCAAGTCTGTGTCTCACCATCCCCTCACTCAGTCTGTAACTCACCATCCTCCCCCTCAGTCTGTAACTCATCAATCCCTCCCTCAGTCAGTGTCTCACCATCGCCTCCCTCAGTCTGTAACTCACCATTCTCTCCCTCAGTCTGTTACTCACCATACCCTCACTCATTCTGTGTCTCACCATCGCCTCCCTCAGTCTGTAACTCACCATCCCCTCCCTCAGTCTGTGTCTCACCATCCCCTCCCTCAGTCTGTGTCTCACCATCCCCTCCCTCAGTCTGTAACTCACATCCCCTCCCTCAGTCTGAGTCTAAGCATCCCCTCCCTCAGTCTGTAACTCACCATCCCCTCCCTCAGTCTGAGTCTAAGCATCCCCTCCCTCAGTCTGTAACTCATCATCCCCTCCCTCAGTCTCTAACTCATCATCCCCTCCCTCAGTCTGTAACTCACCATCCCCTCCCTCAGTCTGAGTCTAAGCATCCCCTCCCTCAGTCTGTAACTCACCATCCCCTCCCTCAGTCTGAGTCTAAGCATCCCCTCCCTCAGTCTGTAACTCACCATCCCCTCCCTCAGTCTGAGTCTAAGCATCCCCTCCCTCAGTCTGTAACTCATCATCCCCTCCCTCAGTCTGAGTCGAAGCATCCCCTCCCTCAGTCTGTAACTCACCATCCCCTCCCTCAGTCTGAGTCTAATCATCCCCTCCCTCAGTCTGTAACTCACCATCCCCTCCCTCAGTCTGAGTCTAAGCATCCCCTCCCTCAGTCTGTAACTCACCATCCCCTCCCTCAGTCTGAGTCTAAGCATCCCCTCCCTCAGTCTGTAACTCACCATCCCCTCCCTCAGTCTGTAACTCACCATCCCCTCACTCAATCTGTAACTCACCAGCCCCTCCCTCAGTCTGTAACTCACCACCCCCTCCAACAGTCTATGTCTCACCATCCCCTCCCTCAAGTCTGTGTCTCACCATCCCCTCACTCAGTCTGTAACTCACCATCCTCCCCCTCAGTCTGTAACTCATCAATCCCTCCCTCAGTCAGTGTCTCACCATCGCCTCCCTCAGTCTGTAACTCACCATTCTCTCCCTCAGTCTGTTACTCACCATACCCTCACTCATTCTGTGTCTCACCATCGCCTCCCTCAGTCTGTAACTCACCATTCCCTCCCTCAGTCTGTGTCTATCCCTCCCTCAGCCAATCACTCACTATGCCCTCGATCCGTTTGAACTCATTATCTCCTCCCTCAGTCTGTGTCTCACTATCTCCTCCCTCACTCTGTGTCTCACTATCTCCTCCCTCAGTCTGTGTCTCACTATCTCCTCCCTCAGTCTGTGTCTCACTATTGCTTCCCTCAGTCTGAGTCTCACTATCTCCTCCCTCAGTCTGAGTCTCACTATCTCCTCCCTCAGTCTGTGTCTCACTATCTTCTCCCTCAGTCTGAGTCTCACTATCTCCTCCCTCAGTCTGAGTATCACTATCTCCTCCCTCAGTCTGTGTCTCACTATCTCCTCCCTCATTCTGAGTCTCACTATCTCCTCCCTCAGTCTGAGTATCACTATCTCCTCCCTCAGTCTGTGTCTCCCTATCTCCTCCCCTCAGTCTGAGTCTCACTATTGCCTCCCTCAGTCTGTGTATCACTAACTCCTCCCTCAATCTGTGTCTCACTATCCCCTCCCTCAGTCTGTGTCTCACTATCTCCTCTCTCAGACTAACCCCTCCCTCTGTAATTAAAAACAAGAAATGCTGGAACCACTCAGCAGGTCTGGCAGCATCTGTGGAAAGAGAAGCAGAGTTAACGTTTCGGGTCACTGACACAGAAACACTGACACTGTCTCACCGACACAGACTCACCAACACAGACTCACTGATACCGACTCACCGACACAGTTTCACTGACACATACACTCCGACACAGCCCCATAGACACAGACTTACCGACACTGACTCCCCGACACAGTCTCACCGACAGAGACTCACCGACACAGAGTCACTGACAGAGACTCACCGACAGAGCTGCACCGACACAGACACACCGAGAGAGACACACCGAGAGAGACACACCGACAGAGACTCACCGACACAGTCTCACCGACACAGTCTCACCGACACAGACTCACCGACAGAGACTCACCTACAAAGACTCACCTACAAAGACTCACCAACACAGACGCACCGGCACAGACTCACCAATACAGACACTGGGAGACAGACACTCTGACACAGACTCACCGACACAGACACTTCGACAGTCTCATCAACTCAGACCCACCGACAGAGATACACTGACAAAGACTGACCGAAACAGTCTCACTGACACAGACTCACCAACAGAGACTCACCGACACAGACTCACCGACACAGACCCACCGACACAGACCCACCGACACAGACCCACCGACACAGACCCACTGACACAGACTCACCGGCACAGATTCACCGACACAGACCCACCGACACAGACCCACCGACACTGATCACCGACATAGACCCACTGGCACAGACTCACCAACACTGATCACCGACATAGACCCACTGGCACAGACTCACCGACACTGATCACCGACAGAGACCCACCGGCACAGATTCACCGACACAGACCCACCGACACAGACCCACCGGCACAGACTCACTGACACATACTCACCGACACAGACCCACCGACACAGACCCACCGACACAGACCCACTGACACAGACTCACCGGCACAGATTCACCGACACAGACCCACCGACACAGACCCACCGACACAGATTCACCGACACAGACCCACCGGCACAGACTCACTGACACAGACTCACCGACACAGACTCACCGACACAGACTCACCGACACAGACCCACCGACAAAGACTCACGGACACTGACTCACCGACACAGACTCACCGACACAGACCCACCGGCACAGACCCACCGGCACAGACCCACCGGCACAGACTCACCGACACTGACTCACCGACACAGACTCACCGACACAGACCCACCGGCACAGACCCACCGGCACAGACCCACCGGCACAGACCCACCGACACAGACCCACCGGCACAGACACACCGGCACAGACACACCGACACAGACTCACCGACACAGACTCACCGACACAGACCCACCGGCACAGACACACTGACAGAGACACATCGACACACTCACACCGGCACAGAATCATCGACACAGACGCACCGACAAAGCCTCACCGACTAAGACTCACCGACAGAGACACACAGACACATACTCACTGACAAGAGACACACAGACACAGATTCACCTACATAGTTACACTGACAGAGAGCATAGACACAGACTCACCGACACAGACTCGCCGACACAGACTCACCGACACAGACCCACCGACACAGACCCACTGACACAGACTCACCGACACAGACTCACCGACACAGACTCACCGACACAGACTCACCGACACAGACTTACCAGCACAGACCCACCGGCACAGGCTCACCGACACAGACCCACTGACACAGACTCACCGACACAGACTCACCGACACAGACTTACCAACACAGACTCACCGACACAGACCCACCGGCACAGACTCACCGACACAGACCCACCGGCACAGACTCACCGACACAGACCCACCAGCACAGACCCACCGGCACAGACTCACCGACACAGACGCACTGACACAGACCCACCGGCACAGACTCACCGACACAGATTCACCGACACAGACCCACCAGCACAGACCCACCGGCACAGACCCACCAACACAGACCCACCGGCACAGACTCACCGACACAGACCCACCAGCACAGACCCACCGGCACAGACCCACCGGCACAGACCCACCGACACAGACTCACCGACACAGACTCACCGGCACAGACCCACCGGCACAGACCCACCGGCACAGACCCACCGACACAGACTCACCGACACAGACTCACCGACACAGACCCACCGGCACAGACACACTGACAGAGACACATCGACACACTCACACCGGCACAGAATCATCGACACAGACGCACCGACAAAGCCTCACCGACTAAGACTCACCGACAGAGACACACAGACACATACTCACTGACAAGAGACACACAGACACAGATTCACCTACATAGTTACACTGACAGAGAGCATAGACACAGACTCACCGACACAGACTCACCGACACAGACTCACCGACACAGACCCACCGACACAGACCCACTGACACAGACTCACCGACACAGACTCACCGACACAGACTCACCGACACAGACTCACCGACACAGACTTACCAGCACAGACCCACCGGCACAGGCTCACCGACACAGACCCACTGACACAGACTCACCGACACAGACTCACCGACACAGACTTACCAACACAGACTCACCGACACAGACCCACCGGCACAGACTCACCGACACAGACCCACCGGCACAGACTCACCGACACAGACCCACCAGCACAGACCCACCGGCACAGACTCACCGACACAGACGCACTGACACAGACCCACCGGCACAGACTCACCGACACAGATTCACTGACACAGACCCACCAGCACAGACCCACCGGCACAGACCCACCAACACAGACCCACCGGCACAGACTCACCGACACAGACTCACCGACACAGACCCACCAGCACAGACCCACCGGCACAGACCCACCGGCACAGACCCACCGACACAGACTCACCGACACAGACTCACCGACACAGACCCACCGGCACAGACCCACCGGCACAGACCCACCGACACAGACTCACCGACACAGACCCACCGGCACAGACCCACCGGCACAGACCCACCGGCACAGACTCACCGACACAGACTCACCGACACAGACCCACCAACACAGACCCACCGGCACAGTCCCACTGGCACAGACTCACCAACACAGACTTACCGACACAGACCCACCGACACAGACCCACCGGCACAGACCCACTGGCACAGACCCACCGGCACAGACTCACCGACACAGACTCACCGACACAGACCCACCAGCACAGACCCACCGGCACAGACCCACCGGCACAGACTCACCGACACAGACTCACCGACACAGACCCACCAGCACAGACCCACCGGCACAGACCCACCGGCACAGACTCACCAATACAGACGCACTGACACAGACCCACCAGCACTGACCCACCAGCACTGACCCACCGGCACAGACTCACCGACACAGACGCACTGACACAGACTCACTGACACAGACTCACCGACACAGACTCACCGACACAGACTCACCGACACAGACCCACCGGCACAGACTCACCAACACAGACCCACCGGCACAGACTCACCGACACAGACCCACCGGCACAGACCCACCGGCACAGACTCACCGGCACAGACTCACCGACACAGACCCACTGGCACAGACTCATCGACACAGACCCACCGGCACAGACTCACCAACACAGACCCACCGGCACGGACTCACCGACACAGACGCACTGGCACAGACTCACCGGCACGGACTCACCGGCACGGACTCACCGACACAGATGCACTGGCACAGACTCACCGGCACAGACTCACCGGCACAGACTCATCGACACAGACCCACCGGCACAGACTCACCAACACAGACCCACCGGCACAGACTCACCAACACAGACTCACCAACACAGACTCACCAACACAGACCCACCGGCACAGACCCACCGGCACGGACTCACCGACACAGACGCACTGGCACAGACCCACCGGCACAGACTCACCGACACAGACGCACTGACACAGACCCATTGGCTGAAACTCCCTGACACAGACTCACCAACACAGAGACACACCAACACAGACCCACTGACACAGACACATCGACACAAACACATCGACAGTCTCACCGACAGGGACTCACCGACACACACCGACCCAGATTGACTGACATAGACACACCGACATAGACACACCGACACAGTCACACCGACACAGACTCAGCGACAGACTCACCGACCATCACACACAGACACACCATCCCCCGGCTGTGCCCATGTTCCGCTGACCCCTATCAGAGTTGTGACTGTTTGTGCTCAGGTAGCTGTCAGTCAGGGACAGTACCATCCATCACAGACTGAACCTGGTCTCAGTCACTGAGTACTGACCCAGTCTGACCAGCACCAGTCTGTACTAATAACCAGTGTCAATGGGAATCAAACACTGGCTGAACCGCAGTCAGATCCTTCTTAGTTTTCCTGCCCGTGTTTGTAACTAGTGGTAACTGACACACACATTAATTTCTTACCTGCTCTGTGATGAGCTTCAGCAATTCCCCAGAGACAGGCAAACACCAGCAGGTAATAGAACTTCATGCTGCAGGAATCACACAGAGGTGGAAATGTTATTCACGTTGACAATGGAGGTTTTAGAATTGTGAGAAAGTGCATAAGAACATAAGAAATAGGAATAAGTCCATTCGGCCCCTTAAGCCTGCTCTGCCATTCAATAAGATCATGGGTGATTTGATCGTGGCCTCAACTCCATGTTCCTACCCTCCCCACATAACTCTTTACTCCCTTGTAGATCAAAAATCTGTCCAACTCAATCTTGAATATTCAATGACCCAGCTTCCACTGCTCTCTGGGGAGGAGAATTCCAAAGACTAACAATCCTCTGAGAAGAAATTCCTCTTCATCTGAAACGAGGAATTAAGAGGGCTAAAAGAGGTCATGAAATATCTTTAGCAAACAGGGTTAAAGAAAATCCCAAAGCCTTTTATTCATATATAAGGAGCAAGAGGGTAACTAGAGAAAGGATTGGCCCACTCAAGGACAAAGGAGGAAAGTTATGCGTGGAGTCAGAGAAAATGGGTGAGATTCTAAACGAGTACTTTGCATCGGTATTCACCGAGGAGAGGGACATGACGGATGTTGAGGTTAGGAACAGATGTTTGATTACTCTAGGTCAAGTCGGCATAAGGAGGGAGGAAGTGTTGGGTATTCTAAAAGGCATTAAGGTGGACAAGTCCCCAGGTCCGGATGGGATCTATCCCAGGTTTCTGAGGGAAGCGAGAGAGGAAATAGCTGGGGCCTTAACAGATAGCTTTGCAGCATCCTTAAACACGGGTGAGGTCCCGGAGGACTGGAGAATTGCTAATGTTGTCCCCTTGTTTAAGAAGGGTAGCAGGGAAAATCCAGGTAATTATAGACCGGTGAGCCTGACGTCAGTGGTAGGGAAGCTGCTGGAGAAGATACTGAGGGATAGGATCTATTCCCATCTGGAAGAAAATGGGTTTATCAGTGATAGGCAACATGGTTTTGTGCAGGGAAGGTCATGTCTTACCAACTTAATAGAATTCTTTGAGGAAGTGACAAAGTTGATTGATGAGGGAAGGGCTGTAGATGTCATATACATGGACTTCAGTAAGGCGTTTGATAAGGTTCCCCATGGCAGGCTGATGGAGAAAATGAAGGCGCATGGGGCCCAGGGTGTACTAGCTAGATGGATAAAGAACTGGCTGGGCAACAGGAGACAGAGAGTAGCAGTAGAAGGGAGTTTCTCAAAATGGAGACGTGTGACCAGTGGTGTTCCACAGGGATCCGTGCTGGGACCACTGTTGTTTGTGATATACATTAATGATTTGGAGGAAAGTATAGATGGACTGATTAGCAAGTTTGCAGACGACACTAAGATTGGTGGAGTAGCAGATAGTGAAGGGGACTGTCAGAGAATACAGCAGAATATAGATAGATTGGAGAGTTGGGCAGAGAAATGGCAGATGGAGTTCAATCAGGGCAAATGCGAGGTGATGCATTTTGGAAGATCCAATTTAAGAGTGAACTATACAGTAAATGGAAAAGTCCTGGGGAAAATTGATGTCCAGAGAGATTTGGGTGTTCAGGTCCACTGTTCCCTGAAGGTGGCAACGCAGGTAAATAGAGTGGTCAAGAAGGCATACGGCATGCTTTCCTTCATCGGACGGGGTATTGAGTACAAGAGTTGGCAGGTCATGTTACAGTTGTATAGGACTTTGGTTCGGCCACATTTGGAATACTGCGTGCAGTTCTGGTCGCCACATTACCAAAAGGATGTGGATGCTTTGGAGAGGGTGCAGAGGAGGTTCACCAGGATGTTGCTGGTATGGAGGGCGCTAGCTATGAAGAGAGGTTGAGTAGATTAGGATTATTTTCATTAGAAAGACGGAGGTTGAGGGGGGACCTGATTGAGGTGTACAAAATCATGAGAGGTATAGACAGGGTGGATAGCAAGAAGCTTTTTCCCAGAGTGGGGGATTCAATTACTAGGGGTCACGAGTTCAAAGTGAGAGGGGAAAAGTTTAGGGGGGATATGCGTGGAAAGTTCTTTACGCAGAGGGTGGTGGGTGCCTGGAACGCGTTGCCAGCGGAGGTGGTAGATGCGGGCACGATGGCGTCTTTTAAGATGTATCTAGACAGATACATGAATGGGCAGGAAGTAAAGAGATACAGACCCTTAGAAAATAGGCGACATGTTTAGATAGAGGATCTGAATCGGCACAGGCTTGGAGTGCCGAAGGGCCTGTTCCTGTGCTGTAATTTTCTTTGTTCTTTGTTCTTTGTTCTGTCTCCGTCTTAAATGGGAGACCCCTTATTCTGAAACTGTGTCCCCTAGTTCCAGATTCCCCCAGGAGGGGAAACATCCTCTCAGTATCCACCCTGTCAAGCCCCCCTCAGAATCTTGCATATTTCAATAAGTTCACCTCTCACTCTTCTAAACTCCAATGAGTATCGGCCCAACCTGCTCAACCTTTCCTCATAAGACGACCCCTTCCAGAATCAGTCTAGTGAACCTTCTCTGAACCGCTTCCAATGCAAGGATATCCCTCCTTAAATCAGGAGACCAAAACTGTATACAACACTCTAGGTGTGGTCTCACCAGTGCTCTGTGCAGTTGTAGCAAGACTTCCCTACTTTTATACTCCAGCCCCATTGCAATAAAGACCAACATTCCATTTGCCTTCCGAATCACTTGCTGTATCTGCATGCTAACCTTTTGTGATTCATGCAAAGGGACACGCAGATCCCTCTGTACCGCAGCATTCTGCAGTCTCTCTCCATTTAAAGAATATTTTGCTTTTCTATTCTTCCTGCCAAAGTTGACAACCTCACATTTTCCCACATTATAGTCCATCTGTCAAGTTTCTGTTTTCTCACTTAACCTATCTATATCCCTTTTCCAGACACTTTGTGTCCTTCTCACAACTTGCTTTCCAACTTATCTTTGTATCATTTGCAATTTTGGCTACAATACTCTTATTCCCTTCATCCAAGTCATTAATATAGATTGTAAATAGTTGAGGTCCCAGCACTGATCCCTGTGGCACTCCACTAGTTACAGCTTGCCAACCTGAAAATTCCCCATTTATCCCGACTCTCTGTTTCCTGTTAGTTAGCCAATCCTCTATCCATACTAATATATTACCCCATCACATGAGCTCTTTTCTTGTGTAGTAACGTTTTGGAAATCCAAATACACTACATCTACTGGTTCCCCTTTATCCACCCTGCTTGTTACATCCTCAAAGAACTCTAATAAATTTGTCAATCATGATTTCCTTTCGTAAAACCGTGCTGACTTTTTCTGATTGCATTATGTTTTCTTAATATTCTGCTACTGCTTCCTTATTAATGGATTCCAGTATTTTCCTGACTTATATTTTCCTGCTTTCTGTTTCCCTCCTTTCTTGATCAGAGGTGCTACATTTGTGGTTTTCCAGTCCACTAGGACCTTTCCAGAATCTAGGGAATTTTGGAAGATTACAACCAGTGCATCCACTATCTCTGCAGCCACTTCTTTTCAGGTCTGAGGATGCAGGTTATCAGATCCAGGGGACTTGTTAGCTTTTAGTCCCATTAGTTTACTTAGTACTTTTTCTCTAGTGATATTGATTGTTTCAAGTTCCTTCCTCCTCTTTGCCTCTGGATTTTCTACTATACTTGGCATGCTCATAATGCCTTCTACTGTGAAGACTGATTCAACATACTTCCTCAAAGTTTCTGCCGTTTCCTTGTTTTCCATTGTTAATTCCCCAGCCTCACCCTCTAAGGGACAATATTTGTTTTAGCTATTCTCTTCATTTTTATATACTTGTAGAAACTCTTATTGACTGTTCTTAAATTTCTTGCTAGTTTATTCTCATATTTTAATTTCTCCCTTTTATTTTAGTCATCCTCTACTGGTATCTAAATTTTTCCCAATCTTCTGGCCCACCACTAATCTTCACAGCATTGTTTATTTTTATTTATTTAGAGATACAACACTAAAACAGGCCCTTCGGCCCACCGAGTCTGTGCCGACCAAAAACCACCTACTTATACTAACCCTACAGTAATTCCATATTCCCTACCACCTACCTACACTAGGGGCAATTTACAACAGCCAATTTACCTATCACCTGCAAGTCTTTGGCTGTGGGAGGAAACCAGAGCACCCGGAGAAAACCTACACAGTCACAGGGAGAACTTGCAAACTCCACACAAGCAGTACCCAGAATCGAACCCAGGTCCCTGGAGCTGTGAGGCTGCGGTGCTAACCACTGCGCCACTGTGCCATGCCTTTTCTTTTCAGTTTAATACCATCCTTATTTAGTTAGCACGGATGGAGCATCCGGCTCATAGATTCTTTCTTGCTCAATGGAATATATCTTTATTGAATGTTATAAAATATCTCCTTAAATGTCTGCCATGGTTTATCCACTATCTTATCTTTTAACCTATTTTCCCAATTCAATTTAGCCAAGTCTATCTTCATATCTTTGTAATTGCCTTTATTTAAATTTAAGACATAAGTTTCAGACATAAGCTTCTCACCCTCAGACTGAATGTGAAATTCTATCAAGCTATGATCATCAGCCTAAATGATCCTTTACCACAAGATCATTAATTAATCCTGCCTCATTACACATTGCCAGATCTAAAATAGTCTGTTTCATAGTTTGTTCCACAATCTATTGTTGTAAGACACTGTCCCACAAAGAAAAAGGGTGAGACAGCCAAGTCTTGAGCCCCAGGGATGTAAAGGAGCTTACAGGGTAAGATAAGGCAGAAAAGGAAAGTTTATTTCCGACACCGAGAACTCAATACTACAGAAAGCCGAGAAGAGTATAGAAAGTGGAGGGGTGAAATCACAGAGGAAATTAGGAAAGCAAAGAGAGGGCATGAAATAAGGTGATGCATTTGGGGAGGTCAAACAAAGCAAAGGTGTTCACCTTGGGTGAATGTCCACAGATCCCTGAAGGTAGCAGGACAGGTTGATAAGGGGGTTAAGAAGGCAAATAGGATCACAGGAACAGGAGTAGGCCATTCAGCCTATCGAGCCTGCCCCGACATTCAATATGATCATGGCTGATTCAACGCCTTTTTCTCACACTATTCTCATATCTCCTTTGTCATTTGTATTTAGAAATCTGTCAATCTCTGCTTTAAACATACTCAATGACTGAGCTTCCACAGCCCTCTGGGGTAGAGAATTCCAAAGATTCACAACCCTCTGAGTAAAGAAATTTCTCCACATCTCTGTCCTAAGTGGCTTCCCCCTTCTTTTGAAATTGTGTCCCTGGTTGGGGAGTCTACAACCAGGGGAAACATCTTACCTGCATCATCCCTTTAAGTATTTTGTAGGTTTCAATGAGATCACTTCTCATTCTTCAAAACTCCAGACAAATTAAATTGGCAAAGGCAGCCTTGAGGATGAGTTCATAGAGTGTATTAGTATCATAGAAAGTTTAAGGCACAGAAAGAGGCCACTTGACCCATCGTGTCTGTGCTGGCTGAAAAACAATCCACCCATTCTAAACCCGCCTTCCAGCATTTGGTCCATCGACCTGCAGATTACGGCACTTGAGGTGCATATCCAGACTCCTTTTGAATGAGTTGAGGGTCTCTGCCTCAACTACCCTTTCAGGCAGTGAGTTCCAGACGATCACCATCCTCTGGGTTAAAAAAAAATGTTCTCATCTCTCTGCTAATTTTTCTACCAATCACTGAAT
Source organism: Heterodontus francisci (assembly GCF_036365525.1). Classification (NCBI taxonomy): domain Eukaryota; kingdom Metazoa; phylum Chordata; class Chondrichthyes; order Heterodontiformes; family Heterodontidae; genus Heterodontus; species Heterodontus francisci. Next base: position 223,353,694 of record NC_090372.1, on the reverse strand, counting down.
CTGTGCCCCTTAGTCACTGACCTCTCTGCTAAGGTGAATAGACCCTTCACCTCCACTCTATCCAGGCCCCTCAAAATTTTGTACATTTCAATCAGATCTCCCCTCAGCCTTCTCTGTTCCAAGGAGAACAACCCCAGCCTATTCAATCTTTCCAGAATATTTTTAAGGCAGAGGTACCTAGATTCTTGATAAGCAAGGGGGGGTGAAAGGTTATCGGGGGTAGGCGGGAATGTGGAGTTGAGGTTACAATCAGATCAGCCATGAATGTATTGAATGGCGGAGCAGGCTCAAGAGGCCGAGTGGCCTCCTCCTGCTCCTAATTCGGATGTTAGAATGTTTGTAAATCATTGAAAGTTGAAGAACAATTTCAGAAAATGGTTAATAAAGATATGGAATCCTGGGTTTTATAAATAGAGGCATAGAGTACAAAAACAAGGAAGTTATGGTGAACCTTTATAAAACACTGGTTTGGTCTCAACTGGAATATTGTGTCCAATTCTGGGCACCACACTTTAGGAAGGATGTGAGGGCATTAGAGAGGGTGCAGAAAAGATTCATGAGAATGGTTCCAGGGATGAGGGACTTCAGTTACTTAGATAGACTGGAGAAGCTGAGGCTGTTCTCCTTAGAGAAGATTGAGAGGAGATTTGATAGAGGTGTTCAAAATCATGAGGGATCTGGACAGAGTAGATAGAGAGAAAGTGTTCCCATTGGCGGAAAGGTCAAGAACCAGAGGAGACCAATTGACGGTGAATGGCGAAAGAACCAAAGCAACATGAACAAAATCTGTTTTTACACAGTGAGTGATTAAGATTTGGAATGGACTGCCTGAGAGTGTGGACAAGGTAGATAAATCATCTGAAATGAATTCGAAAGGCTACTGGGAAATGTGCTCTATACCAGAAATCCAGTTGCGAAGAATAAAACTTCAGCCAACCTTTATACCGTTTTATCTTTATTTACATAGTTACCAATTACAAACATAAACACAGTGTGATGAAAGACCCCCTTCTGTGTTGTAACAATTTTATAATTCTATGACTCCCTGATATCTAGAAGGGTAAAAGTGATTTGATTGAGCACTTTAGGATTTTGGAATGAATTCATAGGGTAGACAGAGATAAACTTTCACTGCTGGTGGGGGAATCAAGGACAAGGGGGACATAACCTTAAAAAAGAGATAGGTCATTCAGCAGAGAAGTTAGGCAACACTTTTTCATGCAAAGGATAGTAGAAAATTGGAACTCTGGCACAAAAAGCAGTACTTGCTCAATCAATCAATTTAACTCTGAGGTTGATGTACTTCTGTTAGACAAAAGTATTAAGGGATATGGAGCCAAGGCACATAGATAGAGTTAGGATACAGATCAGCCATGATCTGCTTGAATGGCAGAAGAGGCTTGAAAGGCTATAGCTGTCCATCAGTTTTTTAAAATTCATTTTTCAGATGCGGGTTTCACTGGCAAGGCCAGTATTTACTGCCCCTCTCTAATTGCCATGAGAAGTTGGTGGTAAGCTGCTTTCTTGAACTGTTGCAGTTCTTGGGGTGTAGGTACACCGATAGTGCTGTTAGGAAGGTAGTTCCAGGATTTTCACCCAGCGACAGTGAAGAAACGGCGATTATAGTTCCAAGTCAGGATGGTGTGTGACTTGGAACAACATAATTAAAAATCTGAAGTCTATCATTGCTATAAATATCTTGAAACAACTATTGCTGTACACCAATTGTCACTAGTAGTATTATATATAGCAGAAGGGGTCAATAGAGGAGTTCAGTAAGAGGAACACTCAGGGGTCCCATTGACCAAAAACCTACTCATTGTATCCAATTCTGGGCACTATACTTTAGGAAGGATGTGAAGACATTGGAGAGGGTGTAGAAAAGATTCATGAGAATGGTTCCAGGGGTGAGGGACTTCAGTTACGTAGACAGACTGGAGAAGCTGAGGCTGTTCTCCTTAAAGAGATGATTGAGAGGAGATTTGATAGAGGTGTTTAAAATCATGAAGGATCTGGACAGAGTAGATAGAGAGAAACAGTTCCCATTGGCGGAAAGGTCAAGAACCAGAGGAGACCAATTGACGGTGAATGGCGAAAGAACCAAAGCAACATGTTTTCTACACAGCAAGTGATTAGGATGTGGAATGGACTGCCTGAGTGTGTGGACAAGGTAGATAAATCATTGAGGCTTCTCAGTATTATTGTACAATATGTAATTCTGTGTCTTGCAATAACCCAAATTGCCACATTTTACTATCTAAAATTGTATAAAATGCAGGATAATTGTAAAATATGCTTAAGTATAAAAATGGTTTGAGACTGAATGAAGAATAAAGTCTGCTGATTAACAAGCCAGGATTACTTGGGCCCCAGAGGAAGTATCCACTTCCTGTCAGGGAGAGAGATTCTTACCAACTGACGGAAAATATAACAAGACCCTGTGAGTTAGCAGAATTTATTGTGCAAGAGGGAAACCTCCAAACCCATTTAAAGGAGGGTGAATGTAAAATCATTACAGCCCCTCCCATCACCTTCTCTCATCCATTTCGCCCAGCAATCCTCTCCCTCTGTCCTCACCTCCCTCTCCTCTCCCACACACTTGTTCTCCTACCCTCAAGCCTCTCCCCTCTCCAGCTTTCACATCAAGACCTCTCCCCTCTGCCTCTCCCTCTTCCTATCTCCTCTGCACGATGTCGACCCTCACCCTTTCCCCAGCCTCTGTTCTCTCTGACTGGGTCACCTTCCAGTCCGTTGACATCGAGGAGTTTTTTACCGTACTCACTGAGCCCCCAGACATTTCCATTTTCCTCTTCAGTTCTTCTATCCTATCCTTGAGCTGTCTGACTGGCAGAAAACCAAGAGCAGAAACCATTTCACTCACTAATCACTGCCCTCAGATCCCCCTCCATTCATTGGCCAGGATTTTACAGAGCTCCCAATGTCAGGCTCTGCGGCGGGGGAGGCCGGAAGACCGTTCGGCAGCAGCCCACCACGGAGCCCGGTGCTGGGATAGCCAGGCATGATCCTCTCTGCAGCAGCAAGGCTCTGGGGCAGCCCCCCCCCCGCCCCCACCACTGGGGGTTGGGACCCTGCTTTCTATATTGAAATGAGCACAATGCATAAATTTATAAACCTACCTGCAACCTTACGGTCGGGAGGCCGGCACTCACACATCTTCACTTCCCCGTCTGGGGAAAGTGGGCGCCGAAGTGGTGGACAAGGTGGGCAAGGGAGGGAAGTTAATATTTTTAATGTGGGAGCGGAGGAGGTAGAGGATGGGGTCAAATTTTCATGGTTAGTGTAGGGGATGTTGAGAAGGAGTGACGTGTGAACTTTGTTCAGTTTGTGGGGGGGTGAGAAGGTCATGTTTGCAAGGTAAGTGTTTTGGGGCGGGTGGAAGGGTATTGTTATTGGGGGGTGGGAAAGGAGCGATGATAGAATTCTGATGGGAGCAGTGAGGGGGGGGGGGTTCAGTTTAAAAAAGTAAATTGGATGGGAGGACTGTCTTAGGGCAGCTGATCCCATTGCTGGGGATGGACAGCCTGACCCCTCCACATGATGGGGGTGGGATCGAGCACGCTGATGTGCACATGTAAACTATCCGCTGAGCAGTAGATTGTGGCAGCCTGGCGGTGCCCAGTCCGCACATGCAGATTGCCATTTTTATTTGCTGCAGCAGACGCATAAAATCCAGCCCATCATGTGACCTACTGCCGTGCTCGGCATATTAAAGAATCATACAGCCTCGGAGGCAGACATTTGGCCCAATGTGCCCTTGCCAGCTCTCCCCTTCTGCCACTCTCCTCCTCTTTCCCCATAGCTCTGAAAGTTTCTCACCTTCAACTATTTATCCAATTCTCTTTTGAAAGTTAATATTGAATCTGCTTCCACCGCCCTTTCAAGCAGCGCGTTCCAGATCACAACAACTCACTGTGTAAAAACATTGTTTCTTCATCATTAGGGATGGGTAATAAATGCTGGCCTGGTCAGTGATGCCCACCTCCCCATGGAAGTGAACAATAAAAAATCTCCCTCTGGTCCTTTTTCCAATTACCTTAAATCTATTCCCTCTGGTTACCGACCCTCCTGCCACAGAAAACAGGTTCTTATTTAATCTGTCAAAACCCCTCGTGATCTTGAACACCTCGATTAAATCTCCCCTCAACCTTCTCTGCTTTAAGGAGAACAATCCCAGCTTCTCCAGTCTCTCCACATTAACTGAAGTCCCTCATCCCTGGACATAGAAACATAAAAAAATAGGAGCAGGAGTAGGCTATTCGGCCCTTCGAGCCTGCTCTGCTATTCAATATGATCATGGCTGATCATCCAAACTCAGTACCCTGCTCCCGCTTTCTCCCCATATCCCTTGATCCCTTTAGCCCCCAGAACTATATCTAACTCTTTCTTGAGCATATTTAATGATTTGGCCTCAACTGCTTTCTGTGGTAGAGAATTCCACAGGTTCAGCACTGTCTGGGTGAAGAAATCTCTCCTCACCTCAGTCCTAAATGGCTTACCCTTTATCCTTAGACTGTGACCCCTGGTTCTGGACTCCCCCACCATCGGGAACATCCTTCCTGCATCTAGTCTGTCCAGTCCTGTTAGAATTTTGTAGGTTTCTATGAGATCCCCTCTCGTTCTTCTAAACTCTAGCGAATGCAAACCTAATCGACCCAATCTCTCTTCATACGTCAGTCCTGCCATCCCAGGAATCAGTCTGGTGAACCTTCACTGCACTCCCTCCATAGCAAGAACATCCTTCCTCAGATAAGGAGACCAAAACTGCACACAATACTCCAGATGTGGTCTCACCAAGGCCTTATACAATTGCAGCAAGACACTCCTGCTCCTGTACTCAAATCCTCTCACTATGAAGGCCAACATACCATTTTCCTTCTTAACTGCCTGCTGCACCTGCATGCTTACTTTCAGTGACTGGTACACAAGAACACCCAGGTCTTGTTGCACCTCCCCCTTTCCCAATCTATCGCCGTTCAGATAATAATCTGCCTTTCTGTTTTTGCTTCCAATGTGAATAACCTCACATTTATCCACATTATACTGCATCTACCATGTATTTACCCACTCACTCAACCTGTCCAAATCACACTGGAGCTTCTCTGCATCCTCCTCACTGCTTACACTCACACCCAGCTTTGTGTTGTCTGCAAATATTACATTTAATTCCCTCATCTATATCATTAATATATATTGTGAATAGCTGGGATCCCAGCACTGATCCCTGCGGTACCCCACTAGTCACTGTCTGCCACTCAGAAAAAGACCCGTTTATTCCTACTCTCTGTTTCCTGTCTGCCAACCAGTTCCTATCCATGTCAGTACCTTACCCTCAATTCCATGTGCTTTAATTTTGCATGCTAATCTCTTATGTGGGACCTTATCGAAAGCCTTCTGAAAGTCTAAATACACCACATCCACTGGTTCTCCCTTATCTATTCTACTAGTTATATTCTCAAAAAATTCCAGTAGATTTGTCAAGCATGATTTCCCTTTCCTAAATCCATGTTGACTTTGTCCGATCCTGTCATTGTTTTTCAAGTGCTCTGCTATTACATCTTTTATAATGGACTCTAGCATTTTTCCCACTACTGATGAATACTTGGCATCAGGTGGCAGGACTATATCTCCAACACAGAAGTCCTTGAAGCGGCCAACATCCCCAGCTTATACACACTACTGAGTCAGCGGCGCTTGAGATGGCTTGGCCATGTGAGCCGCATGGAAGATGGCAGGATCCCCAAAGACACATTGTACAGCGAGCTCGCCACTGGTATCAGACCCACCGGCCGTCCATGTCTCCGTTATAAAGACGTCTGCAAACGCGACATGAAATCGTGTGACATTGATCACAAGTCGTGGGAGTCAGTTGCCAGCATTCGCCAGAGCTGGCGGGCAGCCATAAAGACAGGGCTAAATTGTGGCGAGTCGAAGAGACTTAGTAGTTGGCAGGAAAAAAGACAGAGGCGCAAGGGGAGAGCCAACTGTGCAACAGCCCCAACAAACAAATTTCTCTGCAGCACCTGTGGAAGAGCCTGTCACTCCAGAATTGGCCTTTATAGCCACTCCAGGCGCTGCTTCACAAACCACTGACCACCTCCAGGCGCGTATCCATTGTCTCTCGAGATAAGGAGGCCCAAAAGAAAGAAAGATGTCAGGTCTATAACTCCCTGTTTTCTCGCTTCCTCCTTTTTGAAATAGTGGGGTTACATTAGCTACCCTCCAATCCATTGGAACTGTTCCAGAGTCTATAGAATTTTGAAAAATGACCAGCAATGCATCTACTATTTTTAGGGCCATTTCCTTAAATACTCTGGGAGGTAGATTATCAGGCACTGGGGATTTATCGGCCTTCAATCCCATCAATTTTTCTGACACCATTTCCCTCCTAATACCGATTTCATACAGTTCCTCCTTCTCACTGGACACTATGTTCCCCAACATTTCTGGGAGGTAATTTGTGTCCTCCTTTGTGAAGACAGAACCAAAGTATGTATTTAATTGGTCTGCCATTTCTTTATTCCCCATTATAAATTACCACGTTGCTGACTCTAGGGGACCCACATTTGTCTTCACTAATCTTTTTCTCTTCACATATCTATAGAAGCTTTTACAGTCAGTTTTTATGTTCCCTGCAAGCTTATTCTCATACTCTATTTTCCCCTTCTTAATCAATCCCTTTGTCCTCCTTTGCTGAATTCTGAACTGCTCCCAATCCTCAGTTTTGCTGCTTGTTCTGGCCATTTTATATTTCTCCTCCTTGAATCTAATACTATCCCTAATTTCTTTTGTAAGCCACGGTTGAGCCACCCCTCCTGTTTTATTTTTGCGCCAGACAGGAATGAACAATTGTTGTAATTCATCCATGTGCTCTTTAAATGTTAGCCATTGCCTATCCACTGTCAACCCTTTCAGTAACATTCCCCAATCTATCATAGCCGACTCGCGCCTCATACCTTCATAGTTTCCTTTATTTAGATTCAGGACCCTAGTCACGGAATCAACTCTCTCACTCTCCATCTTAATGAAGAATTCTATCATGTACCATTCTTGTAAATCTCCTCTGCACCCTCTCTGTAAGCAGCCTTTTAATGATTTATTATAAAATTTAAGTCCTTTAAATATGAACCATTCTCTAGTTTTTCAGGTTCGTAATTTTTTTTTATTCGTTTCATGGGAGGTGGACATCGCTGGAAAAGCCAGCATTTGTTGCCCATCCCTAATTGCCCTTGAACTGAGTGGTTTGCTTGGCCATTTCAGAGGGCATTTTAAGAGTTAGCCACATTGCTGTGGATCTGGAGTCACATGTAGGCCAGATCAGGTAAGGACAGCAGATTTCCTTCCCTAAAGGGCATTAGTGAACCAGATAGGTTTTTACAACAATCGATGGTAGTTTCATAGCACTATTACTGAGACTAGCTTTCAATTCCGGATTTTTATTAATTAATTGACTTTAAATTCCACCAGCTGCCATGGTGGGATTTGAACCCATGTGCCTAGGGCATTAGCCTAGGCCTCAGAATTACTAGTTCAGTGACATTACCACTACACCTATTGGATTTTTCTGCCCTTATTTAACCAAGATTTGAAGCAGGCTGGTACTTCTACAATTGGAGAGAGGACTTTGATAGGAGTGCATTCAGTGAATGCCAATAACCTCAACCATAAGCATCCACAGAGACTGGATGGACAAGTGGGAAAAACAACCCAAAGGAGGAAATAGATCCCTAGCATGTACCCCTTGTACCGTCCGTAAGCCCTAATACAGAATTAAGATGCACACTGAGGAAAAGGAGTGTTAGGGATTGTCCCAACATGGATCCACCTCCCAATCCCTAGACTACACACAGACTTCAGGAAAAGAGATCAGGAAATGTTCCTCACCTTGCGTAGGATCTTCGCAGTTGCTGAGAGTCTCGGTTTGATCAGAGTTTATATCACAGCAATTGAGAGGTAGATCAGGGTCACATGCTGCTAACACTGCATTGCTATTGGCTATAGGTTTGATGCCATTTGTCAATCTTTGGTAATATCAATTTGAGCAATGCCCTCAGAAATAGAAGAACTAGAGGAATATGCAACATGTGTAGGACCGTTAAACAGTTTGGGATAAGAGGAAATGTTCTGTTTGAAAGGAGAAGTGTAGCAAGACTGAGAGCTAAGGAGTGAGGGGGTCTTCCCAACATAGGTGCTCTGTCTGATCCTGAACTGAGGCTAGGATTAGGCCCACTGGAACCTCAACCTTTGACCCTCATGAGGATCTGGGGTCAGGAAGTGGACCCTAATTAACCTGCCAGTGATGGTTACTGATTTCCCCGAGGGGTTAGTGTGGAGGACCAAGGGTGATGGTGTTTCAATGCAGAGAGTCTGGCTGATGTGCTGAGCTGCAGCAATTTTGGGGACTTTCTTAGATTGAAGTTAATATATTCACATGAATACGCTGGAAAGGCCAAAATTTATTGCCCACTTCTATACAACTGAGTGACTTGCTCGGCCATTTCAGAGGGCAGTTAAGGGTCAACCACATTGCTGTGGGTCTGGAGTTACATGTAGGCTAGACCAGGTAAAGATGGCAGATTTCCTTCCCTGAAAGGACATTAGAGAACCAGATGGGTTTTTACAACAACCTGATAGTTTCATGGTCACCATTACTGAGACTAGCCTTTTGTTCCAGATTTATTAATTAACTGAATTTAAATTCCACCAGCGGCCTGGTTTAGATTTGAACTGATATCGCTGGATCATTACTCCAGGGCTCTGGATTACTGGTACAATAACATAACCAGTATGCTGCCATACCTCTTCTTTGGCCTCCTTATCTCGAGAGACAATGGGTAAGCACCTGGAGGTGGTCAGTGGTTTGTGAAGCAGTGCCTGGAGTGGCTTTCAAGGCCAATTCTAGAGTGACAGACTCTTCCACAGGTGCTGCAGAGAAATTTGTTTGTCGGTGCTGTTACACAACTGGCTCTCCCCTTGCGCCTGTCTTTTTTCCTGCCAACTACTAAGTCTCTTCGACTCGCCACATTTTAGCCCTGTCTTTATGGCTGCCCGCCAGCTCTGGCGAACGCTGGCAACTGACTCCCACGACTTGTGATCAATGTCACAGGATTTCATGTCGCGTTTGCAGATGTCTTTAAAGCGGAGACATGGACGGCCGGTGGGTCTGATACCAGTGGCGAGCTCATTGTACAATGTGTCTTTGGGGATCCTGCCATCTTCCATGCGGCTCACATGGCCAAGCCATCTCAAGCGCTGCTGACTCAGTAGTGTGTACAAGCTGGGGATGTTGGCCGCCTCGAGGACTTCTGTGCTGGAGATACAGTCCTGCCACCTGATGCCAAGTATTCTCCGGAGGCAGCGAAGATGGAATGAATTGAGACGTCGCTCTTGGCTGACATACGTTGTCCAGGCCTCGCTGCCATAGAGCAAGGTACTGAGGACACAGGCTTGAAACACTCGGACATTTGTGTTCCGTGTCAGTGCGCCATTTTCCCACACTCTCTTGGCCAGTCTGGACATAACAGTGGAAGCCTTTCCCATGTGCTTGTTGATTTTTGCATCTAGAGACAGGTTACTGGTGATAGTTGAGCCTAGGTAGGTGAACTCTTGAACCACTTCCAGAGCGTGGTCGGCGATATTGATGGATGGAGCATTTCTGATGTCCTGCCCCATGATGTTCGTTTTCTTGAGGCTGATGGTTAGGCCAAATTCATTGCAGGCAGCTGCAAACCTGTCGATGAGACTCTGCAGGCACTCTTCAGTGTGAGGACCTCTAATATTCCACCCCGCCCTTGATAAAACAAAATTTGCTCTCCCACATGCTGAGGTGGTCCTACTGTCATGAAATATAGGTCTAATAGGCTTAATTAGGTAGAATTTGGAATAATTAATACATTATACCTCTAATAGACACACTCAGCCAGCTTCTGGAGTCTGTTTAAAATGACTCGAGTTTTTCTTTTTCAATATTACCCTTTGAAACCGATTATGGATTCTGCTTCCCTCCCTCTTTCTGCTCAGGTACTGTATCCTAACAACCCTCTGTAAGATTCTCTCTGCCTTTTAATTTGTTCTTCTAGTAATGATGGAAGTTTCTCCTCTCTTGTTACCAACTCACCGGCCAATGGAAATAGCTTTTTCCTAATTTACTGACACAATTTTGACTAGCAAGGTTCCCATTCACTCCAGTAGCCTCCAGATTACACAACAAGGCTCTCGACCAAATGCCTGACAAATATTGCTGATAGCAGAGTGAGCACGACTCCTCCAAGCCTTCTGGCATTTCAAGGACATGAGGCCACTCATCATGTGTTACCTCATAGCTGAAGCTCCTATTTCTGGTTTATAACAGAATGGGTACAGTACCAGAGTGGTTACATTACTGGACTAATAATCCCAAGGTCGGGATTAATGATCTGGGGCATGAGTTTAATTCCCACCCCAGCTGGGGAAAATTACATAAAGTTAATAAAATAAGTCTGGAATATAAAGCTAATCTCAGTTATGGTGACCATTGGATTGTCATCAAAACCCAAGTGGTTCACTAATATCTTTTAAGGAAGGAAATCTGCCATCCTTACCTGGTCTGGCCTACATGTGTCTCCAGACCCACAGCAATGTGGTTGACTCTTCACTGCCCTCTGAAATGGCCTAGCAAGCCACTCAGTTCAAGGGCAATTAGAGATGGGCAACAAATGCTGGCCTAGCCACGACGTAAATTGTAATGGGAATAGATAGGCTTTTCTGTGGCCGCAAAAGAGACTCCAGGATGGTATGTTGCCTCCCTGATGCTCGGGTCAAGGATGTCTCAGAGCAGTTACAGGACATTCTGAAGGGGGAGGGTGAACATCCAGTGGTCGTGGGACACATTGGTACAAACAACATAGGTTTTTAAAAAAAGGATGAGGTCCTAAAAGCAGAATATAGGGAGTTAGGAAGGAAGTTGAAAAGTAGGACCTCAAAGGTAGTGATCTCAGGATTACTCCCTGTGCCACGTGCTAGTCAGAGTAGAAATAGCAGGATATATCGGATGAATACGTGGCTGAAGAGGTGGTGTGAAGGGGAGGGTTTTAGATTCCTGGGGCATTGGGACCGGTTCTGGGGGAGGTGGGACCAGTACAAACTGGACAGGTTACACTTGGGCAGGACCGGGACTGATGTCCTAGGGGGAGTATTTGCTAGAGTGGTTGGGGAGGGTTTAAACTAAAATGGCAGGGGGATGGGAACCTTTGCAAGAGTCAGAGGAAGAGGGGATCAAAGACAAGATCAAAAGACAGTAAGGGGAATAAAAAAAGTGATAGGCAGAGAAATCAAGGGCCAAAATCAAACAGGGCCACAGTGAAAAATAGTGGGAAGGGGACAAGTAATGTTAAAAAGACAAGCCTTAAGGCTTTGTGCCTTAACGCATGGAGCATTCGCAATAAAGTGGATGAATTAATCACGCAAATAGATGTAAACGGGTATGATATGGTCGGGATTACGGAGACATGGCTGCAGGGTGACCAGGGATGGGAAATGAACATCCAGGAATATTCAGTATTTAGGAAGGACAGACAAAAAACAAAAGGCAGTGGAGTTGCATTGCTGGTTAAAGAGGAAATTAACTCAATAGTGAGGAAAGATATTAGCTGTGAGGATGTGGAATCTGTATAGGTAGAGCTGAGAAACACTAAGGGGCAAAAAACGTTAGTGGGGGTTGTATATAGACCCCCAAAGTGTAGTGGTGATGTTGGGAATGGCATTAAACTGGAAATTAGAGATGCATGCAATAAAGGAACATCTGTAATTATGGGTGACTTTTGTCTGCATATAGATTGGGCAAATCAAATTAGTCACAATACCCTAGAGGAGGAATTCTTGGAGTGTAAATGGGATGGTTTTCTGGACCAATACATTGAGGAACCAACTAGAGAACAGGCCATCCTAGACTGGGTATTGTGTAATGAGAGAGGAATAATTGACAATCTAGTGGTGCGAGACCCCCTGGGAATGAGTAGCCATAATATGTTAGAATTCTTCATCAAGATGGAGAGTGACGTAGTTGATTCTGAGACTAGGGCCCTGAATCGTCGTAAAGGAAACTACGAAGGTATGAGGCGCGAGTTGGCTATGATGGATTGGGAAACGTTACTTAAAGGGATGATGGTGGATAGGCAATGGCAAAGATTTAAAGAGTGCAAGAATGAACTGCAACAATTGTTTATCCCTGTCTGGCACAAAAGTAAAATGGGAAAGGTAGCCAAAGGGAAATTAGAGATAGCATCAGATCCCAAGGAAGAGGCAGACAAATTTGCCAGAAAAAACAACAGACCTGAGGATTGGGAGCAGTTTAGAATTCAGCAAAGGAGGACCAAGGGATTGATTAAGAAGGGGAAAATAGAGTACGAGAGTAAGCTTGTGGGGAACATAAAAACTGACTGTAAAAGTTTCCATAGGTATGTGAAGAGAAAAAGATTGTAAGGATTTGAATTCAGCAGTCAGAAACAGGGGAATTTATTATGGGGAAAAAAGAAATGGCTGACCAACTAAATGCATACTTTGGTCTGCCTTCACATACCAGAAATGTTGAGGAACACAGGGCTTAGTGAGAGAGAGGAACTGAAGGAAATCAGTATTAGTAGAGAAATGGTGTTGGGGAAATTGATGGGATTGAAGGCCGATAAATCCCCAGGGCCTGATGGTATGCATCCCAGAGTAATTAAGAAAGTGGCTCTAGAAATAGTGGATGCATTGGTGGTCATCTTCCAAGATTCTATAGACTCTGGAACAGTTCCTACAGATTGGAGGGTAGCTAATGTAACCCCACTATTTAAAAGAGGGAGGTAGAGAGAAAACAGGGAATTATAGACCAGTCAGCCTGACGTCGGTAGTGGGGAAAATTCTAGAGTCCATTATCAAAGATTTTATATCAGAGCACTTGGAGAACAGTTGTAGAATCGGACAGAGTCAGCATGGATTTACGAAAGGGAAATCATGCTTGACAAATCGACTAGAATTTTTCGAGGATGTAACTAGTAGAGTTGATGAGGGGAAGCCAGTGGATGTGGTTTATTTGGACTTTCAGAAGGCTTTCGACAAAGTCCCACATAAGAGATTAGCGTGTAAAATTAAAGCGCATGGGATTGGGGGTAGTGTATTGCGATGGATAGAAAACTGGTTGGCGGACAGGAAACAGAGAGTAGGGATAAATGGGTCTTTTTCCGAATGGCAGGCAGTGACTAGTGGGGTACTGCAGGGATCAGCGCTAGGACCCCAGCTATTCACAATATATATTAATGATTTAGATGAGGGAACTAAATGTAATATCTCCAAATTTGCAGATGACACAAAACTGGGTGGGAGGGTGAGTTGTGAGGAGGATGCAGAGAGGCTTCAGGGTGATTTGACCAAGTTGAGTGAGTGGGCAAATGCATGGCAGATGCAGTATAATGTGGATAAATGTGAGGTTATCCACTTTGGTAGCAAATACAGGAAGGCAGATTATTATCTGAATGGCTATAAACTGAGAGAGGGGAATATGCAGCGAGACCTGGGTGTTCCCGTACATCAGTCGCTGAAGGTAAACATGTAGGTGCAACAGGCAGTAAAAAAGCCAAATGGTACGTTGGCCTTCATAGTGAGAGGATTCAAGTACAGGAGCAGGGATGTCTTGCTGCAATTATACAGGGCCTTGGTGAGGCCACACCTGGAATATTGTGTGCAGTTTTGGTCTCTTATTTGAGGAAGGATGTTCTTGCTATCGAGGGAGCGCAGCAAAGGTTTACCAGACTGATTCCTGGGATGGCAGGACTGAGGTATGAGGAGAGATTGAGTCAGTGAGGATTATATTCACTGGAGTTCAGACAAGTGAGGGGGATCTCATAGAAACCTATAAAATTCTAACAGGACTTGACAGGGTAGATGCAGGAAGGATGTTCCCGATGGTGGGGGAGTCCAGAACCAGGGGTCATAGTCTAAGGATACAGGGTAAACCTTTCGGGACTGAGATGAGGAGAAATTTCTTCACCCAGAGAGTGGTGAGGCTGTGGAATTCGCTACCATAGAAAGCAGTTGAGGCCAAAACATTGTATGTTTTTAAGAAGGAGTTAGATATAGCTCTTGGGTCCAAAGGGATCAAAGGATATGGGGTGAAAGTGGGAACAGGTTACTGAGTTGGATGATCAGCCATGATCATAACGAATGGCGGAGCAGGCTCGAAGGGCCGAATGGCCTACTCCTGCTCCTATTTTCTATGTTTCTATGTCCCCATTCCCTGAAAGAATGAATAGAATGTGAATGTTTAAGATCCTCTATCACTATTCAACACTATTCAAAGAACAGCAGGGGGGCTCTCTCTGGTATCCTGCTGAATATTCAGCCCTCAACCGACAACATAATAACAGATGATCTCATCATTAACTCATTGCTGTTTGTGGGAGCTTGCTGTGCATAAATTAGCTGGTGTGTTTCCAACATGACAACACTTCAAAAGTGCTGCATCGTCTGTAATGCACTTTGGGACATACAGTGGTCATGAAAGGTGTTATATAAATGCCAAGTCTTCCTTTCTGAGTGGATCCAATCCCGATATTAGCATGATTGTTTTGTATTGTTGTGGTCTGCACTCAATCCAGGTTTCAGTTGGTCATAATGTTTTTTAAATCCTTCTGTTTTCATGCTGACTTTGGAGGGACTGATAGATACCCCAAAATAATTCTGTTCATTATTAATAAGAACAAAGAACAAAGAACAGTACAGCACATGAACAGGCCATTCGGCCCTCCAAGCCTGCGCCGATCTTAATGCCTGCCTAAACTAAAACCTTCTGCATTTCCAGGGCCCGTATCCCTCTATTCCCTTCCTATTCATGTATTTGTCAAGATGTCTCTTAAACGTCATTATCGTACCTACTTCCACCACCTCCCCCGGCAGCAAGTTCCAGGCACTCACCACCCTCTGTGTAAAGAACTTGCCTCGCACATCCCCTCTAAACTTTGCCCATCTCACCTTAAACCGATGTCCCCTAGTAACTGACTCTTCCACCCTGGGAAAAAGCTTCTGACTATCCACTCTGTCCATGCCACTCATACCTTTGTAAACCTCTATCATGTCACCCCTCCACCTCCGTCGTTCCAGTGAAAACAATCCAAGTTTATCCAACCTCTCCTCATAGCTAATGCCCTCCAGACCAGGCAACATCCTGGTAAACCTCTTCTGTACCCTCTCCAAAGCCTCCACGTCCTTCTGGTAGTGTGGCGACCAGAATTGCACGCAATATTCTAAGTGTGGCCTGACTAAAGTTCTGTACAGCTGCAGCATGACTTGCCAATTTTTATACTCTGTGCCCCGACCGATGAAGGCAAGCATGCCGTATGCCTTCTTGACTAGCTTATCCACCTGCATTGCCACTTTCAGTGACCTGTGGACCTGTACGCCCAGATCTCTCTGCCTGTCAATACTCCTAAGGGTTCTGCCATTTACTGTATATCTCCCACCTGCATTAGACCTTCCAAAATGCATTACCTCACATTTGTCCGGATTAAACTCCATCTGCCATTTCTCTGCCCAAGTCTCCAACCGATCTATATCCTGCTGTATCCTCTGACAATCCTCATCATTATCCGTAACTCCACCAACCTTTGTGTCGTCCACAAACTTACTAATCAGACCAGCTACATTTTCCTCCAAATCATTTATATATACTACAAACAGCAAAGGTCCCAGCACTGATCCCTGCGGAACACCACTAGTCACATCCCTCCATTCAGAAAAGCACCCTTCCACTGCTACCCTTTGTCTTCTATGACTGAGCCAGTTCTGTATCCATCTTGCCAGCTCACCTCTGATCCCGTGTGACTTCACCTTTTGTACCAGTCTGTCATGAGGAACCTTGTCAAAGACTTTACTAAAGTCCATATAGACAACATCCACTGCCCTTCCTTCATCAATCATCTTCGTCACTTCCTCAAAAAACTCAATCAAATTAGTGAGACACGACCTCCCCTTCACAAAACCATGCTGTCTCTCGCTAATAAGTTTGTTTGTTTCCAAATGGGAGTAAATCCTGTCCCGAAGATTCCTCTCTAATAGTTTCCCTACCACTGACGTAAGGCTCACCGGCCTATAATTTCCTGGATTATCCTTGCTACCCTTCTTAAACAAAGGAACAACATTGGCTATTCTCCAGTCCTCTGGGGGCTCACCTGTCGCCAATGAGGATGCAAAGATTTCTGTCAAGGCCTTAGCAATTACTTCCCTTGCCTGCCTTAGTATTCTGGGGTAGATCCCATCAGTCCCTGCGGACTTATCTACTTTAATGCTTTGCAAGACAGCCAACACCTCCTCCTTTTTGATAATGAGATGACTGAGACTATCTGCACTCCCTTCCCGAGGCTCATCATCCACCAAGTCCTTCTCCTTGGTGAATACTGATGCAAAGTACTCATTTAGTACATCGCCCATTTCCTCTGGCTCCACACATAGATTCCCTCCTCTGTCCTTGAGTGGACCAACCCTTTCCCTGGTTACCCCCTTGCTCTTTATATAAGTATAAAAAGCCTTGGGATTTTCCTGAATACTGTTTGCCAATGACTTTTCAATAGTGTTAAACTGTTTGATTGTACATGACCTTGGATTGACGCTGTTGTGATGACAGGCTGTATTCAGAGGAAAATGCAACGGTTACCTATTACACCACACTCAGTGTTTCAAACGGTTATCTCGTTGGACCAGGATGTCCTTTCCCAACTGTCAGTTTGTCAGAGAGCGGTTCTGTTCTGAAAGAGAAGTTTCTAAACTTGTGTTAATTGTGGCTCAATGGAATCTCTCACCCGTTAGAGAGAAGGTCAAAGGTTCCAGACCCACTCCAGACACTTGACCCGACAATCCAGGCTGACACTTCAGTGCAGTACTGAGGGGAAACTGTGGTGTCAGAGGGTCAGTACTGAGTGAGTGCTGCAGTGTCAGAGGGTCAGTACTGAGGGAGTGCTGCACTGTCAGGGGGTCAGTACTGAGGGAGTGCTGCACTGTCAGAGGTTCAGTACTGAGGGAGTGCTGCACTGTCGGAGGGTCAGTACTGAGGGGAAACTGTGGTGTCAGAGAGTCAGGACTGAGTGAGTGCTGCACTGTCAGGGGGTCAGTACTGAGGGAGTGCTGCACTGTCAGAGGGTCAGTACTGAGGGAGCGCTGCATGGTCAGAGGGTCAGTACTGAGTGAGTGCTGCACTGTCGGAGGGTCAGTACTGAGGGAGTGCTGCACTGTGGGAGGGTCAGTACTGAGGGAGTGCTGCATTGTTAGAGGGACAGTACTGAGGGAGTGCTGCACTGTCGGAGGGTCAGTACTGAGTGAGTGCTGCACTGTCGGAGGGTAAATGCTGAGGGAGTGCTGCACTGTCGGAGGGTCAGTACTGAGGGAGTGCTGCATTGTCAGAGGGTCAGTACTGAGGGAGTGCTGCACCCTCGGAGGGTCAGTACGGAGGGAGTGGTACACTGTCAGAGGGTCAGTACTGAGGGAGTGCTGCACTCTCAGAGGGTCAGTACTGAGGGAGCGCTGCACTGTCAGAGGGTCAGTACTGAGGGAGTGCTGCACTGTCAGGGGGTCAGTACTGAGGGAGTGCTGCACTGTCAGAGGTTCAGTACTGAGGGAGCGCTGCACTGTCAGAGGGTCAATACTGAGGGAGCGCTGCACTGTCAGGGGGTCAGCACTGAGGGAGTGCTGCACCGTCAGAGGGTCAGTACTGAGGGAGCTCTACACTGTCAGAAGGTCAGTACTGAGGGAGCGCTGCATGGTCAGAGGGTCAGTACTGAGTGAGTGCTGCACTGTCGGAGGGTCAGTACTGAGGGAGTGCTGCACTGTGGGAGGGTCAGTACTGAGGGAGTGCTGCATTGTTAGAGGGACAGTACTGAGGGAGTGCTGCACTGTCGGAGGGTCAGTACTGAGTGAGTGCTGCACTGTCGGAGGGTAAATGCTGAGGGAGTGCTGCAGGGTCGGAGGGTCAGTACTGAGGGAGTGCTGCATTGTCAGAGGGTTAGTACTGAGGGAGTGCTGCACCCTCGGACGGTCAGTACGGAGGGAGTGGTACACTGTCAGAGGGTCAGTACTGAGGGAGTGTTGCACTCTCAGAGGGTCAGTACTGAGGGAGCGATGCACTATCAGAGGGTCAGTACTGAGGGAGTGCTGCACTGTCAGAGGGTCAGTACTGAGGGAGCGCTGCACTGTCAGAGGGTCAGTACTGAGGGAGCTCTGCACTGTCAGAGGGTCAGTACTGAGGGAGTGCTGCAATGTCGGAGGGTAAGTGCTGAGGGAGTGCTGCACTGTCGGAGGGTCAGTACTGAGGGAGTGCTGCATTGTCGGAGGGTCAGTACTGAGGGAGTGCTGAACTGTCGGAGGGTCAGTACTGAGTGAGTGCTGCACTGTCGGAGGGTCAGTACTGAGGGAGTGCTGCATTGTCAGAGGGTCAGTACTGAGGGAGTGCTGCATTGTCGGAGGGTCAGTACTGAGGGAGTGCTGCACTGTCGGAGGGTCAGTACTGAGTGAGTGCTGCACTGTCGGAGGGTCAGTACTGAGGGAGTGATGCATTGTCAGAGGGTCAGTACTGAGGGAGTGCGACACTGTCGGAGGGTCAGTACTGAGTGAGTGCTGCACTGTCGGAGGGTAAGTGCTGAGGGAGTGCTGCACTGTCGGAGGGTCTGTACTGAGGGAGTGCTGCACTGTCGGAGGGTCAGTACTGAGTGAGTGGTACACTGTCAGAGGATCAGTACTGAGGGAGTGCTGCACTCTCAGAGGGTCAGTACTGAGGGAGCGCTGCACTGTCAGAGGGTCAGTACTGAGGGAGTGCTGCACTGGCGGAGGGTCAGTACTGAGGGAGTGCTGCATTGTCAGAGGGTCAGTACTGAGTGAGTGCTGCACTGTCGGAGGGTCAGTGCTGAGGGAGCGCTGCACTGTCAAAGGGTCAGTACTGAGGGAGCGCTGCACTGTCAGAGGTTCAGTACTGAGGGAGCTCTACACTGTCAGAAGGTCAGTACTGAGGGAGCGCTGCACTGTCAGAGGGTCAGTACTGAGTGAGTGCTGCACTGTCGGAGGGTCAGTACTGAGGGAGTGCTGCACTGTGGGAGGGTCAGTACTGAGGGAGTGCGGCCTTGTTAGAGGGACAGTACTGAGGGAGTGCTGCACTGTCGGAGGGTCAGTACTGAGTGAGTGCTGCACTGTCGGAGGGTAAATGCTGTGGGAGTGCTGCACTGTCAGAGGGTCAGTACTGAGGGAGCTCTACACTGTCAGAAGGTCAGTACTGAGGGAGCGCTGCATGGTCAGAGGGTCAGTACTGAGTGAGTGCTGCACTGTCGGAGGGTCAGTACTGAGGGAGTGCTGCACTGTGGGAGGGTCAGTACTGAGGGAGTGCTGCATTGTTAGAGGGACAGTACTGAGGGAGTGCTGCACTGTCGGAGGGTCAGTACTAAGTGAGTGCTGCACTGTCGG
Source organism: Heterodontus francisci (assembly GCF_036365525.1). Taxonomy (NCBI): domain Eukaryota; kingdom Metazoa; phylum Chordata; class Chondrichthyes; order Heterodontiformes; family Heterodontidae; genus Heterodontus; species Heterodontus francisci. The sequence goes on along the minus strand of NC_090372.1, from coordinate 223,334,224 downwards.
AGGGTAAATGCTGAGGGAGTGCTGCAATGTCGGAGGGTCAGTACTGAGGGAGTGCTGCATTGTCAGAGGGTCAGTACTGAGGGAGTGCTGCACCCTCGGAGGGTCAGTACGGAGGGAGTGGTACACTGTCAGAGGGTCAGTACTGAGGGAGTGCTGCACTCTCAGAGGGTCAGTACTGAGGGAGCGCTGCACTGTCAGAGGGTCAGTACTGAGGGAGCGCTGCACTGTCAGAGGGTCAGTACTGAGGGAGCGCTGCACTGTCAGAGGGTCAGTACTGAGGGAGTGCTGCACTCTCAGAGGGTCAGTACTGAGGGAGCGCTGCACTGTCAGAGGGTCAGTACTGAGGGAGCGCTGCACTGTCAGAGGGTCAGTACTGAGGGAGCGCTGCACTGTCAGAGGGTCAGTACTGAGGGAGCTCTGCACTGTCAGAAGGTCAGTACTGAGGGAGCGCTGCAATGTCGGAGGGTAAGTGCTGAGGGAGTGCTGCACTGTCGGAGGGTCAGTACTGAGCGAGTGCTGCACTGTCGGAGGGTCAGTACTGAGTGAGTGCTGCACTGTCGGAGGGCCAGTACAGAGGGAGTGCTGCATTGTCAGAGGGTCAGTACTGAGGGAGTGCTGCATTGTCGGAGGGTCAGTACTGAGGGAGTGCTGCACTGTCGGAGGGTCAGTACTGAGTGAGTGCTGCACTGTCGGAGGGTCAGTACTGAGTGAGTGCTGCACTGTCGGAGGGTCAGTACTGAGGGAGTGCTGCATTGTCAGAGGGTCAGTACTGAGGGAGTGCTGCATTGTCGGAGGGTCAGTACTGAGGGAGTGCTGCACTGTCGGAGGGTCAGTACTGAGTGAGTGCTGCACTGTCGGAGGGTCAGTACTGAGGGAGTGCTGCATTGTCGGAGGGTCAGTACTGAGGGAGTGCGACACTGTCGGAGGGTCAGTACTGAGTGAGTGCTGCACTGTCGGAGGGTAAGTGCTGAGGGAGTGCTGCACTGTCGGAGGGTCTGTACTGAGGGAGTGCTGCACTGTCGGAGGGTCAGTACTGAGTGAGTGGTACACTGTCAGAGGATCAGTACTGAGGGAGTGCTGCACTCTCAGAGGGTCAGTACTGAGGGAGCGCTGCACTGTCAGAGGGTCAGTACTGAGGGAGTGCTGCACTGGCGGAGGGTCAGTACTGAGGGAGTGCTGCATTGTCAAAGGGTCAGTACTGAGTGAGTGCTGCACTGTCGGAGGGTCAGTGCTGAGGGAGCGCTGCACTGTCAAAGGGTCAGTACTGAGGGAGCGCTGCACTGTCAGAGGTTCAGTACTGAGGGAGCTCTACACTGTCAGAAGGTCAGTACTGAGGTAGCGCTGCACTGTCAGAGGGTCAGTACTGAGTGAGTGCTGCACTGTCGGAGGGTCAGTACTGAGGGAGTGCTGCACTGTGGGAGGGTCAGTACTGAGGGAGTGCGGCCTTGTTAGAGGGACAGTACTGAGGGAGTGCTGCACTGTCGGAGGGTCAGTACTGAGGGAGTGCTGCACTGTCGGAGGGTAAATGCTGTGGGAGTGCTGCACTGTCAGAGGGTCAGTACTGAGGGAGCTCTACACTGTCAGAAGGTCAGTACTGAGGGAGCGCTGCATGGTCAGAGGGTCAGTACTGAGTGAGTGCTGCACTGTCGGAGGGTCAGTACTGAGGGAGTGCTGCACTGTGGGAGGGTCAGTACTGAGGGAGTGCTGCATTGTTAGAGGGACAGTACTGAGGGAGTGCTGCACTGTCGGAGGGTCAGTACTGAGTGAGTGCTGCACTGTCGGAGGGTAAATGCTGAGGGTGTGCTGCAATGTCGGTGGTTCAGTACTGAGGGAGTGCTGCATTGTCAGAGGGTCAGTACTGAGGGAGTGCTGCACCCTCGGAGGGTCAGTACGGAGGGAGAGGTACACTGTCAGAGGGTCAGTACTGAGGGAGTGCTGCACTCTCAGAGGGTCAGTACTGAGGGAGCGCTGCACTGTCAGAGGGTCAGTACTGAGGGAGCGCTGCACTGTCAGAGGGTCAGTACTGAGGGAGCGCTGCACTGTCAGAGGGTCAGTACTGAGGGAGTGCTGCACTCTCAGAGGGTCAGTACTGAGGGAGCGCTGCACTGTCAGAGGGTCAGAACTGAGGGAGCGCTGCACTGTCAGAGGGTCAGTACTGAGGGAGCGCTGCACTGTCAGAGGGTCAGTACTGAGGGAGCTCTGCACTGTCAGAAGGTCAGTACTGAGGGAGCGCTGCACTGTCCGAGGGTCAGTACAGAGGGAGTGCTGCAATGTCGGAGGGTAAGTGCTGAGGGAGTGCTGCACTGTCGGAGGGTCAGTACTGAGGGAGTGCTGCACAGTCGGAGGGTCAGTACTGAGTGAGTGCTGCACTGTCGGAGGGTCAGTACTGAGGGAGTGCTGCATGGTCAGAGGGTCAGTACTGAGGGAGTGCTGCATTGTCGGAGGGTCAGTACTGAGGGAGTGCTGCACTGTCGGAGGGTCAGTACTGAGTGAGTGCTGCACTGTCGGAGGGTCAGTACTGAGGGAGTGCTGCATTGTCAGAGGGTCAGTACTGAGGGAGTGCGACACTGTCGGAGGGTCAGAACTGAGTGAGTGCTGCACTGTCGGAGGGTAAGTGCTGAGGGAGTGCTGCACTGTCGGAGGGTCTGTACTGAGGGAGTGCTGCACTGTCGGAGGGTCAGTACTGAGTGAGTGGTACACTGTCAGAGGATCAGTAGTGAGGGAGTGCTGCACTCTCAGAGGGTCAGTACTGAGGGAGCGCTGCACTGTCAGAGGGTCAGTACTGAGGGAGTGCTGCACTGGCGGAGGGTCAGTACTGAGGGAGTGCTGCATTGTCAGAGGGTCAGTACTGAGTGAGTGCTGCACTGTCGGAGGGTCAGTGCTGAGGGAGCGCTGCAATGTCAAAGGGTCAGTACTGAGGGAGCGCTGCACTGTCAGAGGTTCAGTACTGAGGGAGCTCTACACTGTCAGAAGGTCAGTACTGAGGGAGCGCTGCACTGTCAGAGGGTCAGTACTGAGTGAGTGCTGCACTGTCGGAGGGTCAGTACTGAGGGAGTACTGCACTGTGGGAGGGTCAGTACTGAGGGAGTGCGGCATTGTTAGAGGGACAGTACTGAGGGAGTGCTGCACTGTCGGAGGGTCAGTACTGAGTGAGTGCTGCACTGTCGGAGGGTAAATGCTGAGGGAGTGCTGCACTGTCGGAGGGTCAGTACTGAGGGAGTGCTGCATTGTCAGAGGGTCAGTACTGAGGGAGTGCTGCACCCTCGGAGGGTCAGTACGGAGGGAGTGGTACAATGTCAGAGGGTCAGTACTGAGGGAGTGCTGCACTCTCAGAGGGTCAGTACTGAGGGAGCGCTGCACTGTCAGAGGGTCAGTACTGAGGGAGTGCTGCAATGTCGGAGGGTAAGTGCTGAGGGAGTGCTGCACTGTCAGAGGGTCAGTACTGAGGGAGTGCTGCATTGTCGGAGGGTCAGTGCTGAGGGAGTGCTGCACTGTCGGAGGGTCAGTACTGAGTGAGTGCTGCACTGTCGGAGGGTCAGTACTGAGGGAGGGCTGCATTGTCAGAGGGTCAGTACTGAGGGAGTGCTACACTGTCGGAGGGTCAGTACTGAGTGAGTGCTGCACTGTCGGAGGGTAAGTGCTGAGGGAGTGCTGCACTGTCGGAGGGTCAGTACTGAGGGAGTGCTGCACTGTCCCAGGGTCAGTACTGAGTGAGTGGTACACTGTCAGAGGATCAGTACTGAGGGAGTGCTGCACTCTCAGAGGGTCAGTACTGAGGGAGCGCTGCACTGTCAGAGGGTCAGTACTGAGGGAGTGCTGCACTGTCCCAGGGTCAGTACTGAGGGAGCGGTACACTGTCACAGGGTCAGTACTGAGGGAGTGCTGCACTCTCAGAGGGTCAGTACTGAGGGAGCGCTGCACTGTCAGAGGGTCAGTACTGAGGGAGTGCTGCACTCTCAGACAGTCAGTGCTAAGGGAGTGCTGCACCCTCGGAGGTTCAGTACGGAGGGAGCTCTGCACTGTCAGAAGGTCAGTACTGAGGGAGCGCTGCACTGTCAGAGGGTCAGTACTGAGGGAGTGCTGCACTGTCGGAGGGTCAGTACTGAGGGAGTGCTGCACTGTCGGAGGGTCAGTACTGAGGGAGCTCTGCACTGTCAGAAGGTCAGTACTGAGGGAGCGCTGCACTGTCAGAGGGTCAGTACTGAGTGAGTGCTGCACTGTCGGAGGGTCAGTACTGCGGGAGTGCTGCATTGTCAGAGGGTCAGTTCTGAGGGAGTGCTGCACTGTCGGAGGGTCAGTACTGAGTGAGTGCTGCACTGTCGGAGTGTCAGTGATGAGGGAGCGCTGCACTGTCAGAGGGTCAGTACTGAGGGAGCGCTGCACTGTCAGAGGGTCAGTACTGAGGGTGCGCTGCACTGTCAGAGAGTCAGGACTGAGGGAGCACTGCACTGTCAGAGGGTCAGTACTGAGTGAGTGCTGCACTGTCGGAGGGTAAGTGCTGAGGGAGTGCTGCACTGTCGGAGGGTCAGTACTGAGGGAGTGCTGCATTGTCAGAGGGTCAGTACTGAAGGAGTGCTGCACTGTCGGAGGGTCAGTACTGAGGGAGTGCTGCACTGTCGGAGGGTCAGTACTGAGGGAGTGCTGCATTGTCAGAGGGTCAGTACTGAGGGAGTGCTTCACTGTCACAGGGTCAGTACTGAGGGAGTGCTGCACTGTCAGAGGGTCAGTACTGAGGGAGTGCTGCACTGTCCCAGGGTCAGTACTGAGGGAGTGCTGCACTGTCAGAGGGTCAGTACTGAGTGAGTGCTTCACTGTCGGAGGGTCAGTACTGAGGGAGTGCTGCACTGTCGGAGGGTCAGTACTGAGGGAGTGCTGCATTGTCAGAGGGTCAGTAGTGAGGGAGTGCTGCACTGTCGGAAGGTCAGTACTGAGTGAGTGCTGCACTGTCGGAGGGTCAGTACTGAGTGAGTGCTGCACTGTCGGAGGGTCAGTACTGAGGGAGTGCTGCATTGTTGGAGGGTCAGTACTGAGTGAGTGCTGCACTGTCGGAGGGTCAGTACTGAGGGAGTGCTACACTGTTGGAGGGTCAGTACTGGGGGAGTGCTGCACTGTTGGAGCGACAGTACTGAGGGGAAACTGTGCTGTCAGAGGGTCAGTACTGAGGGAGTGCTACACTGTTGGAGGGTCAGTACTGGGGGAGTGCTGCATTGTTGGAGCGACAGTACTGAGGGGAAACTGCACTGTCGGAGGGTCAGTACTGGGGGAGTGCAGCACTGTCGGAGGAGCAGTACTGAGGGAATGCTGCACTGTCGGAGGGTCAGTACTGAGGGAGTGCTGCACTGTCGGAGGGTCAGTACTGAGGGAGTGCTGCACTGTCGGAGGGTCAGTACTGAGGGTGTGCTGCACTGTCGGAGGGTCAGTACTGAGGGAGTGCTGCACTGTCGGAGGGTCAGTACTGGCGGAGTGCTGCACTGTCGGAGGGTCAGTACTGAGGGAATGCTGCACTGTCGGAGGGTCAGTACTGGGGGAGTGCTGCACTGTCGGAGGGTCAGTGCTGAGGGAGTTCTGCACTGTCGGAGGGTCAGTACTGAGGGAGTGCTGCACTGTCGGAGGGTCAGTACTGAGTGAGTGCTGCACTGTCGGAGGGTCAGTACTGAGGGAGTGCTGCATTGTCAGAGGGTCAGTACTTAGGGAGTGCTGCACTGTCGGAGGGTCAGTACTGAGTGAGTGCTGCACTGTCGGAGGGTCAGTGCTGAGGGAGCGCTGCACTGTCAAAGGGAGAGGACTGAGGGAGCGCTGCACTGTCAGAGGGTCAGTACTGAGGGTGCGCTGCACTGTCAGAGAGTCAGTACTGAGGGAGCACTGCACTGTCAGAGGGTCAGTACTGAGTGAGTGCTGCACTGTCGGAGGGTAAGTGCTGAGGGAGTGCTGCACTGTCGGAGGGTCAGTACTGAGGGAGTGCTGCACTGTCGGAAGGTCAGTACTGAGTGAGTGCTGCACTGTCGGAGGGTCAGTACTGAGTGAGTGCTGCACTGTCGGAGGGTCAGTACTGAGGAAGTGCTGCACTGTCGGAGGGTCAGTACTGAGGGAGTGCTACACTGTTGGAGGGTCAGTACTGGGGGAGTGCTGCACTGTTGGAGCGACAGTACTGAGGGGAAACTGTGCTGTCAGAGGGTCAGTACTGAGGGAGTGCTGCATTCTCAGAGGATCAGAACTGAGCTCGTGCAGCACTGTCGGAGGAGCAGTACTGAGGGAATGCTGCACTGTCGGAGGGTCAGTACTGAGGGAGTGCTGCACTGTCGGAGGGTCAGTACTGAGGGAGTGCTGCACTGTCGGAGGGTCAGTACTGAGGGAGTGCTGCACTGTCGGAGGGTCAGTACTGAGGGAGTGCTGCACTGTCGGAGGGTCAGTACTGGCGGAGTGCTGCACTGTCGGAGGGTCAGTTCTGAGGGAGTGCTGCACTGTCGGAGGGTCAGTACTGGGGGAGTGCTGCACTGTCGGAGGGTCAGTACTGAGGGAGTTCTGCACTGTCGGAGGGTCAGTACTGAGGGAGTGCTGCACTGTTGGAGGGTCAGTACTGAGGGAGTGCTGCACTGTCGGAGGGTCAGTACTGAGGGAGTGTTGCACTGTTGGAGGGTCAGTACTGGGGGAGTCCTGCACAGTCGGAGGGTCAGTCCTGGGGGAGTACTGCACTGTTGGAGGGTCAGTAGTGAGGGAGTGCCGCACTGTCGGAGGGTCAGTACTGAGGGAGTGCTGCACTGTCGGAGGGTCAGTACTGAGGGAGTGCTGCATTGTCAGAGGATCAGTACTGAGGGAGTGCTTCACTGTCAGAGGGTCAGTACTGAGGGAGTGCTGCACTGTCAGAGGGTCAGTACTGAGTGAGTGCTTCACTGTCGGAGGGTCAGTACTGAGGGAGTGCTGCACTGTCGGAGGGTCAGTACTGAGGGAGTGCTGCATTGTCAGAGGGTCAGTAGTGGGGGAGTGCTGCACTGTCGGAAGGTCAGTACTGAGTGAGTGCTGCACTGTCGGAGGGTCAGTACTGAGTGAGTGCTGCACTGTCGGAGGGTCAGTACTGAGGAAGTGCTGCACTGTCGGAGGGTCAGTACTGAGGGAGTGCTACACTGTTGGAGGGTCAGTCCTGGGGGAGTGCTGCACTGTTGGAGCGACAGTACTGAGGGGAAACTGTGCTGTCAGAGGGTCAGTACTGAGGGAGTGCTGCATTCTCAGAGGATCAGAACTGAGCTAGTGCTGCACTGTCGGAGGAGCAGTACTGAGGGAATGCTGCACTGTCGGAGGGTCAGTACTGAGGGAGTGCTGCACTGTCGGAGGGTCAGTACTGAGGGAGTGCTGCACTGTCGGAGGGTCAGTACTGAGGGTGTGCTGCACTGTCGGAGGGTCAGTACTGAGGGAGTGCTGCACTGTCGGAGGGTCAGTACTGGCGGAGTGCTGCACTGTCGGAGGGTCAGTACTGAGGGAGTGCTGCACTGTCGGAGGGTCAGTACTGGGGAGTGCTGCACTGTCGGAGGGTCAGTACTGAGGGAGTGTTGCACTGTTGGAGGGTCAGTACTGGGGGAGTCCTGCACTGTCGGAGGGTCAGTCCTGGGGGAGTACTGCACTGTTGGAGGGTCAGTACTGAGGGGAAACTGTGCTGTCGGAGGGTCAGTACTGAGGGAGTGCTGCACTGTTGGAGGGTCAGTACTGGGGGAGTGCTGCACTGTCGGAGGGTCAGTCCGGGGGGAGTGCTGCACTGTTGGAGGGACAGTACTGAGGGGAAACTGTGCTGTCGGAGGGTCAGTTCTGGGGGAGTGCTGCACTGTCGGAGGGTCAGTCCGGGGGGAGTGCTGCACTGTTGGAGGGTCAGTACTGAGGGGAAACTGTGCTGTCAGAGGGTGAGTACTGAGGGAGTGCTGCACTGTCGGAGGGTCAGTACTGAGGGAGTGCTGCACTGTCGGAGGGTCAGTACTGAGGGAGTGCTGCATTGTCAGAGGGTCAGTAGTGAGGGAGTGCTGCACTGTCGGAAGGTCAGTACTGAAGGAGTGCTGCACTGTCGGAGGTTCAGTATTGAGGGAGTGCTGCACTGTCGGAGGGTCAGTACTGAGGGTGTGCTGCATTGTCAGAGGGTCAGCAGTGAGGGAGTGCTTCACTGTCGGAAGGTCAGTACTGAGGGAGTGCTGCACTGTCGGGGGGTCAGTACTGAGGGAGCGTCACACTGGTGGAGGGTCAGTACTGAGGGAGTGCTGCACTGTCGGAGGGTCAGTACTGAGGGAGTGCTGCACTGTCGGAGGGTCAGTACTGAGGGAGTGCTGCACTGTCGGAGGGTCAGTACTGAGGGAGTGCTGCACTGTCGGAGGGTCAGTACTGAGGGAGTGCTGCACTGTCGGAGGGTCAGTACTGAGGGTGTGCTGCACTGTCGGAGGGTCAGTACTGAGGGAGTGCTGCACTGTCGGAGGGTCAGTACTGAGGGAGTGCTGCACTGTCGGAGGGTCAGTACTGAGGGAGTGCTGCACTGTCGGAGGGTCAGTACTGAGGGTGTGCTGCACTGTCGGAGGGTCAGTACTGAGGGAGTGCTGCACTGTCGGAGGGTCAGTACTGGCGGAGTGCTGCACTGTCGGAGGGTCAGTACTGAGGGAGTGCTGCACTGTCGGAGTGTCAGTACTGGGGAGTGCTGCACTGTCGGAGGGTCATTACTGAGGGAGTTCTGCACTGTCGGAGGGTCAGTACTGAGGGAGTGCTGCACTGTTGGAGGGTCAGTACTGAGGGAGTGCTGCACTGTCGGAGGGTCAGTACTGAGGGAGTCCTGCAGTGTCGGAGGGTCAGTCCTGGGGGAGTACTGCACTGTTGGAGGGTCAGTACTGAGGGGAAACTGTGCTGTCGGAGGGTCAGTACTGAGGGAGTGCTGCACTGTCGGAGGGTCAGTACTGGGGGAGTCCTGCAGTGTCGGAGGGTCAGTCCTGGGGGAGTACTGCACTGTTGGAGGGTCAGTACTGAGGGGAAACTGTGCTGTCGGAGGGTCAGTACTGAGGGAGTGCTGCACTGTTGGAGGGTCAGTACTGGGGGAGTGCTGCACTGTCGGAGGGTCAGTCCGGGGGGAGTGCTGCACTGTTGGAGGGACAGTACTGAGGGGAAACTGTGCTTTTGGAGGGTCAGTACTGGGGGAGTGCTGCACTGTCGGAGGGTCAGTCCGGGGGGAGTGCTGCACTGTTGGAGGGTCAGTACTGAGGGGAAACTGTGCTGTCAGAGGGTGAGTACTGAGGGAGTGCTGCACTGTCGGAGGGTCAGTACTGAGGGAGTGCTGCACTGTCGGAGGGTCAGTACTGAGGGAGTGCTGCATTGTCAGAGGGTCAGTAGTGAGGGAGTGCTGCACTGTCGGAAGGTCAGTACTGAAGGAGTGCTGCACTGTCGGAGGGTCAGTACTGAGGGAGTGCTGCACTGTCGGAGGGTCAGTACTGAGGGAGTGCTGCATTGTCAGAGGGTCAGTAGTGAGGGAGTGCTTCACTGTCGGAAGGTCAGTACTGAGGGAGTGCTGCACTGTCAGGGGGTCAGTACTGAGGGAGCGCTGCACTGTCGGAGGGTCAGTACTGAGGTAGTGCTGCATTATCAGAGGGTCAGTAGTGAGGGAGTGCTGCACTGTCGGAAGGTCAGTACTGAGGGAGTGCTGCACTGTCGGGGGGTCAGTACTGAGGGAGCGCTGCACTGTCGGAGGGTCAGTACTGAGGGAGTGCTGCATTTTCAGAGGGTCAGTAGTGAGGGAGTGCTGCACTGTCGGAAGGTCAGTACTGAGGGAGTGCTGCACTGTCGGAGGGTCAGTACTGAGGGAGTGCTGCACTGTCGGAGGGTCAGTACTGAGGGAGTGCTGCACTGTCGGAGGGTCAGTACTGAGGGAGTGCTGCACTGTTGGAGGGTCAGTACTGAGGGTGTCCCGTACTGTCAGAGGTGCTGCCGTTTAGATATCATGTGTCTGACAGTCTAGTGTAAAATAATCAAGGGCTCATCAGGGTGATTTTAAAATCCTTTGATACTTGTTGACTCGTGCTTTCCCACATTGCTGTTGATGGGATATTGGCTGTATCCTAAATGGATGCAATGTTTCCCAACATAACAACAATCACTATCAGTTATTGCCCATGTACCGATTTCAGAGCAAGCAAGAGAAAGAGCTTGCATTTATATAGCACCTTTCACAGTCTCTGGATGTTTTAAAGCATTTCACAGCAAATGAAATACTTTTGAAATGTTGTTACTTTAGTAATATAAGAAATGTAGCAACCAATTTGTGCAAAACAAGATCCCGCAAGTGGAAGTGTAATGATGACCAGATAATCTGGTTTAGTGATCTTAGTTGAGGGATAAATAATAGCCAGGACACTGCGGAAAACTCTCTTGCTTGCCTTTGAAATAGTGTCTTGGGAACTTTTACACCAACCTGAGAGAGCAGACAGTGCCTCAGTTTAACATCTCTTTCAAAAGAAGACACCTCCCTTAGTAGTGACAGTAAAGTGTCCTCCTCCACTGTGTGCTCAAGTCTGTGGAGTAAATCATAAACCCACAACCTGCTGACTCTGAAACAAGAGTAAGACCAGTGAACCAAGGATGTCACATGCTGAGAATCCTGTGGTGAGTAACTCACCTCCTGACTCCCCAAAGCCTGTCCACCATCTACAAGGCACAAGTCAGGAGTGTGATGGAATACTCTCCACTTGCCTGGATGGGTGCAGCTCCAACAACACTCAAGAAGCTTGACACCATCCAGGACAAAGCAGCCCGCTTGATTGGCACCCCATCCACAAACATTCACTCCCTCCACCACCGACGCACAGTGGCAGCAGTGTGTACCATCTACAAGATGCACTGCAGCAATGCACCAAAGCTCCTTCGACAGCACCTTCCAAACCCGTGACCTCTACCAACTAGAAGGACAAGGGCAGCAAATACATGGGAACATCACCACCTGCAAGTTCCCCTCCAAGTCACACACCATCCTGACTTGGAACTATATCGCTGTTCCTTCACTGTCGCTGGGTCAAACTCCTGGAACTCCCTTCCTAACAGCACTGTGGGTATATCTACCCCAAATGGACTGCAGTGGTTCAAGAAGGCAGCTCACCACCACCTTCTCAAGGGCAATTAGGGATGGGCAATAAATGCTGGCCTGGTCAGTGACACCCACATCCCATACTGAATTTTAAGCGCTGCCACTTGGAGCTCATTCGCACATGCAAGTCAGCCCATTCCCCCCCAATCACACAGAGGGGGTGGTCTCTCTGATGCTGGTAATGGTGTCAGCTGACTAATAAGCAGGTTCTAGCACCATCTTTAAAAGGCAGCCAGCCCTGCATGAAACCTCTTCCTACTTTTGTCTTGTGCTGCTGGAGCTGAGCATCCAGGATTGGCTGCAGCACAGCCCCAGCTCTGAAGATGCAAGCCCTGGAAGGCAACTGGGAATGGCAGAGGTGGGAGGAAGGGTGGCCTAACAGTTCAGTGGTGCCTCCCTGTTCACTCTTCTCCAGGCTGCAAGGGAAAGGTGAGAGGTCCTTTTCCCCAGCGACTGTAAGAAGATGTCCTCTTGCCTGACCAAGCAAGCCTGGACAGTGATTGCAGAGGAGGTCAGCTGCCGTGGGGGGGGGTCACCTGCCGAGACTGGGTCCAGTGCCGCAAGAGGGTGAAAGATCTCATGCGCTCAGCAAAGGTCATTTTCAGAATGGCTCCGTTTGACCTGGGTGCCCCCATGGCACATGGGAACCTCTACTATGTCAAAGATAGGTAGGTGGAGTGGGGAGGATTGATGCCACGTGAATGGCTACATGTGTGAAACCACTCACCCTCGTTTACACCTCAGAGGATGGCACCTACATGACAGGCTCAGTCAATATTCCAGACTATGTTGTTTTAGCACCCCTGTTGTGAGATGTGTCATGTTGTTGTTTGACCAGGTTCAATAACTGCATCCTTGCTCTTCCAGCCGACGAGGGCTTACAATAGTCGGGAGGTGTGCAGGACCGGTGGCGGGGTGCCAGACCTCAGGCCACTCACCCAAGCTGAGGAAGAGGTGTTGAGCTAGCTGGCAGCCAGGGAGCACATGCAGTTTCGGACGTGGAGATTGGGGTCCTGGGTGAACAGACTGCTTTTTACAAACACAATGATTCCTGATAAGATTTCATATTTGGAGACTATGCTGTCATCATTGCAACAGTTGTACCATAAAACCTAAATGTTTGCTCTTCACATTGTACCTTGCAGGGCGATGCTCCAAATCGACATTGGAGGCTCCGGACACTTCCACCGCCACTGAGGAAGAGACAACCTCAGAAGGTGCAACGTCTCATGATACTCTCTCACCTTCCACCAGCGCAGATACACTCACCTCAGTGGGACTGCTTTAGAATCTGGGTCACAAGCTGGTGAGAGCACCACACACGTGCCCGAGCAGCTGGCTGAGGCTGAGGCAGGCAACGTCTCTGACAGTCGGAGGACGGTGGGTGTCCAGGCGCATGCTCAGCCCAGGCTGATGATGATCCTCTGGTGTCGACAGCACAGGGCCTGCTGAAGTTGCAGGGAGAGGTAAGGCAACATCTGGCAGAGATGCCACAGGCCATACGCAGCCTTGAGAGGACGATGGGGGAGTCCATCCAGGCCTTGGCAGCTGCCCTGACCGAGGCACATGAGCGCATGGCTTCCTCCATCGAGAGGTTGGCGACCCTCATGGAGATTCCACTGATATCTGCTGACCTGCAAACCCTCACCTCGGCCATGAGCTGAACACAGCAATGGATAGGCAAGACAGGGACCAGGTACCTGGAGAGTGTCTCTGCTCATGGTCCTTCTCAGGAGAGCAGCGAGGTTCCTACGAGTCTTAAGAGGGAGGAGGTGAGTCTGCACTCCACATCTGGGGTCCCCCCCTTAGGGGGTTTCCTATGATGAGAGGCTGAGTAAATTGAGCCTATATTCTCTGGAGTTTAGAAGAATGAGAGGCAATCTAATTGAGATATACCAGATTCTGAAAGGGCTTGATAGGGTAGAAGCTGAGAGATTGTTCCCACTGGTCAGGAAACCTAGAACATGGGGACACAGTCTCAGGATAAGGGGCCAATCATTCAGGACTGAGATGAGGAGAAATTACTTCACTGAAAGGATTGTGAATCTTTGGAATTCTCTACCCCAGAGGGTTGTGGATGCTCCATCATTGAATACATTTAAGGCTGGGATAGATGGATTTTTGGTCTCACAGGGAATTAAAGGATATGGGGAGTGGGCAGGAAAGTGGAATTGAAGCCCAAGATCAGCCATGATCGTATTGAATGGCGGAGCAGGCTCGATGGGCCCTATGGTCTACAACTGCTCCTATTTCTTGTGTTCTTGTAGACGCTGGTTCCTCAGCCCCTCCACCGGTTAGTCCAGCTCCAGCAGCCACGACATCCGAGGGCCGTCCTGCACTGGCGCCCAGAGAATGACCGCCCAAGTCATCCAAAGCCATAGGGCGTCCTGATCATCAGCCTGCCTCCAGTCAAGCTGCTAGCACTGAAGTAGCACTGTGAAGAAGCACCCGTAAATATTTCAAAAAGACACCATGACACATATGGGTTTTCACGGGCGAGATGCCTATGTTATACTCGATATCATTAAATGTGCTTTTCTATCATGTGTCTCCTTTCTCCTGTCTGAATGACGTATGCCACCATGTAACGATTATGTGTCCTCCCATTACATCATTGACCTGATACAACTACCAATGTATGGAATAACATCATTGCCATACCAGTATGTGTGATGTGGCACTGCGTGGATGCAGTCACATGGGCAATGGCTCAGACAGCTGCTGCCAGTAACACTGGAGCGACAGATATCACAGATGCAGAAAACAGCAGACTAGATGAAGGTTGCTGGTGTGTGACGTGAGGAGCATACGTTACACTTCAGAGCTTGTGGAAGTGCTCAATGATCAGGTGTTGTCATGCATCCGTTGCTCAGCGCTCGCCATATCTGCCCTCCATCAATGCTCTCCATGCTCCCATGCGCATCTGCTGCTGGATGCCCTCTGTTTCCTCATCACATGAGGATGTCTCCTGCTCCCGTACCTCATCATCCTGCAAGGCCACCCCCCCCTGTGTAATGCAATGTTGTACATACATCAACGATGCCCATAACCCATATCTGGTGCGTACTGTAGGGCCCGACCCGATCTATCCAGGCAGTGAAAGCACATTTTCAGCATGCCATTGGCCTGCTCGATGGTAGCACATGTGGAGCTGTGGTAGGTGTTGTATCTCTCTCCTGCATCGCTGCTGGGGTTCCTCACAGGTGTTAGGAGACATGTCAGCCAGGGGTAGCTCTTGTCCCCAAGAATCCATCCCAGAATCTGAGCCGGTGCAGTGAAGAGCATTGGCACCTGGGACTGGCGCAGGATGAAGGAATCATGGCAGCTGCCCGGAAAGCAGGCACACACTTGCAGGAAGTGTTTCCTGTGGTCACATTCTAGGTGCACGTTGAGTGAGTAGAAGCCCTTTTTATTTAGGTATGTGACTGGTTGCTCCATTGGAGCCTTGATAGCCATGCATGCAGTCAAGGACCCCTTGCATCTGTGGGAATTCTGCAGAGGCCCCAAATTGAATGACCCTCTGGTCACCGGCCCTCCTGTACAAGGCATCGGTGACCTCCCTGATACAGTGGTGTACTGCTGATTGCGAAACCCCACACAGGTCGTCGGTGCATCCCTGGATTGATGCAGGGGAATAGAAGTTTAAAGCCACTGTCACTTTGTGAGCAACAGACATAGGGCGTCCAGCAAAGACATAGGGACATAGCGTCCAGCACAGACATAGGGCGTCCAGCAAAGCCCATCGGCTGTAGTCATCATTCAACAGTGTACAGAGATGTGTCACCACCTCTCTGGACATCCGCAGTCGCCCCTGACACTGGTGCTCCGACAGCTGCAGGTATGAAATGCGGGCCCTATAGACCTCCTGTCTTCTCTGGCCTTGAATGTGCCTTGGTGGAAGCTGCTGCTGTGTCCATGAGCTTCCACATGGGCTGCACCTGCCTCCTGGTTCCGCCTCTGGTGGATATGCCTCCTCCTGGCATGTGAATCCAGAACGACTGGGTGGACCAGCCCCATCTCTGTGCTGGAGGTCAACTCTGTTCCTTCACAAGGTCAATGGCACCTATCTGGGCAGAGAGTGATGTGAATTGGTGCTTCTCTTGTGTCCCCAGCATGAGCTGTGTGGTATGGCATGACATTGCTCGTCTTAGCTTTAAATAAGAGCGGGGCAGTCTGAAAACCCTCAAAACCCTCATATCATTGAACCATTGAAACGTAGAAAAATTACAACATAGAAGGAGGCCATTCAGCCCATGATGTCTGTGCTGGCTGACAAATCCAGCCGTTCAATCGAATCCCACCTTTCAGCACCTGGTCCATAACCTTGCAGCTTGCAGCACTTCAGGTGCAGGTCCAAAAGAATTGAGGGTTTCTGCCTCCACCACCATTCCTGGCAGTGAATTCCAGGCACCCACTTCCCTCTGGGTGAAAATGTTTCTCATGTCCCTTCTAATCCTTCTACCAATCACCTTAAATCTGCGCCCCCAGTTAATTGACCTCTCCGCTAGGGGAAACAGGTCCTTCCTGTCTACTCTATCTAGGACCTTCATAATTTTGTACAGCTTAATTAAGTCACCCCTCAGCCTCCTCTGTTCTAAGGAAAACAACCCTAGCCTATCTAATCTTTCCTCATAGCTGCATCTTTCAAGCCCTGGCAACATTCTTGTAAATCTCCTCTGTACTCTCTCCACAGCAATTATATCCTTTCTGTAATGTGGTGACCAGAACTGTACACAATACTCCAGCTGTGGCCTAACCAGTGTTTTATACAGTTCCAGCATTACATCCCTGCTTTTGAATTCTATACCTCGGCCAATAAAGGAAAGCATTCCATATGCCTTCTTCACCACTCTATCTACCTGTCCTGCCACCTTCAGGGACCTGTGGACATGCACTCCAAGGTCTCTCACTTCTTCTACCCCTCTCAATATCATCCCGTTTATTGTGTATTCCTTTGCTTTATTTGCCCTCCCCAAGTGCATTACCTCACATTTCTCCGGATTGAATTCCATTTGCCACTTTTCCACCCACTCAACCAAACCATTGATATCTTTCTGGAATCTACAGCTATCCTCTTCACTATCAACACGGACAATTTTAGTGTCATCAGCAAATTTCCCAATCATGCCTCCCACATTTAAGTCCAAATCATTAATATATACCATAAACAGCAAGGGACCCAACACTGAGTCCTGTGGAACGCCACTGGAAACAGCTTTCCATTCACAAAAACATCTGTTGACAACTACCCTTTGTTTCCTATCACTGAGCCAATTCTGGATCCAACCTGCCACATTCCCCTGTATCCCATGGCTTTCATTTTACTGACCAGTCTGCCATGTGGGATCTTGGCAAAATCCACATAGACCACATCCACTGCACTACCCTCATCAATCCTCCTTGTTGCTTCCTCAAAATACTCAATCAAGTTAGTAAGACATGACCTTCCCTTAACAAATCCATGCTGACTATCCCTGATTAATCTGTGCCTTTCTAAGTGGCAGTTTATCCTGTCCCTCAGAATTGATTCTAACAATTTAACCACCACTGAGGTCAGACTGACTGGCCTATAATTATTTGCTCTATCCCTTGCACCCTTTTTAAACAATGGTACAACGTTCGCAGACCTCCAATCGTCTGGTACCTCTCCTGTATCTAGTGAGGATTTGAAGATGATCCTCAGCGCATCCGTTATTTCCTCCCTGGCTTTCTTTAACAACCTGGGATGCAATCCATCCGGTCCTGGTGATTTATCCACTTTCAAGAATGTCAGACCCTCTAGTACTTCCTCTCTCATTATGCTTATCATATATAATATTTCACACTCCTCCTCTTTAACTACAATGTTTGCATCATCCCTCTCCTTTGTGAAGACAGAGACAAAAAAACTCATTAAGAACCCTGCCCACATCTTCTGCATCCACGTGCAAGTTCCCTTGTACATCTCTGATAGACCCTACCCTTTCCTTAGTTATCCTCTTGCTCTTAATGCACTGATAAAACATCTTTGGGTTTTCCTTGATTTTACCTGCCAATAATTTTTCATATCCTCTCTTTGCTTTTCTAATTTCCTTTTTTACTTCACCCCTGCACTTTCTATACTCCTCTAGGCTTTCTAAAGTATTAAGATTTTTGTGATCATCATTAGCCTTTTTTTTCTGCTTTAACTTATCCTGTAAGCTTCTATTTAACCAGGGGGCTCTAGATTTGGCAGTACCAACCTTTCTCTTTGTGGGGACATGCCTACACTGTGCCTGTAGTATCTCGCTTTTGAATGCCTCCCACTGGTTTGCGGCTGATTTTCCTTCAATAGCCATATCCAGTCCACTTTTGCCAGATCACCTCTTAGTTTCTTAAAATTTGTCTTCCCCCAATTTAGAACGTTTACTCCTGATTTATCTTTGTCCTTTTCCATGATTATGCTAAAACTAACTGTATTATGATCACTATCTCCAAAATGATCACTCACTGTTACTTCATCCACTTGCCCAGCTTCATTACCGAAGACCAACTCTAGAATTGTGCAACCTCTCTTTGGGCTTGTTACATGCCTGGATTTGACCAGTGGCAACATGAGCTTAAACTGTCTAACACTTGTGCCCTCCATCCCGCATAAAGGACTCATCAACTACCATTGTTCTCCCCCTCCCCCACACATCAGGGTCCGCCCCCTTTCCCCCCAAACATTCATGGGCGCAGAGTGGCCCCCTTTATGGAACAAGTGTACAGGGTACCACCTTTCAGGATTGCAGTGTTGAGACCCCCTTCAGAACACACCCGCACCCATCTCATTTCATGTATGTTGAGTCCAGAAGACTGTAGAGTGCCTAATTGGAAGATGAGGTTCTGTTCCTCAAGCTTTCGTTGAGCTTCACTGGAACACTGCAGCAGGCCGAGGACAGAAATGTGGGCATGAGAGCAGGGCAGTGAATTAAAATGGCAAACAACCGGAAGCTCGGGGTCATGCTTGCAGACCAAGAGGAAGTGTTCTGCAAAGTGGTCACCCAATCTGAGTTTGGTCTCCCCAATGCAGAGGAGACTGCATTGTGAGCAGCGAATATAGTATACTTAATTGAAAGAAGTACAAGTAAATCATTGCTTCACCTGGAACCTGTCTAGTGAACCTTCTCTGAACTGCTTCCAATGCAAGTGTATCTCTTGTTATGTAAGGAGACCAAAACTATATACAATACTCTAGGTGCGGTCTCACCGATGTCCTGTACAGTTGTGTCAAGACTTTCCTACTTTTATACTCAATCCCCCTTGCAATAAGTATCAACATTTCATTTGCCTTCCTGATTACTTGCTGTACCTGCATGCCAACGTTTTGTGACTCAGGACACCCAGATCCCTCTGTACTGCAGCATTCTGCAGTCTCTCTCCATTTAAATAAATGCTTTTCTATTCTTTTTATCAAAGTGGGCAACCTCACATTTTCCCAAATTATACTCCATCTTCCAAATTTTTGCCCACTCACTTCATCTATATTTCTGCAGACACTTTGTGTCTTCCTCACAACTTGCTTTCCTACCTATTTTTGTATTGTTGGCAAACTTGGCTACAATCCATTTGGCCCCTTCATCCAGGTTATTAATATAGATTGTAAATAGTTGAGGTCCCAGCACTGATCCCTGTGGCATTCCACTAGTTACAGATTGTCAACCTGAAAATGCCCCATTTATCCCGACTCTCTGTTTCCTATTAGTTAGCCAATCCTCTATTTAAGTTTAGATATGGTAGACAAGGAAAAGCTGTTCCCATCAGATGATATAAGGACTAGGGGGACAGATTTCAGGTTTTGGGCAAGAGTTACAGGGGGGATGTGAGAATGAACTTTCCGATACAGAGAATGATAATGATCTAGAAATTGCTGCCTACGAGGGTGGTGGAAACAGAGACAATGAATGATTTCAAAAGGAAATTGGACGGACTATTGAGGGAAATAAACTTGCAGGGCTATGGGAATAGAGCTGTGGAATGGAACTGACTGCATTACTCTGCAGAGAGCCATCATAGACTCGATGGGTTGAATGGACTCCTTCTGTGTCCTAAAGACCCTATGAGTGAGAAACTCTTGTCTGACACCACAATTGATTGGAAAAGGCACCTCCAACCCTCTGATCTGTTTGTCTCTAAGTAAAAGGCACATTGGCTGATGAAGAGTATTAGCCAATGGGTGGGTCTATACGTAGAGTTGGACAGTGACATAAGATGAACACAAGCCACATATACCAAGCTGTGAAATTCTGATCTAGTCTGTGTAAGCAGGTTGATCACTGCAGGAGTTCCTCAGGGTGTGTCCTAGGCCCAACCATCTTCAGCTGCTTCAGCATTGACTTTCCCTCCGTCATAACATCAGAGGCAGGGATGTTTACTGATGTTTACACAGTGTTCACTACCATTTGTAATGCCTCAGGTAATGAAGCAGATTGTGCCACATGTAGCAAGACCTGAACAACATTGAGACTTGGGCTGATAACATATGAACATACGAATTAGGAGCAGGAGTAGGCCATTCAGTCCCTCAAGCCTGCTCCGCCATTCAATAAGATCATGGTTGAACTGTTCGTGTTTCGAATTCTACACTGCCATCTACCCCACAATAACCCTTGATTCCCTTGCTGAACAAGAATCTATCTACCTCTGCCTTAAAAATATTTACCACTGTCTGAGGCAGAGTTTCAAAGTTGCACAACTCTCGAGAGAAAAATATTTCTCCTCATCTCTGTCCTAAAAGGACGACCCCTAATTTTAAAACACTGCCCCCTAGTTCTGGACTCACCCACAAGAGGAAACATCCTTTCCACATCCACCTTGTCAAGACCGCTCAGGATCTTATATACTTCAATCAAGTGTCCCCTCACTCTTCTAAACTCCAGTGAAAACAAGCCCAGTCTGTCCAACCTTTCCTCATAAGACTGGTCTGGCCTACATGTGACTCCAGACCCACAGCAATGTGGTTGACTCTTACATGCCCTCTGAAATGGCCTAGCAAGCCACTCAGTTCTATCAAACTGCTACAAAGTCTAAGAAAAGGAATGAAACCGGATGGACCACCCGGCATCGACCTAGGCACTGGAAACGACAACAGAAAACCAAGCCCTGTCGACTCTGCAAAGTCCTCCTTACTAACATCTGGGGGCTTGTGCCAAAGTTGGGAGAGATGCCCCACAGACTAGTCACGCAACAGCTTGACATAGTCATACTGACGGAATCATACCTTGCAGACAATGTCCCAGACACCACCATCACCATCCCTGGGTATGTCCTGTCCCACCGGCAGGACAGACCCAGCAGAGATTCGGGCACAGTTGTATACAGTCGGGAGGGAGTTGCCCTGGCAGTCCTCAATGTTGATTCTGGACCCCATGAAGTCTCATGGCAACAGGTCAAACATGGGCACGGAAACCTCCTGCTGATTACCACCTACCGCCCTCCCTCAGCTGATGACTCAGTACTCCTCCATGTTGAACAGCACTTGGAGGAATCACTGATGGTGGCAAGGGCACAGAATACACGCTGGGAGGGGGACTTCAATGTCCATCACCAAGAGTGGCTCAGTAACATCACTACTGACCGAGTCCTAAAGGACATATCTGCTAGACGGGGTCTGCGGCAGGTGGTGGAGGAACCAGCAAGAGGGAAAAACATACTTGACCTCGTCCTCACCAATCTGCCTGCTGCAGATGCATCTGCCTATGACAGTATTGGTAGGAGTGACAACCTCACAGTCGTTGTGGAGACGAAGTCCCGCCTTCACATCGAGGATACCCTCCATCGTGTTGTGTGGCACTATTACCGTGCTAAATGGGATAGATTTCGAACAGATTTGGCAATGCAAAACTGGGCATCAATGAGGTGCTGTGGGCCATCAGCAGCAGCAGAATTGTACTCAACCACAATCTGTAACCTCATGGCCCGGCATATCCCCCACTCTACCATTACCATCAAGCCAGGAGACCAACCCTGGTTCAATGAAGAGTGCAGGAGGGCATGCCAGGATCAGCACCAGGCATACCTCAAAATAAGGTGTTAACTGTTGAAGCTACAACACAGGACTATCTGCATGCCAAACTGCGTAAGCAGCGTGTGATAGACAGAGCTAAGCGATCCCATAACCAACGGATCAGATCTAAGCTCTGCAGTCCTGCCACACCCAGCCATGAATGGTGGTGGACAATTAAACAACTAACTGGAGGAGGTGGCTCCACAAATATCCCCATCCTCAATAGCCCAGCACATCAGTGCAAAAGATAAGGCAGAAGCATTTGCAACAATCTTCAGCCAGAAGTGCCGAATTGATGATCCATCTCAGCCTCCTCCTGAAGTCCCCAGCATCACAGATGCCAGACTTCAGCCAATTCGATTCCCTCCGCGTGATATCAAGAAACGACTGAAGGCACTGAATACTGCAAAAGCTATGGGCCCTGACAATATTCCGGCAATAGGACCGAAGACCTGTGCTCCAGAACTTGCGGCACCCCTAGCTAAGCTGTTCCAGTACAGCTACAACACTGGCATCTACCCTGCAATGTGGAAAATTGCCCAAGTATGTCCTGTACACAAAAAAGCAGGACAAGTCCAACCCGGCTAATTACCACCCAATCAGTCTACTCTCAATCATCAGTAAAGTGATGGAAGGTGTCATCAACACTGCGACCAAGCGGCACTTGCTTAGCAATAACCTGCTCAGTGACGCTCAGTTTGGGTTCCCCCAGGACCACTCAGCTCCTGACCTCATTACAGCCTTGGTTCAAACATGGACAAAAGAGCTGAACTCAAGAGGTGAGGTGAGAGTGACTGCCCTTGACATCAAGACAGCATTTGACCGAGTATGGCATCAAGGAGCCCTAGAAAAACTGAAGTCAATGGGAATCAGGGGGAAAACTCTGCTGGTTAAAGTCATACTGAGCACAAAGGAAAATGGTTGTGGTTGTTGGAGGTCAATCATCTGAGCTCCAGGAAATCACTGCAGGAGTTCCTCAATGTAGTGTCCTAGGCCCAACCATCTTCACCTGCTTCATCAATAACCTTTTTCAATCATAAAGTCAGAAGTGGGGATGTTCGCTGATGATTGCACAATGTTCAACACCATTTTTGACTCTTCAGATACTGAAGCAGTCCGTGTAGAAATGCAGCAAGACTTGGACAATATCCAGGCTTGGGCTGATAAGTGCAAGTAACAATCGCATCACACAGGTGCCAGGCAATGACCATCTCCAACAAGAGAGAATCTAACCATCTCCCAGTGACATTCAATGACATTACCATTGCTGAATCCCCCACTCTCAACATTGACCTGAAACTGAACTGGAGTAGCCATATAAGTACCATGGCTACAAGAGCAGGTCAGAGGTGAGAAATCCTGAGGTGAGTAACTCAACTCCTGACTCCCCAAAGCCTGTCCACCATCTACAAGGCACAAGTCAGGAGTGTGATGGAATACTCTCCACTTGCCTGGATGGATGCAGCTCCAACAACACTCAAGAAGCTCAACACCATCCAGGACAAAGCAGCCCGCATGTTTGGCACCCCATCTATAAACATTCACTCCCTCCACCACCAACGTACAGTGGCAGCAGTGTGTACCATCTACAAGATGCACTGCAGCAATGCTCCAAGGCTCCTTCGACAGCACCTTCTAAACCCACAACCTCTACCAACTAGAAGGACAAGGACAGCAAATGCATGGGAACACCACCACCTGCAAGTTCCCCTCCAAGTCACACACTATCCTGACTCGGAACTGTATCGCCGTTCCTTCACTGTCGCTGGGTCAAAGTCCTGGAACTCCCTTCCTAACAGCACTGTGGGTATACCTGCTCCACATGGACTGCAGTGGTTCAAGAAGGCAGCTCACCACCACCTTCTCAAGGGCAATTAGGGATGGGCAATAAATGCTGGCCTGGCCAGCGACGTCCACATTCCATTAATGAATTTTTTAAAAAGACAACCCGATAAGCGGCAAGGAATATTCCCCTTGATGTTCAGCAGCAATACCATCGCTGAATCTGCTACCATCCACATCCTGGGGGTTATCATTGACCAGAAACTTAACTGGATCAGCCATATAAATACTGTGGCTACAAGAGCAAGTCAGATGCTGGGAATTTGGCAGCAAGTAACTCACCTCCCCAAAGCCTGTCCAGGATCTACAAGGAACAAGTCAGGATTGCGATGTAATACTTTCCACTTGCATGGATGGGTGCAGGTGCAACAACACTCAAGAAGCTCAACACCCTCCAGGTCAAAGCAGTCTGCTTGATCGGCACCCCATCCACCACCTTAAACATTCTCTCCACCACCACCAGTGCAGAGTAGCAGCAGTGTGTACCATCTACAAGATGCCACCTACACCACCATTTGCAAGTTCCCCTCCAAGCCACATGCCATCCTGACTTGTGTTATGACAAAGGTAGGAGTAATGCACAGTTAAATCAGTCCCACTACTCCACAGGTCACAGCATATTAGTAAAGTTTCCCAACTACAGAGAAATAGACAAATTAAACACTTTATTTATCCCTCAGAATAAGGCACACCAAACCAGGTTTCTTTAACAAACAACAACATTAACTATTTATTAATAAACCAAGTTTTAAATAATAATGAGATAAATCTATATGTATGAAAAGATTTTATAACTTATTCTTCCTAACCCTCATGCACACAAAAGACCAACAGTTAACCAGTTTTAAAAGGTTCAGGTGCAACAGTTTGTTATGAATATTAAATGAACAATCGTTTAGTGGTATAGAACTTGAGTATTAGTGAAAATAGAGACATGTTGTCAAAGTTTTTCATCTTGCACGCATCAGGACATTCGCAAGAATAACCAATGTAAGGGAAAACAACAATTTATACTGCATGAGAGGAGTGCTGACTGGTTGGCAAGTGAACTCTGATTGGTAGAGGCATTGCCATGGAGAATGCACCAGCTTATGGTAACTGACAGTTAATTGCCAAGCCTCAAATTACCCTGGAATCAATTTAATCAATTTAAGATTGTCAGTAGCGGTCTTAGTGTCATGCATGTGCATGTATTGGAAGCTACAAGTATTAATACACAAGGCCCTGTTCTTTGCAGACAGAAAAAATATTTACTAAAATTGTGCTGTTTCAGCTGAACAAAATAATTGACAGCCATTAGCTGGATCATTCCTCAGGGCAATTTCTTAACCAGAGTCAAGCTGCCTGCTTTTTATTTCAAACTAAGCTTGGCAGTTAACTGTCAGTCCCTATAAACTGGTGCATTTCCCATGGCAATGCCTCCACCAATCAGAGTTCACCTGCCACCCAATCAGCACTTTCTTCTCATGCAGTATAAGTTGTTTTCCCTTACATTGGTTATTCTTGTGGATTGTCCTGATGAGTGCAAGTCAAAAAGCTTCAAGAACGTGTCTCTATTTTCAGCAATAATAAAATAATTAGATGTCACAGTCTGATAGGATATTTCCAGATCGGTCAGGTGTCTCACAGTTGAATAGTAGGATGCCACTCAAAGTCTCTCCAGGTGAAATTAATGGGAAGTCTGTGATGGGTAGGCATTCAAGGCAATTCTTCTACAGCAGGTGTCACACAGGTCTTTCAGCAAAAGGGTGTAGCAACAAGTCTACTTGGATTTTTAAGTAGCAGTCTGACAGAAAGCAACATTCTTGAGATTTCAAGATCTCTCAAAAACATAAAAGGCAACAGGACTCACTCTTGAGGCTGAGATTCTGGAGACTGAGGACAACAACAATCTGCCACAGCCGAAACACAAGGCTTCCTTTCTCCAAAGCAGTGTTCCTCCACAGAGTGTAGCAACTTCTCTTTTCCTGGGTCTTTTCTCTATCTTCAGACAGGTTAAAACCACATCTTAAATGTAATATTTCTTTCTAAGAGATGAGAACTGTCTTTTTCAGAGAGAGTAGTTCTTTTCTCTGGTCTATCAGGAAATCACAGCCACAGTTCACTGCTAGTTGCTCCCAGCTCCCTGGTCTGTTTCACACAGCAAAACTGAAACGGAAAGCTTCCAACAACCAAGTCACAAGACAGACATAAATCTTCCTGGTTGCTTGGATATAAGTTTTACAGCCTACACACTTCAAAGGGCTGAATTTCGCTGTAAAGTAGGCACCTATCCAACACAGAAGTGCCGCCACCAAGCCCTGGCGATATTATGTGCAGAGGATCATTTAAATGGAGAGGGCGGTTGGCCACCCCGATGACGTAGAAGACGTGGCCGCTGTATCCCCGGCAACGTGTCTCACACCACCGCGCAGGCGACAGCACCATTTTTAAAGGGCTTCAAGCCCTTCATGAGAGATTTGCATCTTGAAAGGGAAATGCCCTTTTAAATTTTTTAATTAAAAAGCAAAAGCAGGAGGCCCTCTCCCAAACCCCAATCTTTGTTTTATATGCCAATCTGACAGTCATTAATTTTATTCCCACCTTGAACATGCCCTTCAACCCCTTCCCAGCATCCCCACATCCAATAAAAAATGTTTTCTCCGTTCCCCCCTCCAACCCACCCTGATCATTTTAACCCTCTCCCCTCCCCACCAGTTTCTTACCTTCGGAACTTCATACGGAGTTTCGAAGGGGTGCGAGTTGCGATCAGTGGTGGTAAAATCGGCGTGGGACGGCCGGCAGATAAGTTCTAATGTTTCTAATTTCAATATTTTAATGAAGGCCCCATTGCTTGGTGGTGGGGTGGTCACACCGAGGTCCTCTGCTGCCAGAATAATGCGGCGGGGCCTTCTCAACATTGGGGGTCGAGGCAGGCCTTTCCCGGCAGAATGGTACAGGCTCCTCCACTATGACCCCCGATGTCAAGGGGCTTATAAAATTCAGCCCAAGTGTCAGCATTTAGTGTTCACAGAAAGTCCTTTTTTCTCAGTCTTAAAGGCACACAGACGTCTTTTTTAAAAAAAAAACTTCTTGTGACACCTCTGCCCTTGGCATAATGAAACACCATTTTTGAAGGTGTTCATTACAATGTAAAGCAGAAATTGAAAAAAACATTTTAAACATATTTTCACATGCATGCTCCCATTCGCTGTACTGGTAGTTAACACAATTTTTCTTTGTACCATTGTTACTCATGTAACACAACAAGGTTAAACTCAGGACAAAGCATTGGCGAAGACATTGTTTTGTCCTGAAATGTGTACAATCTTCAAATGATAAGACTGTAACAATAAACTCCATCTGAATATTCTGGCATTTTGGTTTTAAACTTTTTCCACAAACGTTAATGGATTATCATCAATATCCTCGAGGCGACCAACATCCCCAGCTTGTACACACTGTTGAGTCAGCGGCGCTTGAGATGGCTTGGCCATGTGAGCTGCATGGAAGATGGCAGGATCCCCAAAGACACATAGTACAGCGAGCTCGCCACTGGTGTCAGACCCACCGGCCGTCCATGTCTCAGCTTTACAGACGTCTGCAAACGCGACATGAAATCCTGTGACATTGATCACAAGTCGTGGGAGTCAGTTGCCAGTGTTCGCCAGAGCTGGCGGGCAGCCATAAAGACGGGGCTAAAATGTGACGAGTCGAAGAGACTTTGTAGTTGGCAGGAAAAAAGACAGAGGCGCAAGGGGAGAGCCAACTGTGTAACAGCCCCGACAAACAAATTTCTCTGCAGCACCTGTGGAAGAGCCTGTCACTCTAGAATTGGCCTTTATAGCAACTCCAGGCGTTGCTTCACAAACCACTGACCACCTCCAGGCGCTTACCCATTGTCTCTCGAGACAAGGAGGCCAAAGAAAGAAAGAAAGAAAGATATCATTGTTTGTTTGTGGTCTTGGTGGACATATACTTCGAAATGTTTAAGAGCCAGCAATAGTCCTAATGTTTCATTTTCCATGGTGGAATACTTTTTTTTTGGGTGGCAATTCAATTTGTTTGAGAGTACCCTACTAGTTTTTCTATACCTAATTCATTTAAGGCTGGGATAGATAGAGTTTGGGTCTTGCAGGCAGTCAAGGGATATAGGGAGCGGGCAGGAAAGTGGAATTGAAGCCCAAGATCAGCCATGATCGTATTGAATGGCGGAGCAGGCTCGATGGGTCATATGGTCTACTTCTGCTGCTATTTCTTGTATTCTTGATTCATCATCCTGTAATAAGACTGCACAAACCCCCAGGTCACTAGCATCAATCGCTACCTTGAAGGGTTTAGCAAAGTTTGGAGCAGCCAAAACTGGTTCATTAGTTAAGATTGCCTTTAGATTTTCAAAAACTGCTTGGCATTCATCCGGCCATACTACCTTGGTTTTCTTTTTCTGTAGCAAATCGGTTAGAGGAGCAGCTACAACTCTGAAATTCAGTACAAACTTTCTGTAAAAAATACAAATCCCCAAAAACCTCATGATTTCACATTTGGTCTTAGTGATAGGGAACTCCACTAAGGCTTGTACTTTTACAGTTCTTGACAATACTTGCCCTTGCTCCACTATATGCCCGAGGGAGGTCACTCTTGCTTTTCTGAATTCGCATTTTGCCAGATTTACCTCTAAATCAGCAGCTTGTAATTTTTTAAACAGTTTCTAGCTGATTTAAGCATTCTTTCAAAGCATTACTGTATATTAGTACATCATCAAGATACACTACACAGTTGGGAACACTGGCAACCACTTGATTCGTTAGTCTCTGAACAGTTGCTGGAGCATTTTCTAGCTCGAATGGCATCACTCAGCATTGATAAAGACCATCTGGTGTGACAAAAGCTGATACTTCATTAGCTCGAGGTGTCAAAGGAACTTGCCAGTATCTCTTTAACAAATCTATTTTGGTAAGAAAAATGGCACTGCCCACTCTGTCAATACAGTCCTCCAAGTGAGGAATTGGGTAGGAGTCTGTCTTCATTACAGGATTGACTTTTCTGTAGTTTATGCAAAGTCGGTTGACCCGTCAAGTTTAGGCAATAATACTATTGGTGAACTCCAGCTGCTTTGACGAGGTTCAATTAAGTAGTTTTCTAGCATGTATTGGATTTCTGCTTTTACTTGGGCCTGTTTGTCTGGACTTAACCGATAAGGATACTATTTTAAAGGAACAGATTCCCCTACATCCACATCATGTGTAGCTAAGGTTGTACATCCTGGCTTATCTCTACAGACTTTTTTAAATGTGGTGAGAAGCCTTGTTAGGTCTTCGTGTTGTCCTACCTCTAAGTACAAAAGCATGTGGTCCAATTTTCCTAGCCATTCTGTATTTGTGACTGGATAGTAAAAGGTTCAATCTGAGAATTGTCTAGACCTCCTTCTACCTCATCCTCACAATCCTTTTCCTTCTCAACAGTCCCCATTACCTGACATACCTGAACTGGCTAATCCTCCTCCTTGCGATAATATCGCTTTAACATATTGATATGACACAATCATATAGTCATATAGTTTTACAGCACAGAAACAGGCCCTTGAGCCCAACGCGCTGTGCCGACCATCAAGCACCCGTCCAAATCCAAACTAATCTCATTTCCCCGCACTTGGCCCATAGACCCAATCAATTCTTTTTCCAGCGAATAGGGGTGCCAATCAAGTAATTTACCTTACCCACTCTTTTTAATCACTTTACATGGACCACTGAACCGTGCTTTGAATGGTTCACCCTGTAAAGATAACAATATGAATACTTCATCTATGGTTGAAAATTTTGAAAACTTTGTGTTCTTGTCTGCCCATTTTTTTACATTGGCTTGGGATGATTTAAGTGTTCCTGAGCCACCTAGCAAGCTTTTGTGAGCCTTTCTCAGAACACAGATACAGAGTCTGATATCAAAAATTCATTCCTTTGTTCTAAGAACCTGTCTTTGATGAGTTTTAGAGGACCTCTTATTTCACGTCCATAAACCAGTTCGAAAGGACTAAAACCGTTAGACTCATTCAGTGAATCTCTTGTGGCAAATAAAAGAAAGTTTAGCCCTTTATCCCAATCATGCGGATATTTGTGTCAGTATGCTCTAATCATTGTTTTGAGAGTTTGGTGGTACCTCTCTAAAGCTCCCTGGGACTGTGGGTGATATAGAGTCATAGAGATATACAGCACTGAAACAGGCCCTTTGGCCCACCAAGTCTGTGCTGACCATCAACCATCCATTTATACTAATCCTACATTAATCCCATATTCCCTACCTTTCCTCAATTCTCCTACCACCTACCTACACTAGGGGCAATTTACAATGGCCAATTTACCTATCAACCTGCAAGTTTTTGGCTGTGGGAGCAAACCGGAGCACCTGGCGGAAACGCACACAGACACAGGGAGAACTTGCAAACTCTGCACAGGCAGTACCCAGAATTGAACCCGGGTCGATGGAGCTGTGAGGCTGTGGTGCTAACCACTGCACTGAAGATTTTAACTGTTTGATACCCAAATTGCCCATGACTTCTTTAAATATCATAGACATGAAATTAGAACCTTGATCCGATTGAACTTCAAGTGGTAATCCATATCAAGTAAAGAATTGGGTTAACTTCTCGACAATTACTTTAGCACTAATTTCCTCAAAGGAATGACCTGTAGATATCGAGTAGCCATATCCATGATAGTGAATATATATTGATGCCCCGCTTTTATTATTGGCAAGAGTCCTACACAGTCTACCAATACCCTACTATATGGTTCCTCAATAACTGGTGTAATAGGACGCCACTCAAAGTCTCTCCAGGTAAAATTAATAAGCAGTCTGTGATGGGTAGGCATTCAAGGCAATTCATCTGCAGCAAGTGTCACACAGATCTTTCAACAAAAAGGTATAGCAACAAGTCTATCTGGATTTTTAAGTAGCAATCTGACAGTAAGAAAATTTCTTGAGATTTCAAGATCTGCCAAAAACATGAAAGGCAACAGGACTCACTCTTGAGGCAGGGATTCCTGAGACTGGGGGCAACAGCAATCTGTCACACCTGAAACACAAGGCTTCCTTTCTCCAAAGCAGTGTTCCTCCACAGAGTGTAGCAACTTCTCTTGTCCTGGGTCTTTTCTCTATCTTCAGGCAGGTCAAAACCACATCTTAAATGTCGTATTTCTCTCTAAGAAATGAGAACTGTCTTTTTCAGAGAGAGTAGTTCTTTTATCTGGTCTATCAGGAAATCACAGCCACAGTTCACTGCTAGCTGTTCCAGCTCCCTGGTCTGTTTCACACTGAAAAACTAAACTAAAAGCTTTCAACAACCAAGTCACAAGACAGTCATAAATCTTCTTGGTTGCTTGGATACAAATTTTACAGCCTACACACTTCAAACACAAAGTGCCAGCATTCAGTGTTCACAGAAAGTCCTTTTTCTCTCAGACTTAAAGGCACACAGACCTTTTAGTTTAAAAAAAACCTCTTGTGACATTTGAAACTATACAGCTATTCCTCCTACTAATAATTCCCATTGACTCCAGTTTTGCTAGGACTTGTTGATGCCATACTCGGTCAAATGCTACTTTGATGTCAAGGGCAGTCACTCTCACCTCCAGAGTTCAACTCTTTTGGCCATGTTTGTACCAAGACTTTAATGAAGACGATAGCAAAATCGTCTGGAATAAAAGTTAGATGCCGATTAAAGGTTTGTTGCACCATGCTACACTAAATCATTAACTCGGATGAGCCCTCCCCACGCAGTCAGTTAGTATTTTCCCATTCTCAGGTTAAGGACTGGCAGTTTAGACCATACACAGACTCAATAGGCCAACATTAATTTCTGAGAATGCTAAATCTTATAAAGGAAGGAGGTGATAGCATGTGCTAGTTTACAACTCAGTTGCTTGATGCTGGTGAGTGCTTGTTCCATGAATCAATGACCCAATGGTGGAAGGCATCACAGTGCCCCAATTAGATGTGTTCAGTTTATGTTGAGTTGTTTGGAGTTTGTTGGGCAGTTGAACAGATTAGTCACAGTTGCTGTTTTAGTGAACGATGCCCACTCTCTAGGATATCACTCAATGTCTCAGTCATCACCAGACAGACCCTATCAGTTACCAATGTTGATGCCCCCAATTCCCTTGTTGACATTGTTCCCTCTGTGTCCAGCCCTCGACCTCTCGCATGGAAATTAGTTGCAAGGAGGTGCGGCTTTATTTGGTGCAATCAGTTCCAGTAGCTGCCCTGATCTGGGACATTATTATCAGTCAGTGTGTCATAGTGTGTGCTAGGACATTGCTGTTTACCCTCTCCACTGCTATTGATAGATTTTAGGGCATGTGTACATGAAATAGAAGCATATCCTTATCAGTAATATCATGATGCTGTGTTGGTGTCCATCATGAGGGAATATGAGGCTTCTGCTGTGACACAACCTCAAGGAACAGAATTATAGAATGATACAATAGTGAAGGAGGCCATTCGGCCCATCATGCCTGTGCTAGCTCTTTGAAAAAGCTGTCCAATTAGTCCCACGCACTTGCCCTTTCCCTATTTCTCTTGCAAATTTTCCTTCTCAAGTATTTATCCAATTCTCTCTTCGAAGTTGCTATTGAATCTGCTTCCACTGAACTTTCATGCATTCTATTCCAGATCACAAGTCATTGCATATTCTCCCCACCTCCCCTGCCTCGTCTCCCCTCGAGATTTTTTTGCTAATCACATTAAATCTGTGTCCTCCGGTTAATGACCCTTCTGCCACTGAAAACAGATTCTCCTTATTTACTCTATTAAAAACTTTCATAATTTAGAACACGTCTATTAAATCTCCTGTTAACCTTCTCAGCTCTAAGGAGAGCAACATGAGCCTCCATGTAACTCAAGTCCATTTTCCCTGAAACCATCCTAGTAAATCTCTTCTGCACCCACTCTAATGCTTTGACATCCATGACCATTTACAATTTTAAGTTCCTTTTAGTTTGCATTAGATTCATATCCTTGGTTCAAATGTGGACAAAAGAGCTGAACTCAAGCGTTGAGATGAGAGTGACTGCCCTTGACATCAAGGCAGCATTTGACTGAGTATGGCATCAAGGAACACTAGCAAAATTGGAGTCAATGGGAATCAGGGGGAAAACTCTCTGCTGCTGGGAATTGTACCAAGTGCAAAGGAAGATGGTTGTGGTTGTTGGAGGTCAATCATCTGAGCTCCAGGACGTCACTGCAGGCGTCCCTCAGGGTAGTGTCCTAGGCCCAACCATCTTCAGCTGCTTCATCAATGACCTTCCTTCAATCATAAGGTCAGAAATGGGGATGTTCACTGATGATTGCACAATGTTCAGCACCATTCGTGACTCCTCAGATACTGAAGCAGTCCGTGTAGAAATGCAGCAAGACCCGGACAATATCCAGGCTTGGGCTGATAAGTGGCAAGTAACATTCACGCCACACAAGTGCCAGGCAATGACCATCTCCAACAAGAGAGAATCTAACCATCTCCCCTTGACACTCAATGGCATTACCATCGCTGAATCCCCCACTATCAACATCCTGGGGGTTACCATTAACGAGAAACTGAACTGGAGTAGCCATATAAATACCGTGGCTACAAGAACAGGTTAGAGGCTAGGAATCCTGCAGCGAGTAACTCACCTCCTGACTCCCCAAAGCCTGTCCACCATCTACAAGGCACAAGTCAGGAGTGTGGTGGAATACTCTCCACTTGCCTGGATGGGTGCAGCCCCAACAACACTCAAGAAGCTCGACACCATCCAGGACAAAGCAGCCCGCTTGATTGTCACCCTGTCTACAAACATTCACTCCCTGCACCATTGACGCACAGTGTCACCAGCGTGTTCCATCTACAAGATGCACTGCAGCAATGCACTAAGGCTCCTTCGACAGCTCCTTCCAAACCCGTGACCTCTACCAACTAGAAGGACAAGGGCAGCAAATACATGGGAACACCACCACCTGCAAGTTCCCCTCCAAGTCACACACCATCCTGACTTGGAACTATATCGACGTTCCTTCACTGTCGCTGGGTCAAAATCCTGGAACTCCCTTCCTAACAGCACTGTGGGTGTACCTACCCCACATGGACTGCAGTGGTTCAAGAAGGCAGCTCACCACCACCTTCTCAAGGGCAATTAGGGATGGGCAATAAATGCTGGCCTAGCCAGTGACGCCCACATCCCATGAATTGAATTTTTAAAAATCAAAATAATTATAACAGAATCACAGAATTGTTACAGCACAGAAGGACACCATTCGACCCATCACATCTGCACTGGCTCTCCGAATGAGCAATTCTCCTAGTGCCTTTCCCCCGAATAAGTGGCAGGAGGTGTACACTGTTTTTCAGGTAGTGACTGTGGCAACCATTGGGATCAGTATTTGTTTGTCTACGAATCAGCATGATACATTTTGCAGAATATAGCAGACAGAGGGGAGAATGTGTGGCATTCCCAGAATCTTTAACTGGAGGATTCAGTGGGGAAAATCACAAGATCTGGATCGTAATATATCCAAATGTATTGGTGACACAAAATGAGATGGGAAAGGAAGCTGCGATGAGGATGTAAAGAACATTAAGGGATATAGATAGGTTAACTGTGTGGGAAAGAAGATGGCAGATGGAGTATGTTGTGGGGAAATGTAAAATCATACATTTGGTAATAAGATTAGGAAAGCAGAATGATTTTAAAAAGTGAGAGACTGGTAAATATTTGTTTGCAGAGGAATTTGGGAATCTTTGTACATGAATCACAGAAAGTTAATATACAGGTGCTGCAAGCAATTAGGAATGTAGATGATATATCAGCCTTTAATGCAAGGGGCTTGGAGTATAATACTAAGGAAGTTATGCTTCAATTATATAGTGCTTTGGTGAGACCAAACCAGGAGTACTGTGCATAGTTACATATGAACATATCAATTAGGAGCAGGAGTAGGCCACTCGGCCCCTCGAGCCTGCTCCACCATTCAACAAGGTCATGGCTGAACTGATTGTAAACTCAACACCACATTTCCACCTACCGCCGATAACCTTTCACCCCCTTGCTTAGCAAGAATCTATCTACCTCTGCCTTAAAAATATTCAAATACTCTGTTTCCACCACCCTTTGAGGAAGAGAATTCCAAAGACTCACAACCCTCAGAGAAAAAAATATTCTCCTCATCTGTGTCTTAAATAGACGACCCTTTATTTTTAAACAGTGAGTCCTAATTCTAGATTCTCCCACCAGGGGAAACATCCTTTCCACATCTACCCTGTCAAGACCCCTCAGAATCTTATATGTTTCAATCAAGTCACTTCTTACCCTTCTTAACTCCAGCAGATACAAGCCTAGCCTGTCCAACCTTTCCTCATAAGACAGCCCGCCCATTCCAGGTATTAGTCTAGTAAACCTTCTCTGTACTGCCTCCAACACATTTAGATCCTTCCTTAAATAAGGAGACCAGTACTGTTCACACTACTCCAGTTGTGGTCTCACCAATGCCCTGTATAGCTGAATCATAACCTCCCTACTTTTATATTCAATTCCCCTCCCAATAAATAATAACATTTTATTAGCTTTCCTAATTACTTGCTGTACCTGCATACTAACCTTTAGTGATTCATGCACTAGGACACTCAGATTAAAGGCCTACTGCCCGACCAGAACCCGACGGTCGGACCGCTCTTCCGGATCCATCTTTCGGGCTTGGCTCGGATCGAGCCGGGTCCAGGTTGGGCTGGGTCCAGGTCGTAAACACACAAGTCTTGCATTTTGCTCTGCTGGCAAGTGTGAAAAGTTCAAAAACCTATCTGAGCTGCTGGGAGTCTGGGACGTCAAGGAGGGAAATTCTGAGTCTGCGCAGTGAACATCTCTATGACGTCATCGCGCTCATACTGCAGCTTCCTGAATCCATCTATCCAAAAGTGGTAATGTAAGTGAGTGAACTATGGAGGTAAAACGAATGCTGTCAACTGGAGAATGTTTAGTAGTGGAAAGTCCTGTAGGTGGAAAAGGTAAATCTCCTGTTTGGAAGCATTTCAATCCTGTTGTTTTCTGTGATAGTAAAAGTGCAACTGGATTTGTACAATGCAAATCTTGTAAACTTCTACTAAAATATGACAGCAAAGAGACAGGAAATTCATCAGTGGCACACTGAAAAAGGTTGTACTAGACCCGCAGCAGGCCAAGTCAGTCATCCATAACTCTGTGCAGATGAGTGAAAAAAACATATCCACTCACAGGAAATCACAAATTACAGACAAATGCGTGAGTCTGTTGCAAGGTTATTTGACCTTCCCAAACTGTCTCCAGTGAAGGGTTTGCAGAGCTAGCACAAGAGCTTAGCAATGTGGGTGCTACATTCGATCAAGTATCAGCATCAAGTGTGTTACCAAATCTGTACTGTACTGTATGTGTGTCGACTAGAGTCCTGACAGTGATCATTTTATATTTTTTATATAAATATCGTATATTTTATAATAATTAATCACTCAGGACCTTCCTGGTCTCTGCATCTCAGCTGCTCACCAGATAAACTTGCAGCAAGTATTTCAACCTGTAAAGCAGGAGTCTAGGTAGTGTATATAAAAACAAGAAATGCTGGAACCACTCAGCAGGTCTGGCAGCATCTGTGGAAAGAGAAGCAGAGTTAATGTTTCGGGTCGGAGTTCAGAGTTCCAAAGAAGGGTCACTGACCTGAAACGTTAACTCTGCTTCTCTTTCCACAGACGTTGCCAGACCTGCTGAGTGGTTCCAGCATTTCTTGTTTTTATTTCAGATTTCCAGCATCCGCAGTATTTTGCTTTTCTTTTAGTCTAGGTAATGTATATTTTCTGAGCCTTTGTGTAATTGTGTTTATTTTAAGCAATACTGGTCCAGTGTGGCACAACCTGTCTGGGCACAACTCCATGGGTTTCTGTTTAACTCGTGACCAAACAATCACTGACTCCATGGCTCCAATCTTCATCTTTTTAAACAAGCTTTCAAGTCCAATTACAGTTTTTGCTGCTTATCAGCACAAAGTGAAAAAGTGAAAATCGGAAGGTAGATGGTAAACTGAACATTCCAGTGGTCAGGTCGGGCTCGGTCAGGCAGGGCGTGGGGGGAAATGGCAGGACCCAGGCCGAGTCAGGCTCAGGTCCAATGCTGTTCTGTCAGGTTCAGGTCAGGTTTTTATCTCCTGACCTGAGCAGACCTTTAACTCAGATCCCTCTGCATCTCAGAGCACTACAATCTCTCACCATTTAGATAATGCGCTTCTTTTCACTCTTCCTGCCAAAATGGACAATTTCAAATTTTCCCATATCATACTCCATTTGCCAGATCTTTGCCTGTCTATATTCCTTTGTAGCTTCCTTGTGCCCTCTTCACAAGTTACTTTCCTACATATCTTTGTGTCCCTTCATCCAAGTCAGTTATATAAATTGTAAAAGGTTGAGGCCCAGCACTGATCCTTGTGGCACACCACTCGTTACATCTTGCCAACCAGAAAATGATCCATTTATGCCTACTCTCTGTTTCCTGTTAGCTAGCCAATCTTCTATCCACGCCAAAATGTTCCCCGCTGTACCATGAGATTTTATTTTCCACAATAATCTTTGATGTAGCACCTTATCAAATGCCTTCTGGAAATCCCAGTACAGAACATCCATTGGTTCCCCTTTATGCACAGCACATGTTACTTCTTCAAAGAACACCAATAAATTGGTTAGGCATGATTTCTTTTTCACAAAACCATGTTGACTCTGCCTGATTATCTTGAATTTTTCTAAATGCCCTGCTATAACATCTTTAATAATAGCTTCTAACATTTTCCTTAAGACAGATGTTAAGCTACCGGCCTGTAGTTTCCTGCTTTCTGTCTCCCTCCCTT
Organism: Heterodontus francisci; assembly: GCF_036365525.1. Lineage (NCBI taxonomy): Eukaryota > Metazoa > Chordata > Chondrichthyes > Heterodontiformes > Heterodontidae > Heterodontus > Heterodontus francisci. The sequence goes on along the minus strand of NC_090372.1, from coordinate 223,297,421 downwards.
TTTGAATGAAGAAGTTACATTGGCTATTTTCTAACCGAATGGAACCTTCCCCGAATCTAGGGAATTTTGGAAAATTAAATCAATGCATCAACTATCTCACTAGCCACTTCTTTTAAGACCCTAGGATGAAGTTCATCAGGACCCAGGGACTTGTCAGCCCGCAGCTCCAACAATTTGCTCAGTACCACTTCCCTGGTGATTGTAATTTTCTTGAGTTCCTCCCTCCCTTCCATTTCCTGATTTACAGCTAATACTGGGATGCTACTTGTATCCTCTATAGTGAAGACCGATGCAAAATATCTGTTCAATTTATCTCTCGTCTCCTCATTTTCCCTTATTAATTCCTCAGACTCACTTTCTATAGGACACTCACTGAAACTCTTTTCTTCTTTAAATATCTATAGAAACTCTTACTACCTGGTTTTTATATTTCTCGCCAGCTTTCTCTCGCACTCTAATTTTCCCCTCATTATTACTCTTTAAGTCATTCTTTGCTACTCTTTATATCCTATCCAATCTTCTGACCTGCCACCCATCTTTGTGCAATTATATGCTTTTTCTTTAAATTTGATACTATCTTTAACTTTTTCAGTTAACCACGGATGGTGAGTCCCCCCCTTGGAATTTTTTTTTCTTGCTGAAATGTATCTATTCTGTGTATTCTGAAATATCCCCTTAAATGTCTGCCACTGCATCTCTACTGACCTATTCCTTAACCTAATTTGCCAGTTCACTTTTGCTAGCTCTGCTTTCATGCCCTCATAATTTCCCTTATTTAAAACACTACTCCGAGACCCACCCTTCTCTCCCTCAAACTGAATCCAAAATTCAATCATATTATGATCGCTGCTGTCTCGGGCGCCTTCACTATGAGGTCATTAATTAATCCTAGCTCGTTACACAATACCAGGTCTAGTATAGCCTGCTCTCTGGTTGACTCTAGAATGTGCTGTTCTCAGAAACCATCCAGAAAATATTCTATGAACTCCTCTTCAAGGCTACCTTTGCCATGTGATGTTTCCAGTCTATATGTAGATTAAACTCCCCCATTATTATCACCATACCTTTCTGACAAGCTCCCATTATTTCTTCCTTTATAACCCATCCTACTGTATGGTTACTGTAAGGGGGCCTAAATACCACTCCCACAAGTGCCTTCCTGCCTTTATCATTTCTCATCTCAACCCAAACCGCTTCTACATCCTAGTTTCCTGAGTCTAACATCAGTGGTTGGGAAACTATTGGAAAAAATTGTGAGGGACAGGATTAATCTCCACTTGGAGATGCAGGGATTAATCAGGGATAGTCAGCATGGCTTTGTCAGGGGGAGATCGTATCTAACTAATTTGATTGAATTTTTCGAGGCAGTGAGTAGATGTGTAGATGAGGGTAAAGCAGTTGATGTAGTCTACATGGACTTCAGTAAGGTTTTTGATAAGGTCCCGCATGGGAGATTGGTTAAGAAGCTAACAGCCCATGGGATCGAGGGTAATTTGGCAAGTTGGATCCAAAATTGGCTTAGTGGCAGGAGGCAGAGGGTGATGGTCGAGGGTTGTTTTTGCAAGTGGAAGCCTGTGACCAGTGGTGTACCGCAGGGATCGGTGCTGGGACCCTTGCTGTCTGTAGTGTACATTAATGATTTAGACATGAATATAGGAGGTATGATCAGTAAGTTTGCAGATGACACAAAGATTAGTGGTGTTGTAAATAGCAAGGAGGAAAGTCTTAGATTACAGGATGATATAGATGGGCTGGTAAGATGGGCAGAGCAGTGGCAAATGGAATTTAATCCTGAGAATTGTGAGGTGATGCATTTTGGGAGGACTAACAAGGCAAGGGAATATACAATGGATGGCAGGACTTTAGGAAGTACAGAGGGTCAGAGGGACCTTGGTTTACTTGTCCATAGATCACTGAAGGCAGCAGCACAGGTAGATAAGGTGGTTAGGAAGGCATATGGGATACTTGCCTTTATCAGCCAAGGCATAGAATATAAGAGCAGGGAGGTTATGATGGAGCTGTATAAAACGCTAGTTAGGCCACAGCTGGAGTACTGTGTACAGTTCTGGTCACCACACTATAGGAAGGATGTGATTGTTCTGGAGAGGTTGCAGAGGAGATTCACCAGGATGTTGCCTGGGCTGGAGCATTTCAGCTATGAAGAGAGACTGAAAAGGCCAGGGCTGTTTTCCTTAGAGCAGAGAAGGCTGAGGGAGGGACCTTTTTTCCCTTAGTGGAGGGGTCAATAAACAGGGGTCATAGATTTAAGGTAAGGGGTAGGAAGTTTAGAACGGATTTGGGAAAAGATTTTTTCACCCAGAGGGTGGTTGGAATCTGCAACGCACTGCCTGAAGGGGTGGTAGAGGCAGGAACCCTCATAACATTTAAGAAGCATTTAGATGAGCACTTGAAATGCCATAGCATACAAGGCTACAGGTCAAGTGCTGGAAAATGGGATTACAATAGTTAGGTGCTTGATGGCTGGCACAAACAGGATGAGCTGAAGGGCCTGTTTCTGTGCTGTATAACTCTATGACTCTATGACTCCATGACTGAACTAAGAAAGGATATACTTGCCTTAGAAAGCAGCAAAAAGGTTCACTAGATTGATTTCCGGAATGAGAGGATTGTTCTATTCGAACAGATTGAGTAAAATGGACCTCTATTCCCTGGCCGTTTGAAGAATGAGAAGTGATCTCATTGAAGTTGTTACGATCTGGTGAGGAAGGGGTCTAGGGGTGCCCTCGCAGCCTTTGCCTGGTTTAACCGTAACAGGATTTGATTTTAAGAACACCGTGTTCCGTGTTTTAGCTCCCCCTCAGTGAATCCTTATTCACTGCTCTCCAATTGTTATAGTCACAGAGTCATACAGCATAGAAACAGGCCCTTCGGCCCACTACGTCTATGCCGACCATAATGCCTATCTATACTAATCCCACCAGCCTGCATTAATTCCATATCCCTCTATGCCTTGCTCATTCAAGTACCTGTCCAGATGCCTCTTAAATGTTGCTACTGTTCCTGCCTCCACCACCTCCTCAGGCAGCTCATTCCAGATACCCACTATTCTTTGTGTGAAATCCCAGCTCATTCCAGATACCCACTATTCTTTGTGTGAAATTCCAGCTCATTCCAGATACCCACTATTCTTTGTGTGAAATTCCAGCTCATTCCAGATATCCACTATTCTTTGTGTGAAACTGTAAGACAAAGAAATCAACCAGACAGGTTTTATTAGATTTAAACAAGACAAGATCAAAGTTTATGAACCTTGAACTCTAATTGTTAATGACTACCAATTCACTAGCATGCATACGCGATGAACAGATGTACAGATATAAACAGAAAAGTAGAAAGAATAAAGGAGAAAAGTTTGAAGCAATAGCTGGGGTTTATTTACTGTCCTTTCAATTTGATTTAAATTCTTCAATTTCGGTTAAATCTTGCAATTTCACTGGGGCCCAGTGGATGCTTTCAAAGTTGTTCGGATGCAACAGTCTTCTCTCTTAAGTGTCCTTTCCTGCTTGATTAAAAACAGAGCCCATCTCCGTGTGAGCCGTGGGAATGCGGGTTAATGTTGAGGAGGCGGTGGAGCTGGGACTGTGTCTCAGGCTGATTGGCAAACTCATTTACTGCAGCTTAAACAGAGCTGTCAGAAAAAGGGGCATTGTGTTCAGTAACCTTACTCACCTGGGAGGTTTCACTTGTTATCATGGAGATATTCCGTATTCTAGCTTTGTTATTTGTTACAATCTGTTCTGCTCAGCCGCCCTCTCTCTTTCTGCCCGCTGATAAATGTTGGATATCTCCCAAATTCCGGCAAGAGTGTGGATTTGCGGGAATTGCAAGCAGTGAGTGTGTGCGGAGAGGTTGTTGCTTTGATGTTGGGAGCCGGGATGTGCCGCCGTGTTTCTATTCACTGGACAATCTGCCAGGTGGGTGTATTCTCACTCCGTCTATATTCCAGAGCAGTTATTTCCAGGGTCAGCTGCAGTTGGGATTGTCCAGGATAATCCTTTCATTTTCCTTGGATTCAGTTCAGTGAATATTTCAAACCTGTCTGAGTGAAACTGATTGTGGGATGAAGACTATCTCCTCCAATAGTTTATCTTCATCCCAATCAAACTCCCCAAGGATAATCCCGGGAATATTAACTGTCAGGATTTAACACTGAGCCCTGATAATATTGGGTAGGTTCAGGGTTTGGTTTTAAGCGGAGTTTTGAAGTGAAGGAGGGGAAAGGTTTGTGGAGAGAATTCCGTTTAAAGTTGAGACAGATGGAAACCTGCTTGTCAATGGCAGGAGAGAGAAAATTCCCTGATGTTCAAGGGGCTGGAATTGAAGGAAAATGGGTTTGGGGAATGTGGAGGTTTTAGATATGGGGAGGGGATTTTAACCCCAGGGTTGGAATTTTAAATTTTTTTCTCTACTGGTCTGGGAGCTGTTATGAGTTCGAGTGCAGGGTGAAGATTGGGACAAGAGAGTTATAGGAGATTGCGTTTGTCCTGCTGGGAGGTGACTATCATTTTTTTCTCTTACATCCCCATGGGATGTGGGTGTCACTGGCTAGGCCAGCATTTATTGCCCATTTCTAATTGCCCTTGAGAAGGTGGTGGTGAGCTGCCTTGAACTATTGCAGTCCATGTGGGGTAGGTAAACCCACAGTGCTGTTAGGAAGGGAATTCCAGGATTTTAACCAAGTGACAGTGAAGGAACAGTGATATAATTAAGTGTGAATGGTGTGACCATGGAGGGGAACTTGAAGGTGGTGTCCCCCATGGGACTGCTGTGATTTTCCTTCTAAATGGTAGAAGTCATGGGTTTGGAAGGTGCTGTCTTAAGGAGACTTGGTGTGTTGCTGCAGTGCATCTTGTAGATGGTACACTGCTACTGTCAATGGTGGGTGGTGTGCCAATCAAGTGGGTGGCTTTCATCCTGGTTGATGAGCTTATTGTGGTGTTTGAGCTGTACCCATCCAGGCAAGTAGAGAGTATTCCATCACACTCCTGACTTGTGCCTTGTAGATGGTGGACAGGCTTTGTGGAGGCAGGAGGTGAATTAATCGCTGCAGGATTCCTAGCCTCTGACCTGCTCTTGTAGCCACGGTATTTATAATGACTACTCCACTTCCGTTTCTGGTCAATGGTAAAAAGCCAGGATGTTGATAGTTGGGGATTAAGTGATTGGTAATGCCATTGAATGGCAAGGGGTGATCATTATTGCCTGGCACTTGTGGTAAGTAACATTTATGCCACACAATGAAATAAGAAAATAATTACAACACAACAGGCCATTCAACCCGTCAGGTACCTACTGGTTTACTAAGCGATTCAGCCCATCTCTCTCTCCCCAGAAGCCCTGCAAATGTTCTGTAGATAATTATCCAATAGCCTTTGAAAGCTCTGATTAAATCTGTCTCCACTACTCGAGCAGTACATTCCAGATCCTAACCACTCGCTGTGTCAGTTTTCCCTCCTGTCACCTCTGCTTCTACCAATCTCCTTCAATCTGTGCCCTCTGGTTCTCCACCCTTGTGCCAATGGGAACAGTTTCTCTCTATCTAATTGGTCTAGGCCCCTCATGTTGCCCACCTATCAAATCTCTCCTCCTGGGGAAGCTGGGACTGTATTCCTTGTTCTATCCACAGAGCTGAAGTCCCAGTCCCTCATCCCTGGAAGCATTCTCAGAAACATGTTCTGCTGAGATTGGGACAACAACTAAACGCCTTTCATTGCCTGTCTTGCAGTTTGCACCAAGGATGGGCGGGTCCTGATCGCCATCTCCAAGGATTTGACGCTGCCTCCTGTAAACCTGACAACGGTGCATCTGAAGGATGGACACGGAGCTGAGTGCAGTCCCACCGTGGCCTCTGTAGACACTGTGCTCTTTGAGTTCGCACTTACTGAGTGTGGCACTAGCCAGCGGGTATGTATTGTGGCTTGGCTGTCCCATCAATGGGTGTCAGTCAGTACTGATGGTCTTGTGTCTCTTGTAGCTGGACGGGGTGGACGTGGTGTATGAAACGGATGTGTTGGCTCAGTTTGAGATCTTGGATGGTGCTTTGGGATCGGTGAGCCGGGACAGCCCCTTCAGGTGAGAATGGGAGCACATTGAGCGGCTAGAGGTGGTGAGGAGCTGAATTGTGTAGCCGTGTCCCTTCTCTTGCAGGCTCCATGTCCAGTGCAGTTACAAGGGAAGCCAGGAGTCTGAATTGCAGCTGAAGCCCCGAGTTTACACCCTTTCTCCGCCACTGCCTGCCACCGAGACCGGGATCCTGCTTCTGGAGCTGAGAATAGCGAGAGGTAGCGAGTGCTCTCTGATGGCTAGTGTCCAACTTCTGTCTCTCTCTCTGTCTGTCTCTGCACATTGTGACCATCCTGCATCTTTCTCTTTTCAGATGCTGCCTACCGGAGCTGGTACGTGGCCAGTGACTACCCGATCCTGAGTGTGCTCCGGGAGCCCGTGTTTGTGGAGGTTCGTGTCCTGAACCGGAACGACCCATCCCTTGTGCTGGTGCTCAATGAGTGCTGGGCGAGCCCTACTGCCGAGCCCTATTCCCAGCTTCAATGGAAGCTCCTGGTGAACAGGTGAGGGGGTGGGGGAGGCAATGAAGATTCAGCAAAGCAATGAGGTGTTAGCAAGTGGTTTCCCTGTTCCTCTGCATTGTATTCTAGTCTCATCTTGGATCACTAGTTGACAGCAATGCTATCATTCTTTCTGTTCCAGGTGCCCCTTTACTGGTGACAACTACAAAAGCCGCCTCCTCCCGCTAGACGCTGCTTCCCATTTGCGTTTCCCAACTCATCATAAGCGCTTTGTAGTCAGCACTTTCACTTTCTGGGAGCGAGTTTCAGGCCGGCCTCTGAGCGGGGAGGTGAGTCTCCTTCAGTCATTCTGGCTGACTTGGTTGAGCTTGTTACTGAGTGAGCTCCCTGTTCTATCTATCTTTTTGAATGGAGAAGCATTCCTCTCCTCCTGCTTCCTGGGAGCTGTGGCACTCACCATACCGCACTGTCTCTTTGCAGGTTTACTTCCACTGCAGTGCTGAGGTTTGCTCCCCTTCCAGCCGAGAGAACTGCACAGCTTCCTGCAGCCCCAGTAAGTACCTGGGATGTGAGTAGAAAGTGAACCCTGATGGGGAGTGTGTGGGAGATCTGAACACTGGGCCCAGAAGTGTCAGCAATCCTGCAGCTCTGAACTGCTCAATGTTTTTCCCCCAAGTCCCATTGTGTGCAAGTTTCCATCAGGAAGTGGCAGTCAGTGGGAGCACAAGAAAGCAGGGAGATGCAGACCAAGCATGTTGTGATCCCTCAGCCAGGATAATGTGAGCAGGAATGTTGGTTCATTGTTCCTCACTCCTCACCTGCAGAGTGGAATCTAATTGGTCCAGGTGCACTCTGCTCCAAACCTCAACTGGTTCAATCTTTGGGAACTTTCAACAGGCATCTGATTCTCATGTCAGCAGGAGTTCCCAATCTAATGTAACTATTGGTTTAGAGCAGTGTCCTATATAACTGGTGAAATTAGTTAATGAAAGCCACACTGGACATTTTACAAACATGTAAAAGTGAAATACTGCACATTCTGGAAATATTCAGCATTTCTGGCAGTATTTGGGGAGAAAAGTCAGGTCAGTGACCTGTCAGATTTCTGTGGCCATTGTACAAACTTTGATTCTAGTGTCCTGTAAAATTGGTTTAATCAGGAAACTCTATTTAAATAGTGCCCTATCACTGATATTTGAGCCTCTTGCTTTTTGTTTGAGGCGTCAAGTTATTACAGCCCATGAGGAGGCCTTTGCACCCATTGTCAGCTCTCTGTAGATAAATCTGTCCTATTTCCTGGCTCTATCCCTGTAGGTCAGAAAGTTTTTTTTTTTTTATTTTATTTCCATCAAGCACCTATCCAATTTACTTTGAAACTTGCATTTGTTGGAAGCAGAGATAATCAAGTTTGAGCTTGAACATCTGATTCAGGCAGCTACTGAACCTTGATGTCTTCTCTCCCCAGAGAGACGTAGAAGCTCCAATGACCAGTCTGGGACCTTGGTGACCACTGGACCCATCATTTTCCTGGAAGATGGGGAGAGATTTCCTGCTGGATCCCTGCAGTCAGAGAAAGGTAAAGGAGGAACTTCCTCCAGTGTGTAGTGATGCAGTAACTGGTGCCCCTCTAACCCTGGCTTCTCTCCACAGATGCTGCTGTGGATTCCCCCTCCCATGTTCTTCCTGGAGTAGCAGTTGGGGTGGCTCTGCTCTCTGTGGTCCTGTTGGTTGGGACTGTTGCTGTGTGGAAAATGGATGTGGGTCACAGGGTGGGTTCTGAGTGCAGATCAATGGAACTGTAGATCTGTCTGGATAATAAACTCCTGTTTATAGATCAAGTCTTGGTCTCTATCTGACTGTTTAATGTATTCAATGTAATGAATGTCTCAATAGTATCTTTCAGCCATAATTACACTCTTCCCATAGGAGGAGTGAGATGTAAACTACATTCCATTTGGAGTAAAATGGGTTGCACCATGATTTTAACTGTAACTCTGATCCTAGGCATTAGTTTCAGGCCTCTGTCACTGCCACTTCCATGAGGGAATATTTTAACCAGTTCAAATCTAGCAAATGAGCTGTCACCACATCCTCAGTGAACCAGACTAGTCCCTGGCCTCTGCCATTGACATCTCAACAGGAACACATTACTGTTCAGAATTAAGAGTTGATGTATTGAGGATTCATCTGGACCATGTGCTTGTTGGGTTTTTACTGGGTTGCTGGAGATACTGGTTACTGATACAATAACATCCCTGGGTGCTTCACAGAGAAGGAGTAGTGCTACCTGAGGAAAAGCACCAGCATTCCATCAATTTTTGGACCAAACCAGGATGTCTGATCTATCCCTGAAGATAGGAAACAGCTAGTCAGGTGCTAAAAAGACACTTAATGGGAGATTAGGAAAACTGACTGCAGCCTGGCAGTGCTGCAGAGTTTCATTGGTCTGTGATGGTTGTAGTTTGGCAAGCAATCTAATGAAGGTGGTGGCAGTGATTTTTTTTTTTTTATTCATTCATGGGATGTGGGCATCACTGGGCAGGCCAGCATTTATTGCCCATCCCTGCAGCTGGGTGCAGTTCCAGCATTGGCCACTGCTCCCAGTGGCACTGCTGAGACTAAAAGCTGTCCGCCTGCTCATTGGTCACCAGCTCCATTAGGTGGAGGTAGAAGTCCTGCCCAACACCAATTACACTCCTGGGGAGTGTAAAATCCAGTCCATTGATATCTTCCTGCAGTCTACATCTGTCTTCCTCACTCCCAACCACATGGCCAATTTTTGTCATCTGCAAACTTCTTGATCATTCCTCTTACATTTACATCCAGATTGTTTATATATTCACCATAAAAAGCAGGGGACCCAGTACTTAACCCTGCTGAATCCCACTGGAAACAGCTTTCCAGTCACAAATACACCCGTCAACAATTATCCTTTGTTTCCTGCCACTGAGCCAACTTTGTATCCAGCTTGCTACATTCCCCTGGATCCCATGGGCTTTTCTTTTTTTAACCAGATTGCCATGTGGGACCTTGTCAAAAGCCTTGCTAAAATCCATATAGACCACATCAACTACACTACCCTCATTAATCCTCCTCGTTACTACTTCAAAAAATTCAATCAAGTTCGTCAGACGCAACCTTCCCTTAACAAATCCATGCTCACTATCCAGCAGAAGGAGAAATGCTACAAATAATAGATGCCCCTCTACATTACTTTCTTCGATCTCAGCAAAGCCTTTAACCCTGGCAGCAGACACGGTCTCTTCAAACTACTAGCAAAGATCGGATGCCCACCAAAGCTACTAAGTATCATCTCATTCCATGACAATATGAAAGGCACAATTCAGCATAGTGGTGCCTCATCAGATCCATTTCCCATCCTGAGTGGTGTTAAACAGAGCTGTGTTCTCGCACCCAAACTATTTGGGATCATCTTCCTGCTGCTCTCTCATGTGTTCAAGTCTTAAGAAGCAATTCTCCTCCACACAAGATCAGATGGCAGGTTGTTCAACCTTGCCTGTTTTAGAGCAAAGACTGAAGTACAGAAAGTCCTCATCAGGGAACTCCTCTTTGCTGACCATGCTGCATTAACATCCCACACGGAATAGTGTGTGCAGAGACTCATCAACAGGTTTGCAGCTGCCTGCAACGAATTTGGCTAAACAATCAGCCTCAAGAAAATGAACATCATGGGACAGGACATCAGAACTGCTCCATCCATCAATATGGGTGACCACACTGTGGAAGTGGTTCAAGAGTTCACTTACTAGGGCTCCACTATCACCAGTAATCTGTCTCTCGATGCAGAAATCAACAAGCACATGGGAAAGGCGTCTGCTCCTATGTCCAGACTAGCCAAGAGGGTGTGGGAAAATGGTGCACTGACACTGAACACAAGTCCGAGTGTTTCAAGCCTGTGTCCTCAGTACCTTGCTCTACGGCAGCGAGGCCTGGACAACGTATGTCAGCCAAGAGCGATGTCTCAACACATTCCATCTTCGCTGTCTCAGGAAAATCCTTGGCATCAGGTGGCAGGACTTTATCTCCAACACAGAAGTCCTCGAGGCAGACAACATCCCCAGTATGTACACTCTACTGAGCCAACGGCACTTGAGATGGCTTGGCCATGTGAGCTGCATGGAAGATGGCAGGATCCCCAAGGACATATTATACAGCGAGCTCGTCACTGGTATCAGACCCATTGGCCGTCCATGTCTCCGCTTTAATGACGTCTGCAAATGTGACATGAAGTCCTGCGACATTGACCATAAGTCGTGGGATCCAGTTGCCAGCGATCGCCAGAGCTGGTGGACAGCTATAAAGGCGGGGCTAAAGAGAGGCGAGTTGAAGAGACTCCACTGTTGGCAGGAAAAGGGACAGCTGTGTAAGGAGAGAGCCAACTGTGGACAGCCCCGACAACCAACTTTACCTGCAGAGCATATGGAAGAGTCTATCACTCGAGAATTGGCATTTATAGCCAATCCAGGCACTGCTCCACAAACCACTGACCACCTCTCGGCACTTACCCATTGTCTCTCGACAAGGAGGCAAAAGGAAGGAATCCTTGATTAATCCATGCCTTTCTAAATGACAATTTATCCTGTCTCTCAGAATTGATTCCAATAATTTTCCCACCACTAGGCTAGACTGACTCACCTGTAATTATTCAGTCAATCCCTCGCACCCATTTTAAACAAATGTACAAAATTAGCAGACCTCCAATCCTCCGGCACCACCCCTGTATCCAATGAGGATTGGAAAATGATGGATCGAGCATCTGCTATTTCCTACCTGGCTTCTTTTAACAGCCTGGGGTATATTTCATCCACCCTGGTGATTTATCCACTTTCAAGGATGCTAATCTCATTAATACTTCCCCTCTCTCTCTGCTTATCACATCCAATACTTCACACTCCTCCTCCTTAACCACAATATCTGCATTGTCCCCCTCTTTTGTGAAGGAAGACGCAAAGTATTCATTAAGAACCAAACCCACATCTTCCACCCCTACACATAGGTTACCTTTTTTTGTCTTTTATGGGCCCTACTCTCCTTAGTTACCCTCTTACTCTTAATGGATTGACATATCTTTGGGTTCCCCTTTAATTTACTTGCCAATATTCTTTCTTGCCCTTTCATTTCTTTCCTTTCCTAATTTACTTTTTGATTTCACCCCTCCACTTTCTATACTCCTCAGCTTTCTGTAGTGTTGAGTTCTCGGTGTGTGACATAAGCTTTCCTTTTCAGCCTCATCTTACCCTGTAACCTCCTTGACATCCAGGGGGCTCAGATTTTGCTATCCCACCCTTTCTCTTTGTGGGAACATGTTTACTCTGAACCCCCTGAATCTCCCCTTTGCCTCCCACTGCTCTGACACTGATTTACCTTCAAGTAGCTGTTTCTAGTCCGCTTTCACTAAATCACTTCTCAGCTTAGTAAAACTGGCCTTGCCCCAATTGATAACTTTAACTCCTGTTCTGTCTCTGTCCTTTTCCATAATTATGTTAAAACTAACTGAATTATAATCACTAACACCAAAATATTCTCCCACTGCCACTTCTTCCATCTGTCCATCTTCATAACCTAAAACCAAGTCCCGAGCCATGCCCTCTCTTGTTGGACTTGCTGCATACTGGCCAGAAAATGGACCTTAAGAACTCTGTACCCTACATTCCATTCACATGAAAACTATTCCACTTAAAATCCCCTACTATTGCTGGCCTATTGTTTTTGCACCTCGGAGATTTGCCTACATATTTGCACTTTGATCTGACTGTTTGGGTGTCTATAGTACACCCAGTAGTGTGACTGTCCCTTTTTCGTTCCTAGCTCAATCCATACGGCCTCAACTAATGATCCTTCAAACATATCATCCCCCCTCACAGCTATAATTGCTTCTCTAACCAAAATTGCCTCCCCTCCCTTTTTATCCTTCTCTCTCTATCTCATCTGAAGACCCTGTAACCAGGAACATTGAGCTGCTGTTCCTGTCCATCTTTAGCCATGTTTCTGTAATAGCTATGATATCATACTGTCACGTGTCTATCTGTGCCCTCAGCTCATCTGCTTTATTTGCTATACTCCTTGCAATGAAGTGGATACTGTGCACTATCAAACTCTTGTTTTTTGTTAATTTTCTATCCTTTGTTTCCTCTGCCTTACAGGCACACTCACTAATTTTCTGCCTTCCATTGGTTATGACTGAGGTGGGAGGTCTTTTTTAGTTCCATTTCTCCACAGGTCACAACATATATTTTAAATGTTTACCTAGATACCGATGCAGTCAATCATATATTCAATTTTTTATCCTTGAATAAAATATATCAACTAGGTGTCTTTAATAAACAACTAAATTGTCTGTTTATCAAACTAGACTTAACCAGTAATGAAGCAAAGCATTAACACACTGATTGAAATATGAAAGTTCCCTTTTTACCTCAGCCCCCTCACACACACCGGTTATCCAAAAAATAGAGAATTTGTCTTTCGAGCTTTGTTACAGAAAAAGCAAAACAAAGAATACTTTGGCTAAATACTTGCTAATGCTTGAAGAAAAGAGGGGATATGAAAAGTAGTTTAAAACTAGTTTAAACCCTGCCCAACTACACTAGCAAACCTCTGGGTAAGAATATTGGTCCCGGCCCTGTTGAGGTGCAAACCATCTGGTTTATTCAGGTCTCGCCTCCCCCAGAAGTGGTCCCAATGCCCCAGGAATCTAAAGCCCTCCCTCCTGCACCAATCGCTCCAGCCATGCATTCATCAGCTCGAACCTATTTCCATGCTCACTAGTGCATGTCACTGGGAATAATCCAGTGATTACTATGTCTGAGGTCTGCCTTTAGCTCCCTAAAATCTGCTTTCAGGACCTCATCCCTCTTTCTACCCATGTTGGTACCAATGAGAACCATGACCTCTAGCTGTTCACCATCCCCCTTAAGAATGTCCTGCAGCTGTTCTGTGACATCCTCAACCCTGGCACCAGGGAGGCTACACACCATCCTGGAGTAACGTCTACGTCCGCAGAGACGCCTGTCTTTTCCCCTAACAATCGAATCAGTCAAAGTCTTGGTATTCATATTAATCTGTATTATGGGAGCATCTTCACCAAACCCAAGGACTGCAAGCCACTGAAAGTGGCAACGCAGGTGGATAAGGTAGTCAAGAAGGCATACGGCATGCTTGCCTTCCTCGGTCGGGGCATAAAGTATAAAAATTGGCAAGTCATGCTGCAGCTGTACAGAACTTTAGTTAGGCCACACTTAGAATATTGTGTGCAATTCTGGTCGCCACACTACCAGAAGGATGTGGAGGCTTTGGAGAGGGTACAGAGGAGGTTTACCAGCATGTTGCCTGGTCTGGAGGGCATTAGCTATGAGAAGAGGGTGGAAAAACCCGGATTGTTTTCACCGGAACGACGGAGGTGGAGGGGCGACATGATAGAGGTTTAGAAAGTTATGAGTGGCATGGACAGAGTGGATAGTCAGAAGCTTTTTCCCAGGGTGGAAGAGTCAGTTACTAGGGGACATAGGTTTAAGGTGCGAGGGGCAAAGTTTAGAGGGGATGTGCGAGGCAAGTTCTTTACACAGGGTGGTGAGTGCCTGGAACTTGCTGTCGGGGGAGGTGGTGGAAACAGATCCGATAGCGACGTTTAAGAGACATCTTGACAAATACATGAATAGGAAGGGAATAGAGGGATATGGGCCCCAGAAGTGCAGAAGGTGTTAGTTTCGGCAGGCATCAAGATCGGCGCAGGCTTGGAGGGCCGAACGGCCTGTTCCTGTGCTGTACTGTTCTTTGTTCTTGTTCTTTGACTGCAGTGGTGGACGGAGAAGATCCATCAGCAACACGGTCACACGGCAACTATAGATGGACAATAAATGCAACTGTATCATCACCCAATTCTCAAACTGTACAAAACTCGAGAGAAATGCAGGAGATTTGGGGGAAAAGCAAAACTGGGGCCTTTTTGCAAATATTCTCCAAATGTTTTGCTCCCCAAATATGTATGGTTCCAGATCATTTGACTTTTCAACTATCTAACAGGAATGATGTCTGTTCCGTTCCTCAGAGGATGTTATTGAGAAACGGGCTCAGAAAATGGCTCTAATTAAAAAAGTTATGTGGAGATAACAATAAGCTCAGGGGCTCAGTTTTGCTCTGTGTTTATTAGATTGTCCGGGCTCTACATGTTTACTATTACTAAATCCTCGTCCATCATTCTTCTTTTGATTTCTTCACCAATCATTCTCTGCTGGGTTCTATAACTTTCTCTGAAATCTCTCTTGTGATACAAGGCTGATTCTGGATAAAGTACAGGGCACGAAATGTATAAAAGTTTACTGGGAGGTGGAACTAAGCACAGGGACTCAATTGTGGTCTTGTGTTTTATATTGTCTAAGCTCTACAAGTCTATGGTCAGAATTCTGGCCACTGCTTACACACCATCCCACCAAGGGCCAGTGTTTGTAAACTGTTAGCTAATTAATAAGTAGAGGAGTAACTAAACCAGAGGGAGGAGATTACTGTATTTAGCATTAATATTGAAAGTAGAAACCTAGCGCTAGGGACCATATAGTTAAATGTAATTTAAATTTTTATTTTAAATTAATTTATTGAGTAGTGCTAGAAATGTCAGTTAGAGGGGTGAAGTGCTTCACCTGTGAGATGTGGAAGGTCAGTGACACTTCCAGTGTTCCGGACAACTACATCTGCAGGAAGTGTACCCAGTTGCAGCTCCTCACAGCCCGCATGGATCGGTTGGAGCGGCAACTGGATGCACTTAGGAGCATGCAGGTGGCGGAAAGCGTCATAGACAGGAGTTTTAGAGAAGTGGTTACACCCAAGGTGCAGGCAGATAGATGGGTGACCGCTAGAAGGGGCAGGCAGTCAGTGCAGGAATCCCCTGTGACTATCCCCCTCTCTAACAAGTATACCGTTTTGGATACTGTTGGGGGGGATGGCCTATCAGGGGAAAACAGCAGCAGCCAGAGCAGTGGCACCACGGCTGGCACTGTTGTTCAGCAGGGAGGGACAAAGCGCAGAAGAGCAATAGTTATAGGAGACTCTATAGTCAGGGGCACAGATAGGTGCTTCTGTGGACGTGAAAGAGACTCCAGGATGGTATGTTGCCTCCCTGGTGCCAGGGTCAAGGATGTCTCTGAACAGACAGGGGGCATTCTGAAGGGGGAGGGTGAACAGCCAGAGGTAGTGGTAAACATCGGTACTAACGACATGGGCAGAAAGCGTGACGAGGTCCTGCAGGGGGAGTTTAGGGAGTTAGGTAGAAAGTTAAAAGACAGGACCTCTTGGGTTGTAATCTCGGGATTACTCCCTGTGCCATGTGCCAGTGAGGCTAGAAATAGGAAAATAGTGCAGCGAAACAGGTGGCTGAGCAGCTGGTGTAGAAGGGAGGGTTTCAGATATCTGGATCATTGGGATCTCTTCAGGGACAGATGGGACCTGTACAAGAAGGACAGGTTGCATCTAAACTGGAGGGGCACTAATATCCTGGCTGCGAGGTTTGCTAGCGTCACTCGGGAGGGTTTAAACTAGTGTGGCAGGGGGGTGGGAACCAGAGCAGTAGGACAGCAGGAGAAATAACTGAGGAAACTAGTAAAGAAGGCCAGTAAGACTAAGAGGAAGAGCAGGCAGGGAGATGTTGTGGAGCACACCAGGACAAGAGGTCTGAAGTGCATTTGTTTCAATGCGAGAAGTATAACAGGTAAGGCAGATGAACTTAGAGCTTGGATTAGTACTTGGAACTATGATGTTGTTGCTATTACAGAGACTTGGTTGAGGGAAGGACAGGATTGGCAGCTAAATGTTCCGGGATTTAGAAGCTTTAGGCGGGATAGAGGGGGATGGAAAAGGGCTGGGGCAGTTGCATTACTTGTTAAGGAGAATATCACAGCTGTACTGCGGGAGGACACCTCTGAGGGGTCATGCAGCGAGGCAATATGGGTGGAGCTCAGGAATAGGAAGGGTGCAGTCACAATGTTGGGGGTTTACTACAGGCCTCCCAACAGCCAGTGGGAGATAGAGGAGCAGATATGTAGACAGATTTTGGAAAGATGTAAAGGTAACAGGGTTGTAGTGGTGGGTGATTTTAACTTCCCCTATATTGACTGGGACTCACTTAGTGCTAGAGGCTTGGATGGGGCAGAATTTGTAAGGAGCATCCAGGAGATCTTCTTGAAACAATATGTAGATAGTCCAACTGGGGAAGGGGCGTACTGGACCTGGTATTGGGGAGTGAGCCCAGCCAGGTGGCCAAGGTTTCAGTAGGGGAGCATTTCGGGAACAGTGACCATAATTCCGTAGGTTTTAAGGCACTTGTGGATAAGGATAAGAGTAGTCCTCGGGTGAAGGTGCTAAATTGGGGGAAGGCTAATTGTAACAATATTAGGCAGAAACTGAAGTATTTAGATTGGGGGCGGCTGTTTGAGGGTAAATCAACATCTGACATGTGGGAGTCTTTCAAACGTCAGTTGATTAGAATCCAGGACCAGCATGTTCCTGTGAGGAAGAAGGATAAGTTAGGCAAGTTTTGGGAACCTTGGATAATGAGGGATATTATGAGCCGAGTCAAAAAGAAAAAGTAAGCATTAGTAAGCGATAGAAGGCTGGGAACAGATGAAGCCCTTGAGGAATATAAAGAAAGTGGGAAAGAAATTAAGCAAGGAGTCAGGAGGGCTGAAAGGGGTCATGAAAAGTCAGTGGCAAACAGGATTAAAGAGAATCCCAAGGCTTTTTATACATATATAAATAGCAAGAGGGTAACCAGGGAAAGGGTTGGCCCACTCAAGGACAGAGGAGGGAATCTATGTGTGGAGCCAGAGGAAATGGGCGAGGTACTAAATGAGTACTTTGCATCAGTATTCACCAAAGAGAAGGACATGGTGGATGATGAGTCTAGGGAAGGGAGTGTAGATAGTCTCAGTCATCTCATTATCAAAAAGGAGGAGGTGCTGGGCGTCTTGCAAAGCATTAAGGTAGTTACGTCCCGAGGGCCTGATGGGATCTACCACGGAATACTCAGGGATGCAAGGGAAGATATTGCTGGAGCCTTGACAGAAATCTTTGTCTCCTCATTGGCTACAGATGAGGTCCCAGAAGACTGGAGAATAGCCAATGTTGTTCAAAGAACAAAGAAAATTACAGCACAGGAACAGGCCCTTCGGCCCTCCAAGCCTACGCCAATCCAAATCCTCTATCTAAACCTGTCGCCTATTTTCTAAGGGTCTGTATCTCTTTACTTCCAGCCCATTCATGTATCTGTCTAGATACATCTTAAAAGACGCTATCGTGCTCGCGTCTACCACCTCCGCTGGCAAAGCATTCCATGCACCCACCACCCTCTGCATAAAGAAATTTCCACGCATATCCCCCCTAAACATTTCCCCTTTCACTTTGAACTCATGTACCCTTGTAATTGAATCCCCCACTCTGGGAAAAAGCTTCTTGCTATCCACCCTGTCTATACCTCTCATGATTTTGTACACCTCAATCAGGTCCCCCCTCAACCTCCGTCTTTCTAATGAAAATAATCCTAATCTACTCAACCTCTCTTCACAACTAGCGCCCTCCATACCAGGCAACATCCTGGTGAATCTCCTCTGCACCCTCTCCAAGGCGGCACAGTGGCGCAGTGGTGAGCACCGCAGCCTCGCAGCTCCAGGGACCCGGGTTCGATTCCGGGTACTGCCTGTGTGGAGTTTGCAAGTTCTCCCTGTGTCTGCGTGGGTTTTCTCCGGGTGCTCCGGTTTCCTCCCACAAGCCAAAAGACTTGCAGGTTGATAGGTAAATTGGCCATTATAAAGTGTCACTAGTATAGGTAGGTGGTAGGGAAATATAGGGACAGGTGGGGATGTTTGGTAGGAATATGGAATTAGTGTAGAATTAGTATAAATGGGTGGTTGATGTTCGGCACAGACTCGGTGGGCCGAAGGGCCTGTTTCAGTGCTGTATCTCTAATCTAATCCTTTTGGTAATGTGGCGACCAGAACTGCACGCAGTACTCCAAATGTGGCCGAACCCAAGTCCTATACAACTGTAACATGACCTGCCAACTCTTGTACTCATACCCCGTCCGATGAAGGAAAGCATGCCGTATGCCTTCTTGACCACTCTGTTGACCTGCGTTGCCACCTTCAGGGAACAATGGACCTGAACACCCAAATCTCTCTGTACATCAATTTTCCCCAGGACTTTTCCATTTATTGTATAGTTCACTCTTGAATTGGATCTTCCAAAATGCATCACCTCGCATTTGCCCTGATTGAACTCCATCTGCCATTTCTCTGCCCAACTCTCCAATCTATCTATATTCTGCTGTATTCTCTGACAGTCCCCTTCACTATCTGATACTCCACCAATCTTAGTGTCGTCTGCAAACTTGCTAATCAGACCACCTATATTTTCCTCCAAATCATTTATGTATATCACAAACAGTGGTCCCAGCACGGATCCCTGTGGAACACCACTGGTTACACGTCTCCATTTTGAGAAACTCCCTTCCACTGCTACTCTGTCTCCTGTTGCCCAGCCAGTTCTTTATCCATCTAGCTAGTACACCTTGGACCCCATGCACCTTCACTTTCTCCATCAGCCTACCATGGGGAACCTTATCAAACGCCTTACTGAAGTCCATGTATATGACATCTACAGCCCTTCCCTCATCAATCAACTTTGTCACTTCCTCAAAGAATTCTATTAAGTCGGTAAGACATGACCTTCCCTGCACAAAACCATGTTGCCTATCACTGATAAGCCTATCTTCTTCCAGATGGGAATAGATCCTATCCCTCAGTATCTTCTCCAGCAGCTTCCCTACCACTGACGTCAGGCTCACCAGTCTATAATTACCTGGATTATCCCTGCTACCGTTCTTAAACAAGGGGACAACATTAGCAATTCTCCAGTCCTCCGGGACCTCACCCGTGTTTAAGGATGTTGCAAAGATATCTGTAAAGGCCCCAACTATTTCCTCTCTCGCTTCCCACAGAAACCTGGGATAGATCCCATCCGGACCTGGGGACTTGTCCACCTTAATGCCTTTTAGAATACCCAACACTTCCTCCCTCCTTATGCCGACTTGACCTAGAGTAATCAAACATCTGTCCCTAACCTCAACATCCGTCATGTCCCTCTCCTCGGTGAATACCGATGCAAAGTACTCGTTTAGAATCTCACCCATTTTCTCTGACTCCACGCATAACTTTCCTCCTTTGTCCTTGAGTGGGCCAATCCTTTCTCTAGTTACCCTCTTGCTTCTTATATATGAATAAAAGGCTTTGGGATTTTCCTTAACCCTGTTTGCTAAAGATATTTCATGACCCCTTTTAGCCCTCTTAATTCCTCGTTTTAGATTGTGCCTACAATCCCGATATTCTTTCAAAGCTTCGTCTTTCTTCAGCCGCCTAGACCTTATGTATGCTTCCTTTTTCCTCTTAGCTAGTTTCACAATTTCACCTGTCATCCATGGTTCCCTAATCTTGCCATTTCTACCCCTCATTTTCACAGGAACATGTCTCTCCTGCACGCTAATCAACCTCTCTTTAAAAGCCTCCCACATATCAAATGTGGATTTCCCTTCAAACAGCTGCTCCCAATCTACATTCCCCAGCTCCTGCCGAATTTTGGTATAGTTGGCCTTCCCCCAATTTAGCACTCTTCCTTTAGGACCACTCTCGTCTTTGTCCATGAGTATTCTAAAACTTACGGAATTGTGATCACTATTCCCAAAGTAGTCCCCTACTGAAATGTCAACCACCTGGCCCGGCTCATTCCCCAACACCAGGTCCAGTATGGCCCCTTCCCGAGTTGGACTATTTACATACTGCTCTAGAAAACCCTCCTGGATGCTCCTTACAAATTCTGCTCCATCTAGACCTCTAACATTAAGTGAATCCCATTCAATGTTGGGAAAATTAAAATCTCCTATCACCACCACCCTGTTGCTCCTACAGCTTTCCATAATCTGTTTACATATTTGTACCTCTATCTCACGCTCGCTGTTGGGAGGCCTGTAGTACAGCCCCATCATTGTTACCGTACCCTTCCTATTTCTGAGTTCTGCCCATATTGCCTCACAGCTCGTGTCCTCCATAGTGCCTTCCTTCAGCACAGCTGTGATATCCCCTTTGACCAGTAATGCAACTCCTCCACCCCTTTTACCTCCCTCTCTATCCCGCCTGAAGCATCGGTATCCTGGGATATTTAGTTGCCAATCATGCCCTTCCCTCAACCAAGTCTCAGTAATAGCAATAACATCATACTCCCAGGTACTAATCCAAGCCCTAAGTTCATCTGCCTTACCTACTAAACTTCTTGCATTAAAACAAATAAACCTCAGACCACCAGTCCCTTTGCTTTCATCATCTGCTCCCTGCCTACTCTTTCCCTTAGTCACGCTGACTTCATTATCTAGTTCCTTACAGGCTTTAGTTACTACATCCTTACTCTCTACTGACCTCATTTGGTTCCCACCCCCCTGCCACATTAGTTTAAACCCTCCCCAACAGCGTTAGCAAAAGCACCCCCAAGGACATTGGTTCCAGTCCGGCCCAGGTGTAGACCGTCCAATTTGTAATAGTCCCACCTCCCCCAGAACAGGTCCCAATGTCCCAAAAATCTGAACCCCTCCCTCCTGCACCATCTCTCAAGCCACGCATTCATCCTGACTATTCTTTCATTTCTACTCTGACTATCACATGTAACTGGTAGCAATCTTGAGATTACTACCTCTGAGGTCCTACTTTTTAACTTGGCTCCCAACTCCCTAAATTCTGCTTGTAGGACCTCATCCCGTTTTTTACCTATATCATTGGTGCCTATGTGCACAACAACAACTGGCTGTTCACCCTCCCCCTTCAGAA
This sequence comes from Heterodontus francisci, assembly GCF_036365525.1. NCBI lineage: Eukaryota > Metazoa > Chordata > Chondrichthyes > Heterodontiformes > Heterodontidae > Heterodontus > Heterodontus francisci. The sequence continues at coordinate 223,276,000 of NC_090372.1, read as the reverse complement.
TGTTCTGCAGCCAATCTGAGACATCGCTGACCCGTGCACCTGGGAGGCAACATACCATTCGAGAGTCTCGTTTTTGACCACAGAACCGCCTATCTACTCCCCTTACAATCGAATCCCCTATGACAATAGCCCTTCCACTCTTTTTACCGCCCTTCTGAACAGCAGAGCCAGCCACGGTGCCATGAACCTGGCTACTGCTGCCTTCCCCTGGTGAGCTATCTCCCTCAACAGTATCCAAAACGGTATACCTGTTGTGGAGGGAGATGACCGCAGGGGACACCTGCGCTGCCTTCCTGCTCTTTCTCTGCCTTTTGGTCACCCATTCCCTTTCTCCCTCAGCAATCCTAATCTGCGGTGTGACCAATTCGCTAAACGTGCTATCCAGGACCTCCTCAGCATCGCGGATGCTCCAAAGTGAGTCCATCCGCAGCTCCAGAGTCGTCATGCGGTCTAACAAGAGCTGCAGCTGGACACTTCCTGCAAGTGAAGGAGCCAGGGACATCAGCTATGTCCCTGAGCTCCCACATTGAGCATGAGGAGCATGTCACGGGTCTGAGATCTCCTGCCATTTTTAATCTTAAGCTTAAACTTAGTTAAATGAAAAAGGAACGAAAAGGTTTTTACCAATCACACGATTAAAAAAAAGAGAAATAGAAAAAGCCTTACCTTATCTACACACCACAGAGTCCTTTTTTTTTTGGTTAGAGGAGGAGAGCGGGTGGGAGACACTACAGGTGTAGTGTCTCGGGTTCAGAAACAGCCCAAATATATAGGGTTTTACTTACCCAGCAGCCCCCTGGTCTCCGCCGAAAACAAAAAGAAATTAAGTTTACTTTAAACTGACCTTCCCAGCTGCTCACTCACTCGCACTCTCTGCTCCCGAAACAGCTGCTGCAATGAAAGCCGAAAAAGCTGCTGCACTGCAATGTTTAAGAAGGGTAGCAAGGATAATTCGTGGAATTATAGGCCGGTGAGCCTTACATCAGTGGTAGGGAAATTATTAGAGAGGATTCTTCGGAACAGGATTTACTCCCATTTGGAAACAAATGAACTTATTAGCGAGAGACAGCATGGTTTTGTGAAGGGGAGGTCGTGTCTCACTAATTTGATTGACTTTTTTGAGGAAGTGACGAAGATGAATGATGAAGGAAGGGCAGTGGATGTTGTCTGTGTGGACTTCAGTAAAGCCTTTGACAAGGTTCCTCATGGCAGACTGGTTCAAAAGGTGAAGTCACACGGGATCAGAGGTGAGCTGGCAAGGTGAATACAGAATTGGCTCGGTCATAGAAGACAGAGGGTAGCAGTGGAAGGATGCTTTTCTGAATGGAGGGCTGTGACTAGTGGTTGTCCGCAGGGATCAGTGCTGGGACCTTTACTCTTTGTAGTATATATAAATGATTTGGAGGAAAATGTAGCTGGTCTGATTAGAAAGTTTGCGGACGATACAAAGGTTGGTGGAGTTGCGGATAATGATGAGGATTGTCAGAGGATACAGCAGGATATAGATCGGTTGGAGACTTGGGCGGTGAAATGGCAGATGGAGTTTAATCCGGACAAATGTGTGGTAATGCATTTTGGAAGGTCTAATGCAGGTGGGAAGTATACAGTAAATGGCAGAACCCTTAGGAGTATTGACAGGCAGAGAGACCTGGACGTACAGGTCCATAGGTCACTGAAAGTGGCAACACAGGTGGATAAGGTAGTCAAGAAGGCATATGGTTTGCTTGCCTTCATTGGTCGGGGCATAGAGTATAAAAATTGGCAAGTCATGCTGCAGCTGTACAGAACCATAGTTAGGCCACACTTAGAATATTGCGTGCAATTCTGGTCGCCACACTACCAGAAGGACGTGGAGGCTTTGGAGAGGGCACAGAGGAGGTTGACCAGGATGTTGCCTGGTCTGGAGGGCATTGGCTATGAGGAGAGGTTGGATAAACTCGGATTGTTTTCACTGGAACGACGGAGGTGGAGGGGCGACATGATAGAGGTTTACAAAGTTATGAGTGGCATGGACAGAGTGGATAGTAAGAAGCTTTTTCTCAGGGTGGAAGAGTCAGTTACTAGGGGACATAGGTTTAAGGTGCGAGGGGCAAAGTTTAGAGGGGATGTGCGAGGCAAGTTTTTTTTTTTTATATACACAGTGGGTGGTGAGTGCCTGGAACTTGCTGCCGGGGCAGGTAGTGGAAGCAGGTACGATAGCAATGTTTAACAGGCATCTTGACAAATATATGAATAGGATGGGAATAGAGGGATATGGACGCCGGAAATGCAGAAGGTTTTAGTTTAGGCAGGCATCAAGATTGGCGCAGGCTTGGAGGGCCAAATGGCCTGTTCCTGTACTGTTCTTTATTCTTTGTTCTGTATTGATGACATTGTGATTTTCTGGTGGACACAGGATAAACACCTCACCACCATCACCAGACTCTTCACATGGCTGAACAACTCATCAAGGCTCCTTAGACAGCACCTTCCAAACCCACAACATCTACCACCTAGAAGGACCAGGGAAGCAGATGCATAGGAATGCCATCACCTGCACTTTCCCCTCCAAGTCACACACCATCCTGACTTGGAACTATATCGCCGTTCCTTCACTGTTGCTGGATCAAAATCCTGGAACTTCATTGCCAATTACACTGTTGGTGTACTTACCCCCCACATAGACTGCAGCAGTTCAAGAAGGCAGCTAGAAACACCACTACCTTCTCAAGGGCAATTAGGGATGGGCAATAAATGCTGACTTCGCCAGCGACGCCCATATCACCCGAACAAATAAAAAAAAAAGTCACTGACTGTAAGTGAACTGACAACTTGGAGGTCATTCCTTGGTTTATCAGCTATTAATGCAGGTTCAGTCCCCAATCGAGTGGCATAGACTCAGAATGAACTAGTCTTTCTCAACCTGCCCTACCACCTTCAATGATTTGTGCATTTACACCCCCCAGGTCCCTCTGTTCCCCTTTGGAATAATACCCTATATTTTGTCTTACATTTTGGGTGGCAGAACAAGGAACGTTATCACGTCACACTTCTCTGCATTGGGGTGGCACAGTGGCGCAGTGGTTAGCACTGCAGCCTCACAGCTCCAGCGACCCGGGTTTAATTCTGGGTACTGCCTGTGTGGAGTTTGCAAGTTCTCCCTGTGTCTGCGTGGGTTTCCTCCCACATGCCAAAAGACTTGCAGGTTGATAGGTGAATTGTTCATTATAAATTGCCGTAGTATAGGTAGGTGGTAGGGGAATATAGGGACAGGTGAGGATGTTGTAGGAATATGGGATTAGTGTAGGATTAGTATAAATGGGTGGTTAATGGTCATCACAAACTCAATGGGCCGAAGGGCCTGTTTCAGTGCTGTATCTCAATCTAAATCTAAAAATCAATCTAAATTCCATCTGCCATGTGTCCCCCATTTCACCAGCCTGTTTATGTCCTCTTGGAGCTGTGATTGAGTCTGTGATGTGACACCAATGGAGGAGCATCTGCAAACCATTAGCTGAAGCAATGACTCACTAAATGAACTGTTAGCTGTGAACACTTTAGATTCAAAACTTGTGTTTCTTCTGAGACAGTCATTCACTGGAGAATGAAACTAAAAGCTTCAGAATTCTGGGAAGACCAAACGGGTCCTATCCAGTTTAAAGCATAGGTCAGGGTCATGAGAGGTGTGAGCAGAGTTATTCAAGGCTCAGATTACAGATCAATAAGCAGTTGTTTTAAAAAGACAGGCTGCAGGCTGAGGAAATCACAGAGCTGGACATTGGGGAATAAGACTTACAGCAGCTGTTTTCAGTGACTTAAAGAGTTATCAGGGCAACCACACTAAGACTGTTGTGGGTGTGGCTGAGATTGTGGAAGAGGAGACAAGACCGAACCATTAAAGGGAAGATTGCATTGCTTGCTAGAGACAGGATCCTGGAGGACAGGGCTTGGAAAATTACCGCAGAAAGATCCCGATTTTGAAGAAATTTGGAACTTTTCATTGCCATATTACTAATAGGACTGTTCAAAGGACTTGAGAACTATATTTGTTGCATCTGATAATTAATATGTAACCTTTAAGATAAATTTAGCATTTAGGGGACAGTGATCATTGTATCATAAGATTTAGGCTGATTATGGAAAAGGACAAAAAGCAATCCAGGGTAAGAATAATTAACTGGGGGGAGGGCCAAATTCATTGGGGTAAGAATGGAGCTGGGGCGAATAAATTGGAGTCAAAAGCTGGCAGGAAAACCAGTGGATGAACAATGGGCTACCTTCAAAGAAGAAATGATTCAGGCACAGTCGAGGTATGTTCCCTCAAAGGGGAAAAGTAGGGTAAACAAATCCAGAGCTCCCTGGATGACAGAACGGTAGTAGAGGTAAAGATTAAGATAAAGAAGAAGGTTGTTTATGACAGATGCCAGGTAGAAAATACTATTGAGAACCAGGCTGAAAATAGAAGGGCCAGAGGGTAAATGAAAAAGCAAATATGAGAAGCAAAGAGAGAGCATGAAAAGAGACTGGCAGCTAGCATTAAAGGAAATCCTAAAGTTTTCTATAGGCAGATAAATAGTAAAAGGGTGGTAAAAGGAGGAGTGGGCTGAATAGAGACTAAAAAGGGGATTTACACATGGAGGCAGTGAGCGCAGCTGAGGTATTAAATAAATACTTTGCAGTTGTCTTTACCAAAAAAGAAGATGCAACCCTGGCAATATTGAAAGAGGAGATAAGTCAGACAATAGAGGGGTTTAAATTTGATAAAGAGGAAGTTTTAGATCGACTGTCTGGACTGAAAGTGGATAAAGTTCCAGGAGCAGGTGAGATGCATCCAAGGATATTGAGGGAAGAGAGAGTGGAAATCATAAAAGCACTGACCATGGTCACGAGGACAAATACACGTTAATTAAGGAAAGCCAGCATGGATTTCTTAAGGGAAAATCACCGGAATTTCTTGAGGAGTTAATAGAGAGGGTTGATGAGGGCAATGTTGATGTGATGCCTACCTTTCTAAAGGTATTTGATACAGTGCCCAACAGACTTGTGATCAAACTTGTAGCTCATGGAATAAAAGGGACAGTAGCAACATGGATACAAAATTGGCTGATTGACAGGAAACAGAGTAGTGGTTAATGGATGTTTTTCGGGCTGGAGGAAGGTTTGTAGTGGAGTTCCGCAGGGATCAGTGTTGGGACCCTTGCTTTTCCTCATTTATATTAATGAGCTGACCTTGGTGTAAAGGGCACAATTTCAAAGTTTGCAGATGGTACAAAACTTGGAAGCATTGTGAACTGTGAGGAGAATAGTGTCTAACTGCAAAAGGACATAGACAAGTTGGTGGAATGGGCAGACAGGTCGCAGTTGAAGTTCCATGCAGAGAAATGTGAAGTGATTCATTTTGGTTGGAATAGATAATATAGAATAAAGGGTACAATTCTAAAGTGGTGCATGAGCAGAGGGACCTGGGTGTCTATGTGCATATGTCATTGAAGGTGCCAGGACAGGTTGAGAGAGCAGTTAATCAAGTATCCTGGGCTTTATTAATAGGGGCATAGAGTGCAAGAGCCAGGAGATTATGTTGAATTTCTATAAGACACTGGTTCAGCCTCAGCTGGAGTATTGAACAAAGAACAGGAACAGGCATTTCAGCCCTCCAAGCCTGCGCCGATCTTGATGCCTGCCTAAACTAAAACCTTCTGCATTTCCGGGGTCCGTATCCCTCTATTCCCATCCTATTCATATATCTGTCAAGATGCCTCTTAAACGTCATTATCGTACCTGCTTCCACCACCTCCCCCGGCAGCAACTTCCAGGCACTCACCACCCTCTGTAAAATACTTGCCTCGCACATCCCCTCTAAACTTTGCCCCTCGCACCTTAAACCTATGTCCCCTAGTAACTGACTCTTCCACCCTGGGAAAAAGCTTCTGACTATCCACTCTGTCCATACCGCTCCTAACTTTGTAAACCTCTATCATGTGGCCCCTCCACGTCCATCATTCCAGTGAAAACAATCAGAGTTTATCCAACCTCTCCTCATAGCTAATGCCCTCCAGACCAGGCAACATCCTGGTAAACCTCTTCTGTACCCTTTCCAAAGCCTCCACGTCCTTCTGGTAGTGTGGCGACCAGAAATGCACGCAATATTCTAAGTGTGGCCTAACTAAGGTTCTGCAGCATGACTTGCCAATTTTTATACTCTGTGCCCCGACCGATGAAGGCAAGCATGCTGTATGCCTTCTTGACTACCTTATCCACCTGCATTGCCACTTTCAGTAACCTGTGGACCTGTACGCCCAGATCTCTCTGCCTGTCAATACTCCTAAGGGTTCTGCCATTTATTGTATACTTCCCGCCTGCATTCGACCTTCCAAAATGCATTATCTCATACTTGTCCGGATTAAACTCCATCTGCCATTTCTCTGCCCAAGTCTCCAACCGATCTATATCCTGCTGTATCCTCTGACAATCCTCATCACTATCCACAACTCCACCAACCTTTGTGTTGTCCACAAACTTAATCAGTCCAGCTACATTTTCCTCCAAATCATTTATACATACTACAAAGAGCAAAGGTCCCAGCACTGATCCCTGCGGAACACCACTAGTCACAGCCCTCCATTCAGAAAAGCACCCTTCCACTGCTACCCTCTGTCTTCTATGACAGAGCCAGTTCTGTGTCCATCTTGCCAGCTCACCTCTGATCCCATGTGACTTCACCTTTTGTCCCAGTCTGCCATGAGGGACCTTGTCAAAGGCTTTGCTGAAGTCCATATAGATAAAATCCACTTTCCTTCCTTCATCAATCATCTTTGTCACTTCCTCAAAAAACTCAATCAAATTAGTGAGACACAACCTCCCCTTCACAAAACCATGCTGCCTCTCGCTAATAAGTTTGTTTGTTTCCAAATGGGAGTAAATCCTGTTCCGAAGAATCCTTTCTCAATTTCCCTACCACTGACGTAAGGCTCACCGGCCTATAATTTCCTGGATTATCCTTGCTACCCTTCTTAAACAAAGGAACAACATTGGCTATTCTCCAGTCTTCTGGGACCTCATCTGTAGCCAATGAGGATGCAAAGATTTCTGTCAAGATTTCTTCCCTTGCCTCTTTCAGTATTCCGGGGTAGATCCCATCAGACCCTGGGGCTTATCTACCTTAATGCTTTGCAAGACACCCAACACTTCCTCCTTTTTGAGGATGAGATGACTGAGACTATCTACACTCCCTTCCCTAGGCTCATCATCCACCAAGTCCTTCTCCTTGGTGAATACGGATGCAAAGTACTCATTTAGTACCTCGCCCATTTCCTCTGGCTCCACGCATAGATTCCCTTCTCTGTCCTTGAGTGGGCCAACTCTTTCCCTAGTTACCCACTTGCTCTTTATATACGTATGAAAAGCCTTGGGATTCTCCTTAATCCTGTTTGCCAATGACTTTTCATGACCCCTTTTAGCCCTCCTGACTCCTTGCTAAAGTTCCTTCCGACTGCCTTTATATTCCTCAAGGGATTCGTCTTTTCCTAACCTTCCAGCCCTTACAAATGCTTCCTTTTTCTTTTTGACTAGGCTCACAATATCTCGCGTTATCCAAGGTTTCCGAAACTTGCCAAACTTATCCTTCATCCTCACAGGAACATGCTGGTCCTGGATTCTAATCAACTGACGTTTAAAAGACTCCCACATGTCAGATGTTGATTTACCCTCCAACAGCCACCCCCAATCTAAATTCTTCAGTTCCTGCCTAATATTGTTATAATTAGCCTTCCCCCAATTTAGCACCTTCACCCGAGGACTACTCTTATCCTTATCCACAAGTACCTTAAAACTTATGGAATTATGGTCACTGTTCCCGAAATGCTCCCCTACTGAAACTTCCACCACCTGGCCGGGCTCATTCCCCAATACCAGGTCCAGTACGGCCCCATCCCGAGTTGGACTATTTACATATTGTTTCAAGAAACCCTCCTGGATGCTCCTTACAAATTCTGCCCCAGCCAAGCCCCTAGCACTAAGTGAGTCCCAGTCAATATAGGGGAAGTTAAAATCACCCACCACGACAACCCTGTTACCTCTACATCTCTCCAAACTCTGTCTACATATATGCTCCTCTACCTCCCGCTGGCTGTTGGGCGGCCTGTAGAAAACCCCTAACATCGTGACTGCACCCTTCCTATTACTGAGCTCCACCCATATTGCCTTGCTGCATGACCTCTCTGAGGTGTCCTCCCGCAGTACAGCTGTGATATTCTCCTTAACCAGTAATGCAACTCCCCCACCCCTTTTCCATCCCCCTCTATCCCGCCTGAAGCTTCTAAATCCTGGAACATTTAGCTGCCAATCCTGTCCTTCCCTCAACCAAGTCTCTGTAATAGCAACAACATCATAGTTCCAAGAACTAATCCAAGCTCTAAGTTCATCTGCCTTACCTGTTATACTTCTCGCATTGAAACAAATGCACTTCAGACCACCAGTCCCGCTGTGCTCAGCAACATCTCCCTGCCTGCTCTTCCTCTTAGTCTTACTGGCCTTATTTACTAGTTCCACCTCAGTTATTTCACTTGCTGTCCTACTGCTCTGGTTCCCACCCCCCTGCCACACTAGTTTAAACCCTCCCGAGTGATGCTAGCAAACCTCGCAGCCAGGATATTTGTGCCCCTCCAGTTTAGATGCAACCCTTCCTTCTTGTACAGGTCCCATCTGTCCCTGAAAAGATCCCAATGATCCAGATATCTGAAACCCTCCCTTCTACACCAGCAGCTCAGCCACGTGTTTAGCTGCACTATCTTCCTATTTCTAGCCTCACTGGCACGTGGCACAAGGAGTAATCCTGAGATTACAACCCTAGAGGTCCTGTCTTTTAACTTTCTACCTAACTCCCTAAACTCCCCCTGCAGGACCTCATCACTCTTCCTGCCTCTGTCTTTGGCACCGATGTGTACCACAACCTCTGGCTGTTCACCCTCTCCCTTTAGAATGCCCCCTGTCCATTCAGAGACATCCTTGACCCTGGCACCAGGGAGGTGACATACCATCCTGGAGTCTCTTTCACATCCACAGAAGCGCCTATCTGTGCCCCTGACTATAGAGTCCCCTATAACTATTGATCTTCTGCACTTTGTCCCTCCCTGCTGAACAACAGTGCCAGCCGTGGTGCCACTGCTCTGGCTGCTGCTGTTTTCCCCTGATAGGCCATCCCCCCCAACAGTATCCAAAATGGTATACTTCTTGGAGAGGGGGATAGCCACAGGGGATTCCTGCACTGACTGCCTGCCCCTTCTAGCGGTCACCCATCTATCTGCCTGCACCTTGGGTGTAACCACTTCTCTAAAACTCCTGTCTATGACGCTTTCCGCCACCTGCATGCTCCTAAGTGCATCCAGTTGCCGCTCCAACCGATCCATGCGGTCTGTGAGGAGCTGCAACTGGGTACACTTCCTGCAGATGTAGTCGTCCGGAACACTGGAAGTGTCACTGACCTTCCACATCTCACAGGTGAAGCACTTCAGCCCTCTAACTGACATTTTTAGCACTAATTAATAAATTAATTTAAAATAAATAAATACTTATTAAATCCTTACTAAATTGTTATAATAACTATATGGTCCCTAGTGCTAGATTCCTATTATAAATATTAAATACTGACTAAATACAGTAATCTCCTTCCTCTGGTTTAGTTACTCTACTTATTAATTAGTTAATTAGGGTTTTAATCAATTTTTATCAATGTTTTATATTCAAATTCAGTGAAAAAATATTCCCTACCAGCCAATCAGGTCGCAGCTTTCTGTGATGTCATTTTCAGTTATTTTTACCAGAGGTAAGTGTTTTATACTTACCGGTCCGGAACTCCGCCCTCCAAGTCTTCTCCCAGTCATCTGTGCTCTTTGAAATCTCTCAGCTCCCCTCACTCTGAGGACAGGGAGGAAATGAAAGGAGCTCCTCGCTCCCTCCTTACGAACTTCCTCAGTTACCAAACTTCTACTGTAGCACTCTATTACAACCCAAGTCAGCATTCCAGTACTAACAAAGTCAAAACTGTAAGTTGGCTCACTTTTATACTGACTCACTCGAGCCCTCTGAAAACTGGTTTAAGCCAGTTATCTAATTAACAAGGTGCAGCTGCAAGCAGAGCCTGAGTGAACCCTGTTTAAAGCTGGTCTAAAACTCACCTTCTCCAACCCTAATGGCAACTGTTAAGTTAATCTGCTAAATAAAAGACAGATTAGATTTAACATAAAATTAACCCTTAATTATCCTCAGTTACCAAACTTCCACTGTAGCAGTCTATTGCAACCCAAGTCAGCACTCCAGTGCTGGGCACCACACTTTAGGTAAGACTTGAGGGCATTAGAGAGAGTACAGAAACGATTCACGAGAATGGTTCCAGGGATGAGGAATTTCAGTTATGAAGATATGTTATGTTCAGTTATGGAGAAGTTGGCACTGTTTTCCTTGGAGAAGAGAAGGCTGAGAGGTGATTTGATAGAGGTATCAAAATCATGAGGTGTCTGGACTGAGTAGATAGAGATAAAGTGTTCCCACTCGTCAAAGGATCGAGAACAAGATTTAAAGTATTCGGTAAGAGAAGCAAAAGTGACATGAGGAAAACCTTTTTCATGCAGCGAGTGGTTAAGGTCTGGAATGCACTACCTGAAAGTGTGGTGGAGGCAGGTTCAATTGAAGCATTCAAAAGGGAATTCGACTGTTAGATAAAAATGAAGAAGGTGCAGGGGAATAGAACTGAGGGAATTGCTCTTTTGGAGAGACAGTGCAGACACAATAAGCTGAATGGTGTCCTTCTGCACTTTAACGAATCTGTGACTCTGTGATAAATATTTTGAGCATGATTTAACTCTTAGAAAATGTTTAATCTATGTTGGTTTTGGTTTGAGTATTAAAATAATTTTTTTAAAGTGAAATTGTGTCCTTTTGGTTTTTCTTTCCTAAATTGGGGTCAGTCGATGGATTTGATCCTTTTGCTTTGTTGGTGATCTCCACGGGGACATTAACAAATTGGGATCTTGTCCGGGATGTGATGTATAACTGGGCTATGGAATGGATAGACTGGAATTTTCCAGAGCTAAAGCAAAGAATATTTCACCTTTACTTTGTCTGTGATCAGTGAGAAATTAACATGAGTACTATTGATGTTCAAAACTTTGTCAAGAGAGAAGATGTGACTCTCAGTGCCTTGAAACAATTGGCAAAAGATCATTTGAAGATTGTAGCTGGGATTGTTGGGGAAAGATTAAAACCAGAGGCTCAGAAAGCAGAGATAATCCAAGAATTGGTTCCTCACTTCTTTCCTAAATTGGTGTCAGTCAGTGGATTTGATTGTTTTGTTTTATATGATGATCTCCATGGAGATGATAAAATCTATCACTATCATCCTGACAGTTCACAATACTTCCAGCTTATTATTATTTACAAATTTTGAAATTGTGCCGAGCACACCCAAATCTAAATCATTAATCTAGATCAAGATAAACAGTGGTCCCAATACCAGCCCCTGGGGAACCCCACTATATACCTTCCTCCAGTGCCAATACAACTGTTTGCCACCAGAACCATTAATATGCTCTTTTCCTTTGTCCTATGACAAGAAGCATCTTGACAAATACATGAACAGGATGGGAATAGAGGGATACGGACCCCGGAAGTGCAGAAGGTTTTAGTTTAGACAGGCATTAAGATTGGCACATGCTCGGAGGACCGAATGGCCTGTTCCTGTGCTGTACTGTTCTTTGTTCTTTGACATCTTTGTTATTTAATCTCTCCTCTGCCCTCTGCCCGAACACACACTTTCCCTTTAGTTCTGTTCTCCCCCTCCGCCCCGCCCCCTTCACCAACATGCTTCACTTGGTTAAAACCCAATTGTTTTTAACCTTTGCCAGTTCTGATGAAAGGTCACAGACCTGAAATATTAACTCTGCTTCTCTCTCCAAAGATACTGCCTGACCTGCTGATTATTTCCAGCTCTTTCTGTTCTTATTTAAGATTTTCAGCATCTGTCTATTTTGCTTTTAATTTATTTGCCACTATTCTGTTTCCTGTCATTCAGCCAACTTCGTATCCATGTTTCCACTGTCCCTTTCATTCCATGGGATTCAACTCTGTTGACAAGTCTGTTATTGTGACACTTTTATCAAACACCTTTTGGAAGTCCATTTTCACCACATCAATCACATTCCCCTCAACAACTCTCTCAAGCATGTTGAGCAGAGCCTAGTGATCAACTCCATCCATGTGGAAAATTCTTTGATGGAACTGAAGCATGACTTGTCTAACAATATGGTCTGGACAGATCAGGTGATTACTAAACTCACTCAGTCCACAATGACACATTGGACAGTGGGTATCTGTGCTGTACTGAACCAGGTCAATGAACTGAGTCAAGATGCATTGAGACAGAAAGTAGTTTATTGAAACCCATTGAAAAGCAATGTTGAAACAGAAAGTGACACTGCAGAATGTGCAGCTGTACTGATCCAGGACTGAATCCACTGTATATTCTGAACTCAATCCCACTGTGTGCTCAGTCAGCTCCTAATAAAAATGTGCCTCTACTGAGATGAAGCATTGACCTGATGGGGATCACATGATCATCCAAAATCCTCATAGTCCCCAAAGCAGGGGTGTCCCAGTAGAAAATGAAGATCCAAAGTCAGGCTGCCCCCGCTCCTAATTCAGAGAGAGCTAAGCATCACATGTGAAAGTCCAAGAGAATCTCCAGAAGGTGTTAGAAAGATCTCTGGAACAAGGACTGGAATAGAGGAGGCATCAGAAATAGGGATTGAAGGAGGGGGCAGAGGAACATGGATCTGTTCAATCCACTGAGATCACAAGGGGACATTCCAGGAGATGGGGGTCTCTGAGAGGGGCTTTGGTCTGGAGCTGAATCAATCTTCCCCAGTGTCCATGGGATGGAAGCGGCCTCTCTCTGTCCCACAAGATACCGAGTGTGTCATTACCACAAACAACAAGATGATCATTTACAATTCTCGCTTTCTTGACTTCATGAGACTTTATGTCTAAATTCTATCCGTGCTGCCTCCTTAAGAGGGGACACTTGTGGAGCTGTCTTTGGAGCCAGTGTCCTTTCCTGCTTTATTAAAAACAGAGCCCATCTCCGTGTGAGCCGTGGGAATGCGGGTTAATGTTGAGGAGGCGGTGGAGCTGGGACTGTGTCTCAGGCTGATTGGCAAACTCATTTACTGCAGCTTCAACAGAGCTGTCAGAAAAAGGGGCATTGTGTTCAGTAACCTTACTCACCTGGGAGGTTTCACTTGTTATCATGGAGATATTCCGTATTCTAGCTTTGTTATTTGTTACAATCTGTTCTGCTCAGCCGCCCTCTCTCTTTCTGCCCGCTGATAAATGTTGGATATCTCCCAAATTCCGGCAAGAGTGTGGATTTGCGGGAATTGCAGGCAGTGAGTGTGTGCGGAGAGGCTGTTGCTTTGATGTTGGGAGCCGGGATGTGCCGCCGTGTTTCTATTCACTGGACAATCTGCCAGGTGGGTGTATTGTCACTCCGTCTATATTCCAGAGCAGTTATTTCCAGGGTCAGCTGTAGTTGGGATTGTCCAGGATAATCCTTTCATTTTCCTTGGATTTAGTTCAGTGGATATTTCAAACCTGTCTGAGTGAAACTGATTGTGGGATGAAGACCATCTCCTCCAATAGTTTATCTTCATCCCAATCAAACTCCCCATGGAGAATCCCGGGAATATTAACTGTCAGGATTTAACACTGAGTCCTGATAATATTGGACAGCTTCAGGGTTTGGTTTTAAAGGGAAGGAGAGGATTCCCTTTAAATTTGAGGCAGATGGAAACCCGCCTGTCAATGGCAGGAGAGAATTCACTGATGTTCAAGGGGCTGGCGTGGAAGGAAAATGGATTTGGGGAATGTGGAGGTGTTCGATATGGTGAGAGTTTTTTTAACCCTGAGGTTGCGATTTTAAATTTATTTCTCGACTGGCCTGGGAGCTATGAGTTGGAATGTAGGGTAAAGATTGAACTGGGTTTGGTGTGTATTAAGATCGAGGCGAGAGTTTTACTAGATTGGGTTTCACTTGTTGGGAGGTGACTGGATCATTTTTTTTTCATATTCCCCATGGGATGTGGGTGTCACTGGCTTGGTTAGCATTTATTGTCTGTTTCTAATTGCACTTGAGAAGGTGGTGGTGAACTGCCTTCTTGAACTGTTGCAGTCCATGTGAGGTAGGTAAACCCACAGTGCTGTTAGGAAGGGAGTTCTAGGATTTTGAGCAAATGACAATAAAAGAATGATATAGTTTTAAGTCAGAATAGTGAATGTGGAGGGGAACTTGCAGGTGCTGTTCCCATGGGACTGCTGCACTTGTCCTTCTAAATGGTAGAAGTTGAGGGTTTGGAAGGTGCTGTCTGGAGGAGACTTTGTGTTGTTGTACATCTTGTAGATGGTACACACTGCTGCCACTGTCAGTGGTGGAAGGAGTGCCAATCAAGCTGCTTTCTCCTGGATGATGTCTCGCTTTGAGTGTTGTTGGAGCTACACCCATCCAGGCAAGTGGAGAGTATTCCAACACACTCCTGACTTGTGCCTTGTAAATGGTGGACAGGCTTTGGGGAGTCAGGAGGTGAGTTAATTGCTGCAGGATTCCGAGCCTCTGACCTGCTCTGGTAGCCACGGTATTTATATGGCTACTCCAGTTTATTTTCAATGGTTTTAAGAAAAAAACAGGATGTTAATAGTTGTGGGTTTAGTGATGGGAATGCCATCACTAAACAGTACTTACTGTTTTACTTACGGTTTTCCTTGTCTTTGAGTTTCTTTTGGCGCCGGAGGAACCGGAAGCTGGTCGGCAGCGAGGACTCCTGGGTAGGTATTTTCCTTAAAGGTGCGGAGCTGAGTAAACCCGAGCCACTACACATGTAGTGTCTCCCACCCATCCTCCTCCTCTAACCTAATAATAAGACCCTTTTTACCCTCCTCCTCTAACCAAAAAGGACTGAGCAGGTAAGCTATTTACTGTTTTTGTTAATATCTATAGTTGTACTTAACTAAGGGGTAATTGAATAAAAGAAATGGCAGCCAGTGTAGTGTATTGCTCCTCCTGCAGAATGTTCGAGGTGAGGGGAACCTCCGGTGACCCTGCCGACTTCACCTGCTGGAAGTGCATCCGTCTCCAGCTCCTATCAGACCGTGTTAGGGAATTGGAGCTGGAGCTGGATGAACTGAGGATCATTCGGGAAGCTGAGGGGTTGATAGATAGAAGCTACACGGAGGTCGTTACTCCACAAATCAAAGGCAGCTGGGTAACAGTTAGAGGTGGGAAGAGGTCAGTGCAGGGATCTCCTGTGGTCGTTCCCCTCAACAACAAGTATACAGTTTTAGATACTGTTGGGGGGGACGGCCTATCGGGGGCAGGCTGCAGTGACCGGGCCTCTGGCACGGGGTCCTGCACTGTGGCTCAGAAGGGAAGGAGGGAGAATGGGAGAGCACTAGTCATCGGGGACTCGATGGTGAGGAGTACGGACAGGCGGTTCTGTGGGCGCAGGCGAGACGCACGGATGGTTTGTTGCCTCCCTGGTGCCAGGGTCCGTGATGTTTGTGATCGCGTCTTCAGGATCCTTAAAGGGGAGGGGGAGCAGCCAGAGGTCGTGGTGCACATTGGCACCAACGACGTAGGAAGGAAGGGTGGCACAGATGTTAGAAGTGAGTTTAGGGAGTTAGGCTGGAAGCTGAAAGCTCGGACGGACAGAGTTGTTATCTCTGGTTTGTTGCCGGCGCCACGTGATAGTGAGGCTAGGAATAGGGAGAGAGCACAGCTGAACACGTGGCTGCAGGAATGGTGTAGGAGGGAGGGCTTCCAGTTCTTGGATAATTGGACTGCATTCTGGGGAAGATGGGACCTGTTCAAACAGGACGGGCTGCATCTGAACCAGAGGGGCACCAATATCCTGGGAGGGAGGTTTGCTAGTACTGTTCGGGAGGGTTTAAACTAGTTTGGGAGGGGGATGGGAACCGGACTTGTAATCCAGGGACCAGTGGGTCCACTCAGAAAGACAAAGAGTGTAGTGAGGTATTGGGGAAGGTAGCACTGTCACAGAGGACAGATGGGCACGGAGAAGGGTTAAAGTGCGTATACTTCAACGCAAGAAGCATCAGGAATAAGGTGAGTGAATTGAAGGCGTGGATGGGCACTTGGGACTACGATGTTGTGGCCATGACTGAAACGTGGATAGGTGAGGGGGAGGAATGGTTTTTGGAGGTACCTGGTTATAGATGTTTTCATAAGATTAGGAATGGTGGTAAAAGAGGTGGGGGGGTGGCATTGTTAGTTAGAAATAGTGTAACAACTGCTGAAAGAATTTTCGAGGAGGATCTGCCGACTGAGGCACTGTGGGTTGAGGTCAGGAACAGGAAAGGAGCAGTCACCTTGATGGGAGTTTTCTATAGGCCCCCCAATAGCAGCAGGGAGGTGGAAGAGCAGATTGGGAAACAGATTTTGGAAAGGAGCAGAAGTCACAGGGTAGTAATTATGGGGGATTTCAACTTCCCAAATATTGATTGGCAACTCTTTAGATCGAATAGTTTGGATGGGGTAGTGTTTGTGCAGTATGTCCAGGAAGCTTTTCTGACTCAGTATGTAGACTGCCCGACCAGAGGGGAGGCAATATTGGATTTGGTACTAGGTAATGAACCAGGGCAAGTGATAGAGCTGTTGGTGGGCGAGCACTTTGGAGATAGTGATCACAATTCTGTAGCATTCACTGTGGTAATGGAGAGGGATAGGTATGTGCAACAGGGCAAGGTTTACAATTGGGGGAAGGGTAGATATGATGCTGTCAGGCAGGAGCTGAGGAGCATAAGTTGGGAGCATATGCTGGCAGGGAAGGGCACGGTCGAAATGTGGAACTTTTTCAAGGAGCAGATAGTAGGGGCCATTGATAAGCATGTCCCTGTCAGACAGGGAAGGGATGGTCATGTGAGGGAACCGTGGTTGACAAGAGAGGTTGAGAGTCTTGTTAGGAAGAAGAAGGATGCGTATATAAAGTTGAGGAAAAAGGGCACAGGCATAGCTCTGGAGGGATACAAGATGGCCAGGAAGGATCTGAAGAAAGGGATTAGGAGAGCTAAGAGAGGGCATGAAAAATGCTTGGCGGGTAGGATAAAAGAAAACCCCAAGGCCTTTTACGCGTATGTCAGAAATATGAGGATGACTAGGGGGACCATAGGTCCGGTCAAGGACAATAGCGGGAGACTGTGTGTTGAGCCGGAAGAGATAAGTGAGGTTTTGAATGAGTACTTCTCTTCGGTATTTACGAATGAGAAGGGGTGTATTACTGAAGAGGACGGTGGGAAGCAGACTGGTAAGCTCGAGGAAGTGCTCGTTAGGAGGGAAGATGTGTTGGGGTTTTTGAATAACTTGAAGATAGACAAGTCTCCCGGGCCTGACGGGGTATATCCAAGGATGTTATGGGAAGCAAGGGATGAAATTGCAGAGCCGCTGGCAATGATCTTTTCATCTTCTCTGCTGACGGGGGTGGTACCAGGTGATTGGAGGGTGGCAAATGTTGTGCCCCTGTTCAAGAAAGGGAATAGGAACAACCCTGGGAATTACAGGCCAGTTAGTCTTACTTCGGTGGTAGGCAAGTTGATGGAAAAGGTGCTGAGGGATAGGATTTCTGAGCATCTGGAAAGACACTGCTTGATTCGGGACAGTCAGCACGGTTTTGTGAGGGGTAGGTCTTGCCTCACAAGCCTGATTGAATTCTTTGAGCAGGTGACCAAGCAAGTGGATGAGGGTAAACCAGTGGATGTGGTGTACATGGATTTTAGTAAGGCATTTGATAAGGTCCCCCATGGTAGACTTATGGAGAAAGTCAGGAGGCATGGGATAGTGGGGAATGTGGCCAGTTGGATTAAGAATTGGCTAACTGATAGAAGGCAGAGAGTGGTCTTAGATGGTAAATACTCAGCCTGGAGCCCAGTTACCAGTGGTGTGCCGCAGGGATCAGTTCTGGGTCCTCTCCTGTTTGTGATTTTTATTAACGACTTGGATGAGGAAGTCGAAGGGTGGGTCAGTAAATTTGCAGATGATACAAAGGTTGGTGGAGTTGTGGATACCGAGGAGGGCTATTGTCGTCTGCAAAGGGACTTGGATAGGTTGCAGTGCTGGGCTGAAAAGTGGCAGATGGAGTTTAACCCTGAAAAGTGTGAGGTCGTCCATTTTGGAAGGACAAACATGAATGCAAAATACTGGGTTAACGGTAGGGTTCTTGGGCATGTGGAGGAGCAGAGAGACCTTGGGGTCTATGTGCATAGATCATTGAAAGTTGCAACTCAAGTGGATAGGGCTGTGAAGAAGGCATATGGGGTGTTAGCGTTCATTAGCAGAGGGATTGAATTTAAGAGCTGTGAGGTGATGATGCAGCTGTACAGGACCTTGGTAAGGCCTCATTTGGAGTACTGTGTGCAGTTCTGGTCGCCTCATTTTAGGAAGGATGTGGAAGCCTTGGAGAGGGTGCAGAGGAGATTTACCAGGATGTTGCCTGGAATGGAGAATAAGTCTTACGAGGAAAGGCTGAACATTCTAGGCCTCTTCTCATTAGAAAGGAGAAGGATGAGGGGTGACATGATAGAGGTTTATAAGATGATCAGGGGAATAGATAGGGTAGACAGTCAGAAACTTTTTCCCCGGGTGGAGCAAAGCGTTACAAGGGGTCATAAATTTAAGGTGAAGGGTGGGAGATATAAGGGGGATGTCAGGGGAAGGTTCTTTACCCAGAGAGTGGTCGAGGCATGGAATGCCTTGCCCGGGGAAGTTGTTGAGTCAGAAACTTTAGGGACTTTCAAAAGGCTTTTGGATAGGTATATGGATAAAGGAGAATGATGGGGTATAGATTAAATTGTCCTTGACAGAGGACAAAGGATCGGCACAACATTGTGGGCCGAAGGGCCTGTTCTGTGCTGTATGTTCTATGTTCTATGTTCTATGAATGTCAAGGGGTGATGGTTATTGCATAGCACTTGTGTGGCATACATTTTACTTTCAATGATGAAATTGGAAAATAATTACTTTACAGGAGGCCATTCAATCCATCAGGTCCTTACTGGTTCACTAGGAATAATTCAGTTCTTGTTTCCCCAGAAACCCTGCATGTAGTCTCTAAATAATTATCCAATAGCCTTTGAAAGCTCTGATTAAATCTGTCTCCACTACTCGGGCAGTACATTCCAGATCCTAACCACTCGCTGTGTCAGTTTTCCCTCCTGTCATCTCTGCTTCTACCAATCTCCTTCAATCTGTTCCCTCTGGTTCTCCACCCTTGTGCCAATGGGAACAGTTTCTCTCTATCTAATTGGTCTAGGCCCCTCATGTTCCCCACCTATCAAATCTCTCCTCCTGGGGAAGCTGGGACTGTATTCCTTGTTCTATCCACAGAGCTGAAGTCCCAGTCCCTCATCCCTGGAAGTATTCTCAGAAACATGTTCTGCTGAGATTGGGACAACAACTAAACGCCTTTCATTGCCTGTCTTGCAGTCTGCACCAAGGATGGGCGGGTCCTGATCGCCATCTCCAAGGATTTGACGCTGCCTCCTGTAAACCTGACAACGGTGCATCTGAAGGATGGACACGGAGCTGAGTGCAGTCCCACCGTGGCCTCTGTAGACACTGTGCTCTTTGAGTTCGCACTCAGAGTGTGGCACTAGCCAGCGGGTATGTATTGTGGCTTGGCTGTCCCATCAATGGGTGTCAGTCAGTACTGATGGTCTTGTGTCTCTTGTAGCTGGACGGGGTGGACGTGGTGTATGAAACGGATGTGTTGGCTCAGTTTGAGATCTTGGATGGTGCTTTGGGATCGGTGAGCCGGGACAGCCCCTTCAGGTGAGAATGGGAGCACATTGAGCGGCTAGAGGTGGTGAGGAGCTGAATTGTGCAGCCGTGTCCCTTCTCTTGCAGGCTCCATGTCCAGTGCAGTTACAAGGGAAGCCAGGAGTCTGAATTGCAGCTGAAGCCCCGAGTTTACACCCTTTCTCCGCCACTGCCTGCCACCGAGACCAGGATCCTGCTTCTGGAGCTGAGAATAGCGAGAGGTAGCGAGTGCTCTCTGATGGCTAGTGTCCAACTTCTGTCTCTCTCTCTCTCTGTCTGTCTCTGCACATTGTGACCATCCTGCATCTTTCTCTTTTCAGATGCTGCCTACCGGAGCTGGTACGTGGCCAGTGACTACCCGATCCTGAGTGTGCTCCGGGAGCCCGTGTTTGTGGAGGTTCGTGTCCTGAACCGGAACGACCCATCCCTTGTGCTGGTGCTCAATGAGTGCTGGGCGAGCCCTACTGCCGAGCCCTATTCCCAGCTTCAATGGAAGCTCCTGGTGAACAGGTGAGGGGGTGGGGGAGGCAATGAAGATTCAGCAAAGCAATGAGGTGTTAGCAAGTGGTTTCCCTGTTCCTCTGCATTGTATTCTAGTCTCATCTTGGATCACTAGTTGACAGCAATGCTATCATTCTTTCTGTTCCAGGTGCCCCTTTACTGGTGACAACTACAAAAGCCGCCTCCTCCCGCTAGACGCTGCTTCCCATTTGCGTTTCCCAACTCATCATAAGCGCTTTGTAGTCAGCACTTTCACTTTCTGGGAGCGAGTTTCAGGCCGGCCTCTGAGCGGGGAGGTGAGTCTCCTTCAGTCATTCTGGCTGACTTGGTTGAGCTTGTTACTGAGTGAGCTCCCTGTTCTATCTATCTTTTTGAATGGAAAAGCATTCCTCTCCTCCTGCTTCCTGGGAGCTGTGGCACTCACCATACCGCACTGTCTCTTTGCAGGTTTACTTCCACTGCAGTGCTGAGGTTTGCTCCCCTTCCAGCCGAGAGAACTGCACAGCTTCCTGCAGCCCCAGTAAGTACCTGGGATGTGAGTAGAAAGTGAACCCTGATGGGGAGTGTGTGGGAGATCTGAACACTGGGCCCAGAAGTGTCAGCAATCCTGCAGCTCTGAACTGCTCAATGTTTTCCCCCAAGTCCCATTGTGTGCAAGTTTCCATCAGGAAGTGGCAGTCAGTGTGAGCACAAGAAAGCAGGGAGATGCAGACCAAGCATGTTGTGATCCCTCAGCCAGGATAATGTGAGCAGGAATGTTGGTTCATTGTTCCTGATTCCTCACCTGCAGAGTGGAATCTAATTGGTCCAGGTGCTCTCTGCTCCATACCTCATCTGGTCAGGAATGGGTTTTACCTTGTCCAGGACATTGAAGAGGCACCTAATTCTCATTCTGTCACCAGGTATTCCAGATGTAATGAAAGTATTTTCAGGATAGAGGACACTCCTATAAACTGGTGATATTAGATCACGGAGTCCACACGGACCATTCTACAAGCTGCTTGGTTGTTGCAGGTTCATTAGAATATAGGAAAATCAGTTATGGACAGGCAGCCATATTTAACTCATGCTCCTTATCACTGATACTTTGTGCTGGAGGTTTTTGCATCCAAACATGAATCTGTAAATACAGAAGAGGAGGCCTTTCCACAGAATTGATTTGTCAACTCTTTGAAGCTACCAAATAATTACATTCCTCTGCTCTATCCCTGTAGCTCTAACAAGTTTATTTTCAAGTAATTCCATCCAATTTACTTTGAAACTTGCATGTGGTGGAAGCAGAGATTATCAAGTTTGAGCTTGAACATCTGATTCAGGCAATTACTGAACCTTGAACTCTTCCTTCCCCAGAGAGACGAAGAAGCACCAATGACCAGTCTGGGACCTTGGTGACCACTGGACCCATCATTTTCCTGGAAGATGGGGAGAGATTGTCTGCAGGGATCCAGCAGGAAGAGAAAGGTAAAGGAGGAACTTCCTCCAGTGTGTAGTGATGCAGTAACTGGTGCCCCTCTAACCCTGGCTTCTCTCCACAGATGCTGCTGTGGATTCCCCCTCCCATGTTCTTCCTGGAGTAGCAGTTGGGGTTGCTCTGCTCTCTGTGGTCCTGTTGGTTGGAACTGTTGCTGTGTGGAAAATGGATGTGGGTCACAGGGTGGGTTCTGAGTGCAGATCAATGGAACTGTAGATCTGTCTGGATAATAAACTCCTGTTTATAGATGAAGTCTTGGTCTCTCTCAAATTATTCAATGAAAGTTGTAATTTATAATCTAGTTTCAGCTGTAAATTGTTTCCTCCCGACAGCAACAGAAGGAGGTATAAAACTCACTGGGTTTGGAGTAAGATGAGGTTGCACAATGATATTAGTTGTATCTAACTGATACTGGGCTTTAGTCTCATATCTCCAGTCTTGCCACTTCCATGAAGGAATCATTTCCACCAGTTCAACAAGCCTGGTAAGTGAGCTGTACCACCCATGCCCAGTTAACAGGACTGGTCCCTGGATTCCCCATAAACATTTTACCGCTCTCTCTACATGGAACTGATATATTGAGTATTAGTCTAGACCATGTGCTTGGTTTTACTGGGCTACTGGTGTACAATAATATACCTGGGTACTTCAGGACGTGGGAGTGCTACCTGAAGAAAAGTGCCAGCATTTCATTTATTTGGACCAAGCCAGGATGTCTCCATCCCAACCTCTGAAGATGGGGAAACAGCAAGTCAGGTTGCTTGAAATTCCACTTAATGGGAGATTAGTGAAACTGACTGGAGCCTGGCAGTGCTGCAGAATTCCCTTGTTTCACTAGTCTGGGTGATTGTAATTTGTGACCAGCAATGCTATCCTAAAAATATCTTTAGCAGTTTGGGCTGTTGCTGAGCAGCAGTGGAAGCTGAATACTGAGTCTGAGCAGCTGTTGGGAATTGTCAAATACAGATTGATTACAGACCCATTACAAAGCATGAAGGAGGGTCAGCATTAGGATATTCAGGATGGAGTCTGGCTGCTCATCCTTGTGTAGTGTCAGCTGAATGAAGCTCTACTCCACTCTATTCAGTGGAATGACACTGCTCTGTTACAACAGCTCCGTGCTAATTCAATACACTTGTCTGGGCAATCCTTTAGAAAGGGATTTTTGCTGCTGATATTGAGCATGCAGTTTCAGAAGTCTTGGGAGAAACTCACCTGAAAATGACAGTAAAGTAAGACAATATCAGCATAAAATCAATAACTACCTGTAACCATCTGCATCCTTTTTGTGGTGTAAATATTCATTGTATCACCTCTGGATCTATTGCTGACCAGCTTGTGTCCTCTGGTTCTGATCTATTCTACCAATGGTAAGTTCTGTAACTACACTCCAGACCCTCACTTTAACACCTTGATCAAATCACCTCTGAATCTCCTTTACGAGGAGAACAGCACTAGCTTCTCCAATATATCAACATAATTGAAGTTCCTCACACTAGATTCCAGTGTATTTTTTTTGTTTGCACCCTCCGAACCTACCTTTCAGCATGGTGTCTGGAATTCCACAGTACACCAGTTGAGGCCAAAGCAATGTTTTAGAAAGTTTCACCAACTTGCTTTTGTACTGCAAGGCTTCTCTTTACCAAGTCCTAATTACCATCTGCTTTATTAACCACTTTCTCAACCTTCACTGCTACATGCAATGGTTTGTGTGCATAAACCCCCAGGTCCCTCTGCTCCTTTTTCAATTCAGTCATGGGATGTGGACATTGCTGGCTGGGTCAGCATTTATTGTCCATCTCTGTCATTGCTCTTGAACTGAGTCACTTGTGTTATAACTGAGGTGGGAGGAGTGTATTGTTGGTTCTAATTCCACTTCTGCACCAGTAACAAATTTAAATGTTGACCACATTGGCAAGTGAGGGAAAAAGTGTTTATTCCAGAATAAAACACATCAACCAGGTTTCATTAAACAAAATTGTTTATTGGTTAACATTCAGTTTGTAATGAAGTAAAGCACAATTACAGCTTGAAATATTAAAGCTCCTTTTTGCCTTCACCCCTCGCTCTGACCATTGGCCTCCTTTGGCACCAATGATTCTAATCAGCCCATCCTGTCTGTACCAGCTCTCCAAGAGCAATTAACTCCATTCCATTTCTCCTGCCTTCTCCCATAACCCTACACACTCCTCCTACTCAACAGTCTAATTCCATTTTGACTGCTTCAACTGCATGTGCCTCCACCACTCCATCATTGCATTCAAGACATTAACCACTTGCTGCATGAAGTATTTCCTCAGTCACTTTTGCTTCTCTCAAATACTTGAGATCTGTCCCATCTTATTCTCAACCCTTTCACAAGTGGGAACAGTTTCTCTCTACTGTCTGGACACTTGATTTTTACATCCTGTCAATTCTCCTCCACCTTCTCCAAGGAAAACAGACCTAACTTCAATCTGTCTTTTTCTTTTAAAATCCAGTTCCTCATCCTGGAACCTTTCTTGTGAATCTCCTGTACTCCCTCCAATGTCGTCTTGTCTTTAAGTGTGGCACCCAAAATGGGTCACAATACTCTAGCTGAGGCAGCAGTAGTGTCTTGTAAGAGTTCAACAAAACTTCCTTGCTCTTGTACTCAATGCCCCTATTAATGAAGTATCCAGTACTTTTGGTTTTATTAACCATTCTCTCAACCTGTCTTGTCACCTTCAATGACTTGTGCACATATACACCCAGGTCTCTTCCCCTTTAGAATTGTACCCTTTGTTTTGTTTCTCTGTTCTTCCTACCAAAATGAATCCCTTCACATTACTCTGCATTGAACTTCATCTGCCATCTATCTGCCCATTCCACTAACATGCCTATCCTTTCAAAGTTCTAAACTCTCCTCTCCATTCACAATGCTTCCAAGTTTCATATCTGTCAACTCTGAAATTGTGCCCTGTACACCAAGGTCTAGGTCACTTATATCAGAAAAGCAAGGGTCTCAACACTGATTCCTGGGGGAACTCTACTACAAACCTTCCTCTATCTCCAAATAATCCATTAACAACTTTGTCCTGTCACTCAGCCCATTTCATATCCATTACTACTGTCCCTTTTTATCCCTTGAGTTTTAACCTTGCTCAAGACTGGCACTATGAAACCCCTTTCTGGAAGTCTGCACACATCAACCTTCTGTTACCTCTTCCAAAAAAAGACTCCATGTTTGTGATTTTTATATTGAATCTATGCTGGTTTCCTTTAACACAATTAGTCCATGTGACTAATTTTGTCCCAAGTTCCCCACTGAAGTTAAACTGACCTGTAGTTACTGGGCTTCTAGTTTCACCTTTTTAGAACAAGGGTGGAAGATTTATAATTCTCCAGTCCTCTGGCACCAAGTTGAAGGAAGATTGAATTAAGGCCAGTACCTCCATGATTCCCTCCCCCATCCCCCTCTGTCCCTCTATCTTGGATAAATATCTCCTGGTGCTTTATCTACTGAGTGCAGACAGCCTATCTAATGTCCATCAATTTTAAACCTAGTGTCTGAATTATCTCCTTGCACCATTGCCTGGGTTGCACCTCCTGAGTAAAGAGAAATGTAAGGTATTTATTTAATACCTCAGCGATGCCCTCTGCCTCCATGTGTAAATCCTCTTTATGGTCCATAATCAGCCCCATCTTTTTCCTATGTCTATAGAAAACTGATTCCATTTTTAGCTGCCAGTCTCTTCATACTCATTGCTGTTTATTTCTTTTTCACTTTCCCCTCTGGACTGCCTGTACAGCCTGATTCTCCACAGTATTTTCTACATGGTATCTATCATAAGTGCACTTTTTTCTTTTAATCTCTACCTCTTTGGTCATCCAGGGAGCTCTGGAATTGTTTGCCCGACCTCTTTTACCCTTCAGGAACATACCTTGACTGGGCCTCAGCTTTCTCTCTTTCAAGGTAGTCCATTGTTCAGCTACTGACTTTTTTTTTCCTGCCTATCTTTGACTCCAATTTATTCACCCTAGCTCTGTTCTTGCCTCATTGAAACTGACTCTCACCAGTTAATTATTCTTACTCTGGATTATTTTGTCCTTTTTCCATCGTCAGCCTAAACCTCCAGATACAATGATCACTGTCTCCTAAATGCTCTCCTGATATTTGATCCACTTGGATCACTTCATTCCCATGAACCATTTCTAGCTGTGTCTCCTTTCTCATTGGCAGAGCAACATACTGCTGTAAATATTTTCCTGAACATTCTCTCTAGGAACTCTTGCCCCTCACTGCCTTTTACTCGACCACTATTTCTTTGAATAAAGTTTCTTCCTACTATAACTACCCTATAATTTTAGCATCTCCCTCATTTTGTTCCATGTTTATACCACTAGCTGGTGGCCTGTAGACAACACTGAGCAATGTAACTGTTCCTTTAGCTCTAACTGAATTGATTCTGTCCTTGCCTCGTCTGGGACTTACCTTTTTTTTTCCAGCACTGCAATGCTCTCAATCAATACTGCTACCCCTCTTTTTCCCTTTCCTATCTTTCCTGAACACTTTGTATCCAAGAATATTTAACACCTGTCCTGCCCTTTGAGCCAGGTCTAATTACAACCATCATATTTCCACATGGCAATTTACACCTGTACCTCCCCAATCTTATTTACCCCACTCCATGTATGTACATTATCCTGTTTTAGACTTTATTACTTTCTCCCTTGCCCCACCTAATAACTTGCTATCCCTTACTTTTAGTGCTAGCTCTCTCCCAATATGTCTGATATTTGCTCCTGGTTTCCAGTTTTGCTTCCCTCCAATCTGAGCTCCCATCCCCTGCCAATGTAGTTTATACCCTTCCCAACAGCAGTAGTAATTCTCCTGTGAGGATATTGGTCCCAGGCCTAAGATGCAACCTGTCCATCTTGTACAAGTCCCACCTACCCCAGAACCAGTCCCAATGCATCAGAAATCTGATGCCCTCTCTCCTCCACCACTTCTCCAGCCACATGTTCAATCACTCAATTCTCCTGTTCCTGTACTCTTGTGGGATTAGGAGTAATCCTGAAATTACTGCTTTTGAACTCCTGCAATTTAATCATGCTAGCTTCCTAAAAATCTGCTTTCAGGCCTTGTCTCCCTTGTCTTTTTTTTTCCCCCCACCTTTTGGTGCCACCATGGACCACAACCTCTGGCTGTTCACCCTCCCCAGAAGAATCTCCTGTAGCCACTGTGCCTCTCTTGACCCACACCAAGCAGGCAACACTCCATCCTGGAGTTACATCTATAAGCTGCAGAAATGCCTCTGTTCCCCTAACTAAGGAATCCCCTTTCACTACTCTTCCTCCCCCTCCTGTGCAGCTCAACTACCTGTGGTTCCACAAACTTGGCTCTGACTGCACTCCTGAGTAACCAATGCCCTCATTATCCAAAATGGAAAGCCAATTGCCTTGGGTCTCCTGCACTACCCAGCTAGTTCTTAGACTGACATCACCCATTCACTGCCTGCATGCTCCTCATTTGCAGTGACCATTGTTCTCTGCCTCACTGAACCACAATGACTCCAGCCACCACTCATCCTGAAACCCAGAGCTCAAGCTTGTGCAGCCAGTGACACTTCCTGCAGATGTCTGTCCAGGACACATGGTGTCCATGATGCATATGCTGTACATTCCACTTGGCTGAGCTGCCTTGACATTCCTTTAACTTTACAGACTATTTATTTATTCTAAGTAGAATAGCTTGCCAGTTACTTGCCATCCAGCTCCTTCCACTGCACTGTAGTAAATAAAGGAGCACCTCCCTTCACTAAACTCTCCATTCACCAAACTCTTCACATTATTTGTTTGAATCTGCACTCTATTTGCAGGCTGCACCCAGACCTCTATACTTTTGAAGCTGAAACTGCAGTAACCAGGTGGGACTAGTTAGCTACTCTACTAGACTGCTACTCTGCAGTAGAGTGTATTGATCCTTGCTTAAGGCTGGAAGATACTTGCTTTACTTAAATCTGATCTGCAGATCACTTCAGTAAGATATTGGCACTTGAATATCCCTGTGGTTCACCTTGTAAAAGGCATTATACTAACACTCCATCCCCTGGTTGAAATCTTCAGCTCTTGGCATGTTTGTCTGCCCATTTCTTTGTTTGGGAAGCTTTATGGTGTTCCTGAACAACTTTGCAAGCTCATGAGCTGTTCCCAGAATACAGATACATCTGGCACAAAAGATTCATCCCTCTGTTCTTTAAAAAAAAAAAATTAGTTTGAGAGGACCTGGTGTATTATATCAATTAAATAATTGTACCAGTTTAGTCCTTTTGACTCATTAGGTGAATCCCTGCTGGTCAACAAAAATTCTAGCCCTTTATCCCAATCATGGGGATATTTGTGACAGTATGCCTTGATCATTGTTTTGAGGGTCTGATGGTACCTTTCTAAAGCTCTGTCTGTGGGTGGTTTGGTGAAGGTTTTAACTTATACCTAAATTACCCATAACTCTGGAGAAATCTGACATAAAATGGGACCTTTGATTTGATCTGACTGAAATTCAGTAATCCATAATCTAGTGAACTGGGTTAATATTTCTACCACTACCTTAGCAGAAGTAGTTCTCCAGGGAATGGCTTCTGGGAACCAAGTAGCTGTATCCATGGTGATGAGTATATATTGGTGTCCCACTTGCTTTCAGTAAAGGTCCTCCAATCTACCAACACCTAAATGATTCTGAACAACTGGTATGGGAATTGGAGGTGCTAGTTTTCCCACAATCTGGCACTGTTTTATATTCATTCCTGGAATGTGGGGTCACTATCTAGGCTAGCATTTATTTCACATCCCCAATTGTTCTGGAAGGTGGTGGTGAGCTGCCCTCTTGAACTGTTACCATACAAGGCACATGGACTGTATGTTTTACAAAACTCACCACGTCCTTGGAAAGACTTGGCCAGTAAATGATTTTTATACACAATCCCCATAACCCCCACAAGAGGAATTTCATGCATTATCTTCAATAGTTTCCACCAATACTATAAACTACCAGGGCAGCACAGTGGTTAGCGCTGCAGCCTCACAGCTCCAAGGACCTGGGTTCGATTCCGGGTACTGCCTGTGTGGAGCTTGCAAGTTCTCCCTGTGTCTGCGTGGGTTTTCTCCGGTTTCCTCCCACAAGCCAAAAGACT
This sequence comes from Heterodontus francisci, assembly GCF_036365525.1. NCBI lineage: Eukaryota > Metazoa > Chordata > Chondrichthyes > Heterodontiformes > Heterodontidae > Heterodontus > Heterodontus francisci. The sequence continues at coordinate 223,247,028 of NC_090372.1, read as the reverse complement.
TGCAGGTTGATAGGTAAATTGGCCATTATAAATTGTCACTAGTATAGGTAGGTGGTAGGGAAATATAGGGACAGGTGGGGATGTTTGGTAGGAATATGGGATTAGTGCAGGATTAGTATAAATGGGTGGTTGATGTTCGGCACAGACTCGGTGGGCCGAAGGGCCTGTTTCAGTGCTGTATCGCTAATCAAATAATCAAAACTACCATCTGTTCTTCATCCACAGGTCTGAAGAGGTTGCCACTTCATCAGAATCTCATTTTTAATATAGTGATCTTCTGGAATGCCCTTTGTATCAGCTTCTGTTAGAGCTGATCAGGGCTGAGAAAGCTAATCCAGAGTTAGTGATAGAGAAGACTTGCTGAATCGGGATTTGGATAGTCCAAATGAAATAAACTTCCAGTTATTCAACTGGTGCTAATTTTACCTCTGACAATGAAACTGGTTTAGCCATTACTCAGGTTACTGCATATGAAGGAAATTCCTGGAATCTTTTTCCTGTAACTGTTCTGTCTCTTTGACTTCACTTGGTTTTTCCAGTGACTACTGGAGAAGCTACTGCCTTTTGCTCCAGTCAGATCATTCCCCAGGAATAGATCAGATCAGTCTACTGGCAAACTATGGACAACTCTTACAATTACCATTCCAGGCATTTGGTCACACCAATTACACCCAATACAAAGGTACAGGTGTATATGTAACTCCCTGTCAATGCCATTCACTAAATCCTTGAAATTCAGTGCATTCTCTGGTGGAAGTCTTGTGCCTTTTCCCCCAGAATAACTGTTTAGTTGGCTCCTGTATTCCTAAGTATAACTGTTTATCATCCTCACTTGAGGGATAAGAAGTTGCTTTTCCTTTTAGACAAGAATTCCCTAAACTCTTTGGTATCACATTCACAAACCCTGCACACAGTGGTTTTTGTATTTAGCCTTACAGCTGCAGTCAGTGCTGTAGCCTTGTGGACCTCACTTCCACCCTCGGCATCTTCCTTTCTGGCCTGATGAGATCCCAGGGCATTCCCAGCTATCCCTTATCCATGGCTACTTGCCTTCCTTTCACCCTCCACCTTCTATCCTTCTCAGATTTGTGGGGGTGACAAAGGGTTTGGGCTTGTAAACAAGCTCGTAATCATCAGCAATTTCCACAGTGCTCAACCTTCTGGTTCTCTACATGGGCTCTTCCCAAAGGAGGGAGTGAATTTTAATATCTTCCAGGAGAATTAGTTCAAAGATTCTCATATGTGGCCTCTACGTTTAGTGCCCATATCCAAATTTCAAAATTAATTTGCTTTACCCCCAAATTCTATACAAGCCTACCCAGACAATCTCCATAAGTTCTAAAATTCTTCAGTAAGCTTCAGGGACTAACTCAGTCAGTGAGGATAGTTTTCATCTCAATCTGCAGAAGCCTCCTCAGCAACCATCGCATAAACTTCTTGAGCTCTGCCCATCAACCTGCTTTGCAGCAGCAGTGTCTAACTTTCCTTAGGCCACTTCATCTGTCTGGCATCTTTTGTTTCAAAAGAAATGGAAAGGTGCTTCTAATCCCTTGCCTCAAACCTGGAATGGTGGTCTGCTAGGTCCTGGGCTGGAGTCAGATCTTTCCTCACCAGGATTTTCCTTGAAGTCAAGGCCACACTGGTGTCTTAGTTCCAGCTTTTTAACTTCGAATTCCCTTCCTTCTCTGAAATTCTAGTTCAAGTTTTTATTTTTCATTGTCTATTCTTCCTGCTTAAATTTTCAGTTCTATTTCTATCTTTGACAACTTCAAACTGCCTCATTACTGAATTTTAATTACTTCAACTGCATTTTCCTCTAGTTTGCTTTCTTCTAATTTCAAATGTTATTACATCAATTGTCTGCTTTCTTAGCTCCTGGTTATAACTCCAACACCAACTGTTTTGCCAAATCCTTTATTTTAACCTTGATGAAGTGGCTCAAATCACCTGGGAATGTATTCTCCTTCCCCAGAAAAGTCACAACAACTGAGACATTCCAGTATTTTTTTTTTTATTCATTCACTGGATGTGGGCGTCGCTGGCCAGGCCAGCATTTATTGCCCATCCCTAATTGCCCTTGAGAAGATGGTGGTGAGCTGCCTTCTTGAACCGCTGCAGTCCATGTGGGATAGGTACACCCACAGTGCTGTTAGGGAGTTCCAGGATTTTGACCCAGCGACAGTGAAGGAACGGCGATATAGTTCCAAGTCAGGACGGTGTGTGACTTGGAGGGGAACTTGCAGATGGTGGTGTTCCCATGTATTTGCTGCCGTTGTCCTTCTAGTTGGTAGAGGTCACGGCTTTGGAAGGTGCTGTCGAAGGAGCCGTGGTGCATTGGTGCAGTGCATCTTGTAGATGGTACACACAGCTGCCACTGTGCATCGGTGGTGGAGGGAATGAATGTTTGTAGATGGGGTGCCAATCAAGCGGACTGCTTTGTCCTGGATGGTGTCGAGCTTCTTGAATGTTGGACCCATCCAGGCAAGTGAAGTAAGGTAAACTGTTCATCTACTGCACTGGAAACCTTTTTTTTTGGTCCTCTTTTCATTACCCCACTTATGATTGTGCCTTGTCAGCATTGGATATCCTGCAATAAGCCACCAATTACATTACAAACAAGGTGGGAGGAGTGCACTGTTTACTCTGGTTCCACTTCTCCATGGATCACAACATATATTTAAATTTTATCCCACTTACTGAAACGGTCAATCGTAGACTCTAATTCCAGAACAAAACAGACCAACCAGGTTTCTTTAAACAACAAAATCCAGTTCATTATTATAAAATGAGCCATAACCAGTAATGAAGTAAAGCATTAAGATGGTGAAATATTAAAGTACCCTTTTTACCCCTGCCTGAAAAAGACAAAACTTGGGATAAAATACTAACTTCTTGAAGAAAGGGTAGATATGGAAGCCTTCCTTTGTTTTGGTTTGGTATCCCAAATGCATATGGAGGGCTCATTGGGATCTTCCTAGAATAGTTCTTGGGTGATATTGCAGATCAGTTTGGGTAGGCTTCCAGGAAATGCAGCAGCAGAGGTTTCAGACACATTCCTTACAGCAGGAATGCAGCACCAGTTTTAGTCTGCTTCTTACACGTGCTTTTCAGTTCCAAGTTGGAAAAGTGGCAGGCTCTTTCCAAACTGCAGGAACAGACTGAGTCGGGGTGGTTTGTTTTTCTTCGCAAGTTTTCTCCAACTGTCTTTTCAACCATTGTTAATATCCCAACTAGCTGTCCAAATCTAAACCAACAATTTCACAAGAGACGAGCCTCCTGACCTCTCAATCTTGGCTTGTAAACATCTTCCAAGTCACAAACCCCTGCTGGGTTATTTGAAAATGGGGAACCTTCCAGTAATTGTTTACCTGGTTAAAAACCATCTATGGAGTCTATTCAGTTTTCCCAAAATCCAACTCTAAATTACACCAGATTTCAAAAATGCTGATCAATATAGAAGCTGTCCTAACACTTGCTAGTAAAGCCTGCCGCAGGTATAAAATTAAAATCTGACCCAGGCCCAACACTTAGTCCTATCTGGCTGGGTAGCTGGGTTTCACCGCGGAGTGCGGACTGCATGTCTTCTACCTGATGTCCTGAATATTCATTTGAAGATTACTTCCCAGAGCGAGGCAGCACTGTCCACGTCCATTTTGCCATCGGCCTTGTACTCTGGATTACTAGTCCAGTGATGTTACCACGACACCACAACCACCTCATCCTCCTCCCCACACCATCTCTAATTTATTTTATATTGCCTTTCCTCATTCTTCTGGAATCACTTCTGCCTGATATTTTCTCTGCCCATTCCACCAACCTGTCTTTAAAGACATACCACTGTCCTCTTCACAATAATTCCAAGTTGTGTCATTGGCAAATGTTAATTTTGCCATGCATTATGTCTAGGTCCTTGTCAATCCCTTTTATTCCATTGGTGTCAACTTTGCTGACAAACCTGTTTTGGGCACTTTATGAAATGCTTTCAGGAAGTCCATGTACATTCCAACTGCATCACTCTCCAACCTTCAGTTTCTTCACTGAAATATTAGTTAATCACTGTTTGCCCTTAGCAAATCCATGTTGGCTTCCCTTTAATCCACATGTGTCCAAGTGACTTGTTAATTTGCTCTGGATTTTCATTTTCAAAAAACTTTCCCATACATGAGGTTGAACTGACTGGCCTGTAATGGATGGGTTTACCCTTGCAGTCCTTTGGCCCCACTCCCGTCTCTGAGGAATGGAAGATTATGGTCTGTACTTGTGCAATTTCTGCCCTGGTCTCTGTGTATCCTTGGATGTATCTCATCCAGTCCCATTGACTTACCAAATAAACTGCAACCAGTCTTTCTAATGTCACTGCTATCAATTAGCCTAAACAGTGTGTTAATTACCTCCTGTCACTGACTTGGGCAGCATCTTCCTTGGTCAAGACCAATGCTAAGTAATAGTTTAATGCCTCAGCTATGCTCTCTGCCTCCATACTTCCCACTTTTAGTCCTGAATCAGCCCCACTCATTCTCTTAGCACCTTTTACTGCTGACATAGAAACCGAGAAAATAGGAGCAGGAGTAGGCCATTCATCCCTTCAGGCCTGCTCCGCCATTCATTATGATCATGGCTGATCATCCAACTCAGTAACCTGTTTCCACTTTTGCCCCACACACTTTGATACCTTTAGACCCAACTCCAATATCTGTATTTAACTCCTTCTTGAAAAGAGATGTTTTGGCCTCAACTGCTTTCTGTGGTAGTGAATTCCACAGGCTCACCACTCTCTGGATGAAGTAATTTCTCCCCATTTCAGTCCTGAATAGCTTACCCCGTATCCTTAGACTGTGACCCCTGGTTCTGGACTCCCCCACCATCGGGAACATCCTTCCTGCATCTACCCTGTCAAGTCCTGTGAGAAACCTATAAAATTCTGAGATCCCCCCTCACTCTTCTGAACTCCTGCGAATATAATCCTAACTGACTCAATCTCTTCTCATCCGTCAGTCCCACCATCCCAGGAATCCGTCTGGTAAACCTTTGCTGCACTCCCTCGAGCAAGAACATCCTTCCTCAGATCTGTCCATAGAAGATTTTGTATTCCCTTTTGTTAGCTGCCAGTCTCTCCTCTTTTTGCTTCTCATTTCTTCCACTTCACTCTGAACTTTCAATGTTTAGCCTGTTCACACTTGTTCACCTGACTTCTGTCATACACCTTTTTTCTGATTCATCTTACTCTCTATCTCTTGTCATCCAGGGAGCTCTGGCTTTGTTTTTTGTCTTATCTTTCTCATGGGAATGCACCTTAACATTACCCAAACTCTTTTGAAAAGTAGTCCTTTATTCAATTGCAATTCTGCCTGACAATATATCTGGGACAGACCTATTCTCATACCATTGAAATTGACTTCACCCAAATTTCATTACTTTTCCTCTGAATTTGTCCCTACCTTTTTTCCCCAAAGAAAACTAAACCTTGTGATATGAACACTGTCTCTATATATTCTAACACTTGATCCACTTGTCCCATCTCATTCCCTAGAATGAGATTCAGATCCAGAAATGTCTCCTTCCTCATTGGACTAGAAACATAACTGAAGTAGAAAATTCTCCTGAACACACTTGAGAAACACTTCCCCCTTTCTGCCATTTACACGACCATTATTCAGTCCACATTAGAATAATTGAAGTCCCCCATTATAACTACTCTACATAGTTTTTGCAATGCTCAGTAATTTCCTTGCAAATTAGTTCCACCATCTTTTTCTACCAGTTGGTCCCTGGAATATATGCAGTTGTGGAATGGTACTGCCATTGTTTCTCTCCCTCCTTCCTTCATTGCTCCTTACTGTACCATGCCCATTTTTAAGCCGGGCCTCTATTGTCATATCATTCCCCGATGTGGCTATCTGAGGCTGCAGATCACTAATGAATTTGTAATGTTTCCTTGGTCACCAAGCTTTCAGATAATCTTCATGTCTATGGCTTCTGTAAGAGGTTCCTTAATTGCCAGACTGCATGCTGGACATTAGGAATACATCTTCTTTGGCCTCCTTATCTCGAGAGACAATGGATAAGTGCCTGGAGGTGGTCAGTGGTTTGTAAAGCAGCGCCTGGAGTGGCTTTCAAGGCCAATTCTAGAGTGACAGGCTCTTCCACAGGTGCTGCAGAGAAATTTGTTTGTCGGGGCTGTTACACAGTTGACTCTCCCCTTGCGCCTCTGTCTTTTTTCCTGCCAACTACTAAGTCTCTTCGACTCGCCACACTTTAACCCCGTCTTTATGGCTGCCCGCCAGCTCTGGCGAACGCTGGCAACTGACTCCCACAACTTGTGATCAATGTCACAGGATTTCATGTCGCGTTTGCAGACGTCTTTAAAGCAGAGACATGGACGGCCGGTGGGTCTGATACCAATGGCGAGCTCGCTGTACAATGTGTCTTTGGGGATCCTGCCATCTTCCATGCGGCTCACATGGCCAAGCCATCTCAAGCACCGCTGACTCAGTAGGGTGTATAAGCTGGGGATGTTGGCCGCCTCAAGGACTTCTGCGTTGGAGATACGGTCCTGCCACCTGATGCCAAGTATTCTCCGGAGGCAGCGAAGATGGAATGAATTGAGACGTCGCTCTTGGCTGACATACTAATAAAAATAAACACCTTCATAAACAATTACTTGCGAATTGTGGCAGGTAAATCACCAGAGCCACAAGTAAAGTTGTTTTACAAATTAGAATATTTCACTCTTGGGAACTGCTCAAACATAGTTATAATTTCACTCCCCAAATTTGCTAACACATCTGTATTCTGATCTTTGAGCTGGAGGGTACAGCAGGTGGCGTATCAAGACTGAGCTGATGCACATCTAAAGGAGTGAACTTCGCTAATGGCACTGAGTAAATCAGGTAATAACAAGGTAGTCTGTGAAAAGTCAATGGGCAAATTATTGGAGAAATTTGAGGGACTGAAAAATCGTCAATTAGCAAGTGAAAGATGAGATGGACAACCAGTGTTGGGTTTATTAAGTGGAGCTCATTTGTGACTAACTTCAATAACTCTTTGAAGGAGGTAATAGTCAATGAGCAAGTTTTGATGTCTACAATGAAATGTGTCTTTTGACCAGGTCCCACATGGCAGATTAGTGAGAAAAGTGAAAGCTCATGGGATCCAAGGGGAATTAGCAAATTGGAACCAAAATTAGCTCAGTGGCAGTGTTATGATCTGTTTGAGATGTTTTGAGGACTTCTGTTAAAGATTGTGGATGTTTGTTATTTGCAAAAATGAAAAATTCCATGGATTTATTTATTGCTACAAGAGTCAGTGGGAAGACACTAGAGGTTTTGTTTGAAAACAAACCTTTTACTGGATGTCATATGCCTTAAGCTAAACAAACAGCCTTGATGACTTGTGTGCCTTCAGTCATTTCTTGATATCATGTAGAGCAAGTCAAATTGGCTGAAGTCTGACATCTGTGAAGCTGGGGACTTCAGGAGGAGGCAGAGATGGATCATCGACTCGGCCCTTCTGGCTGAAGACTGGTGCAAATACTTCAGCCTGAACTTTTTGACACTGATGTGCTGGGCTCCCCCATCATTGAGGATGGGGATATTTGTGGAGCTGCCTCATCCAATTAGTTGTTCAATTGTCCACTGCCATTCATCACTGGATGTGGCAGGACTGCAGAGCTTAGATCTGACCTGTTGGTTGTGTGATCACTTAGCTCTGCCTATTGCATGCTGCTTGGCATGCAAGTAATCCTGGGTTGTAGCTTCACCAGGCTGACACTTCATTGAGGTAAGCCTGGTGCTACTCCTGGCATGCCCTGCTGCACACTTCGTTGAACCAGGGTTGGCATCCCCACTTGATGGGGATGGTAGAGTGGGGAAATGCCAGACCATGGAGGTTAGATTGCAGTTGAGTACAATACTGCTGCTGATGGCCCACAGCACCTCCATGGATGCTCAGTTTTGCATTGCTAGATATGTTTGCAATCGTGGCATGATGATCAGTGCAGACTTGGAGGGCTGAATGGCCTGTTCCTGTGCTGTACTGTTTGTTCTCTCCCATTCACCATGGTTGTAGTTCGACAACATGATGTAGGGTATTCTTAATGTGAAGATGGGACTTTGTCTCAAGGACTGTGCAGTGGTCACTCCTAAATACTGTCCTGTGATGACCCATGGAGAAGTGGAACTGAAGAAAGACTGCACTACTCCTGTCTGTCATAACAGCAGGAAGCAGAGAGTAAATGGTCATTGAAGGATTTTACTAGGCATTTGTCTTTTCCTTGAGCCAGAGATGAATCTGAACTAGTAATTTTAATTGGAAATGGACTTTCCTGCATGAATGTTTACTAAAATAGTTTTGGCCTCAACTGGAGGCTGGTTGAAAATTCTGGACACTAATCAAGGTAAGCGAAGGATGTAGAGGGTGCAGAAAAGTTACTAGAATGAGCAACGCCACTTATGTTGATAGATTGTAGAAGCTGCTGCTGTTCCTAGTAAAAAGGAGTTTGAGGTGATTTGATAATTTTCACTGGAATGACAGACGTCGAGGGGCAACATGATAGAGTTTACAAAGTTATGAGCGGCATGGACACAGTGGATAGTCAGAAGCTTTCTCCCCAGGGTGGAAGAGTCAGTTACTAGGGGACATAGGTTTAAAGGTGAGATGGTCAAAGTTTAGAGGGGATGGACACACGCATGGAACTTGCTGGCAGGGGAGGTGGTGGAAGCAGATACAATAGCAACATTAGAGACATCTTGACAAATATAATGAATAGGAAGGGAATAGAGGGGTATGGGACCTGGAAGTGCAGAAGGTTTTAGTTTAGGCAGGCATCAAGATTGGCACAGGCTTGGAGGGCCAAATGGCCAGTTCCTGTGCTGTACGGTTCTTTGTTCAAAATGAGGGTCTGAAATGTCATTACAGAACTTACCATTGTTACAATATATCAGAACCAAAAGGGAACAAGCTGGTCAATAGAACCAGAGGTGATGGGAGGAATACTTACAGAACAGGATGCAGATGGTTACAGATAGTTATTGATTTTATGCCAATATTGTCTGACTTTACTGTCATTTTCAGCTGAGTTTCCCCAAGCCTTCTGAAACTGCATGCTCAATATCAGCAGCAATCCCTTTCTAAAGGATTGCCCAGACAAGTGTATTGAATTAGCACTGAGCTGTTGTATCAGAGCAGTGTCATTCCACTGAATAGAGTGGAGTAGAGCTTCATTCAGCTGACACTACACAAGGATGAGCAGCCACAGACTCCATCCTGAATATCCTAATGCTGACCCTCCTTCATGCTTTGTAATGGGTCTGTAATCAATCTGTATTTGACAATTCCCAACAACTGCTCAGACTCAGTATTCAGCTTCCACTGCTGCTCAGCAACAGCCCAAACTGCTTAAGATATTTGAAGGATCAGATTTGTCAATTACAAACATCACCCAGACTAGTGAAACAAGGGAACCCTGCAGCACTGCCAGGCTCCAGTCAGTTTTCCTAATCTCCCATTAAGTGTCATTTCAGCAACCTGACTTGCTGTTTCCCCATCTTCAAGGATGCATCAGAGATATCCTAACTTGGTCCAATTAGTAGGAATGCTGGTGCTCCTCATGTTGCAATTCTCCCTTCTCCTGCAGCATCCAGGTATATTTGTCAGTAACCAGTATCTCCAGCAACCCAATAAAAACCCAAGCACATGGTCTAGACTAATCCTCAATACATCAGCTCAGGGTTAATTCTCAGCAGGAACAGATTGTTCAGATGTCTGTGGCAGAGTCCAGAAAACCAGTCCTGTTCACTGAGGATGGAGTTGACTGCTCATGTGTCAGGTTTGAACGAGTTAATATATTTATGGAACTGGCAGTACCAGAAAGAGGTCTGCGACAATTGCCCAGGATCAGAGTTAGTTACAACTAGAATCATGAGCAACCCCATTTTATACTTGTGGGTGAGGTGTAATTGATCACTGAAAGTTCATTATAAATTGCAACTGCCATTGAATAATTTAACATTCAGATAGAGACCAAGACTTCATCTATAAACAGGAGTTTATTATCCAGACAGATCTACAGTTCCATTGATCTGCACTCAGAACCCACCCTGTGACCCACATCCATTTTCCACACAGCAACAGTCCCAACCAACAGGACGACAGAGAGCAGAGCCACCCCAACTGCTACTCCAGGAAGAACATGGGAGGGGGAATCCACAGCAGCATCTGCGGAGAGAAGCCAGGGTTAGAGGGGCACCAGTTACTGCATCACTACACATTGGAGGAAGTTCCTCCTTTACCTTTCTCTTCCTGCTGGATCCCTGCAGACAAACTCTCCCCATCTTCCAGGAAAATGATGGGCCCAGTGGTCACCAAGGTCCCAGACTGGTCATTGGTGCTTCTTCGTCTCTCTGGGAAAGGAAGAGTTCAAGGTTCAGTAGTTGCCTGAATCAGATCTTCAAGCTCACACCTGCTGAGTATTGGTGTCAGGAGGAGATAATCCATTTAGTAAAGTAAATTGGATGGGTGCTTGATGGAAATAAAATTGCTGAGCTACAGGGACAGAGCAGGGGAATGAGACTGATTTATCTACAGAGAAGTGACAGTGGACTGTGGGGGCAAAGGCCTCCTCCTGGGCTGTAATCACTTGATGGCCTCAACCAAAAAAGCACTAGGCTCTATGACAGACACTAAATGTTGGTTCCTGATCAAAACAATTCCATAGGACTGGTTTTAAATCACAAAGCTTCTACAATGGCCAGTCTGGCCTTCATTAACTAATTTCACTAGTGACAATAGAGAAAACCCTTCTAAAAATAGAGACATTCGGTTGGAAACTCCTGCTGACATGAGAATCAGATGCCTGTTCAAAGTTTCGAGACAAAGATTGAACGAGTTGAGGCTTGGAGCAGAGTGCACCTGGACCAATTAGATTCCACTCTGCAGGTGAGGAGTGAGGAACAATGAACCAACATTCCTGCTCACATTATCCTGGCTGAGGGATCACAACATGCTTGGTCTGCATCTCCCTGCTTTCTTGTGCTCACACTGACTGCCACTTCCTGATGGAAACTTGCACACAGTGGGACTTGGGGGAAAACATTGAGCAGTTCAGAGCTGCAGGATTGCTGACACTTCTGGGCCCAGTGTTCAAATCTCCCACACTCCCCATCAGGGTTCACTTTCTACTCACATCCCAGGTACTTACTGGGGCTGCAGGAAGCTGTGCAGTTCTCTCGGCTGGAAGGGGAACAAACCTCAGCACTGCAGTGGAAGTAAACCTGCAAAGAGACAGTGCGGTATGGTGAGTGCCACAGCTCCCAGGAAGCAGGAGGAGAGGAATGCTTCTCCATTCAAAAAGATAGATAGAACAGGGAGCTCACTCAGTAACAAGCTCAACCAAGTCAGCCAGAATGACTGAAGGAGACTCACCTCCCCGCTCAGAGGCCGGCCTGAAACTCGCTCCCAGAAAGTGAAAGTGCTGACTACAAAGCGCTTATGATGAGTTGGGAAACGCAAATGGGAAGCAGCGTCTAGCGGGAGGAGGCGGCTTTTGTAGTTGTCACCAGTAAAGGGGCACCTGGAACAGAAAGAATGATAGCATTGCTGTCAACTAGTGATCCAAGATGAGACTAGAATACAATGCAGAGGAACAGGGAAACCACTTGCTGGCACCTCATTGCTTTGCTGAATCTTCATTGCCTCCCCCACCCCCTCACCTGTTCACCAGGAGCTTCCATTGAAGCTGGGAATAGGGCTCGGCAGTAGGGCTCGCCCAGCACTCATTGAGCACCAGCACAAGGGATGGGTCGTTCCGGTTCAGGACACGAACCTCCACAAACACGGGCTCCCGGAGCACACTCAGGATCGGGTAGTCACTGGCCACGTACCAGCTCCGGTAGGCAGCATCTGAAAAGAGAAAGATGCAGGATGGTCACAATGTGCAGAGACAGAGAGAGAGAGACAGAAGTTGGACACTAGCCATCAGAGAGCACTCGCTACCTCTCGCTATTCTCAGCTCCAGAAGCAGGATCCCGGTCTCGGTGGCAGGCAGTGGCGGAGAAAGGGTGTAAACTCGGGGCTTCAGCTGCAATTCAGACTCCTGGCTTCCCTTGTAACTGCACTGGACATGGAGCCTGCAAGAGAAGGGACACGGCTGCACAATTCAGCTCCTCACCACCTCTAGCCGCTCAATGTGCTCCCATTCTCACCTGAAGGGGCTGTCCCGGCTCACCGATCCCAAAGCACCATCCAAGATCTCAAACTGAGCCAACACATCCGTTTCATACACCACGTCCACCCCGTCCAGCTACAAGAGACACAAGACCATCAGTACTGACTGACACCCATTGATGGGACAGCCAAGCCACAATACATACCCGCTGGCTAGTGCCACACTCAGTAAGTGCGAACTCAAAGAGCACAGTGTCTACAGAGGCCACGGTGGGACTGCACTCAGCTCCGTGTCCATCCTTCAGATGCACCGTTGTCAGGTTTACAGGAGGCAGCGTCAAATCCTTGGAGATGGCGATCAGGACCCGCCCATCCTTGGTGCAAACTGCAAGACAGGCAATGAAAGGAGTTTAGTTGTTGTCCCAATCTCAGCAGAACATGTTTCTGAGAATACTTCCAGGGATGAGGGACTGGGACTTCAGCTCTGTGGATAGAACAAGGAATACAGTCCCAGCTTCCCCAGGAGGAGAGATTTGATAGGTGGGCAACATGAGGGGCCTAGACCAATTAGATAGAGAGAAACTGTTCCCATTGGCACAAGGGTGGAGAACCAGAGGGCACAGATTGAAGGAGATTGGTAGAAGCAGAGGTGACAGGAGGGAAAACTGACACAGCGAGTGGTTAGGATTTGGAATGTACTGCCCGAGTGGTGGAGACAGATTTAATCAGAGCTTTCAAAGACTATTGGATAATTATCTGGAGATGACATGCAGGGCTTTTGAGGGGGGGGGGGGGGGGGGGGGGGATGGTGGGGAGAAATGAGAAACAGGGGAAGAAAGCCAATTGCTCTAACCAGGCAAAGGGTTGGCCCACTCAAGGACAGAGAAGGGAATCTGTGTGGAGCCAGAGGAAATGGGCGAGGTACTAAATGAGTACTTTGCATCAGTATTCACCAAGGAGAAGGTCTTGGTGGATGATGAGCCGAGGGAAGGGAGTGCAGATAGTCTCAGTCATCACATTATCAAAAAGGAGGTGGTGTTGGGTGTCTTGCAAAGCATTAAGGTAGATAAGCCCCCAGGGCCTGATGGGATCTACCCTAGAATACTGAGGGAGGCAAGGGAAGAAATTGCTGGGGCCTTGACAGAAATCTTTGCATCCTCATTGGCTACAGGTGAGGTCCCAGAGGACTGGAGAAAGCCAATGTTGTGCCTTTGTTTAAGAAGGGTGGCGAGGATAATCCAGGATATTACAGGCCGGTGAGCCTTACGTCAGTGGTAGGGAAACTATTAGAGAGGATTTACTCCCATTTGGAAACAAACAAACAAACTTGTTTGAGACACAGCATGGTTGTGAAGGGGAGGTCGTGTCTTACTAATTTGATTGAATTTTTTTGAGGAAGTGACGAAGATGATTGATGAGGGAAGGGCAGTGGAGGTGGTCTTTATGGACTTTAGTAAAGCCTTTGACAAGGTCCCGCATGGCAGACTGGTGCAAAAGGTGAAGTCACATGGGATCAGAGGTGAGCTGGCAAGATGGACACAGAACTGGCTCAGTCACAGAAGACAGAGGGTGACAGTGGATGAGTGTTTTTCTGAATGGAGGGATGTGACTAGTGGTGTTCCACAGGGATCAGTGCTGGGACCTTTGCTGTTTGTGGTATCTCTAAATGATTCAGGAAAATGTAGCTGGTCTGATTTGTAAGTTGGTGGACGACAAAGGTAGGTGGAGTTGCAGATAATGATGAGGATTGTCAGAGGATACACATCGGTTGGAGACTTGGGCGGAGAAATGGCTGATGGAGTTTAATCCGGACAAATGAGGTAATGCATTTTGGAAAGTCTAATGCAGGTGGGAAGTATACAGTAAATGGCAGAACCCTTAGGAGTATTGACAGGCAGAGAGATCTGGGCGTACAGGTCCACAGGTCACTGCAAGTGGCAACGCAGGTGGATAAGGTAGTCAAGAAGGCATACGGCATGCTTGCCTTCATCAGTCAGGGCATAGAGTATAAAAATAGGCAAGTCATGTTGCAGCTGGACAGAACCTTAATTAGGCCACACTTAGAATATTGTGTGCAATTCTGGTCACCAAATTACCAGAAGGGCGTGGAGGCTTTGGAGAGGGTACAGAAGAGGTTTACCAGGATGTTGCCTGGTCTGGAGAGCATTAGCTATGAGGAGAGGTTGGATAAACTCGGATTGTTTTCACTGGAACGACGGAGGTGAAGGGGTGACATGATAGAAGTTTACTAAGTAATGAGTGGCATGGACAGAGTGGATAGTCAGAAGCTTTTTCCCCAGGGTGGAAAAGTCAGTTACTAGTTTAAGGTGCGAGGGGCAAAGTTTAGAGGGGATGTGCGAGGCAAGTTTAAAAAAAAAAGGGTGGTGAGTGCCTGGAACTTGCTGTCAGGGGAGGTGGTGGAAGCAGATACGATAGAGACATCTTCACAAATATATGACTAGGAAGGGAATAGAGGGATATGGGCCCCGGAAGTGCAGAAGGCGTTAGTTTAGACAGGCATCAAGATCGGCGCAGCCTTGGAGGGCCAAATGGCCTGTTCCTATACTGTACTGTTCTTTACTTTCAGGGAACCAGTAAGTACCTGACGGTAAGAATGGCCTCCTGTGCTACAATATTCCGATTTCATCATGGCAAGTAAAACTCATGCCACGTAAATGCCAGGCAATGACCATCTCCCCTTGATATTCAATAGCATTCTGATCACTGAATCCCCCACTAACATCCTGGGAACTGGGGTAACTATATAAATAGTGTAGCTACAAGAGCAAGTCAGAGGCTGGGATTCCTGCAGTGATTAACTCAAAGCCTGTCCATCTACAATAGCATAAGTCAGGATTGAGATAGAATGCACTCTACTTGCCTGGATGGGCACATCAACATTTAACAAGCTTACACCATCCAGGACAAAGCAGCCCACATAATTGGCACCCCATCCACAAACATTCACTCCCCTACTCCCAAACAGTAGCAGCAGTGTGTACCATCTACAAGGTGCACTGCACAACACAAAGGCTCCTTCGACAGCTCCTTCCAAACCCACAACCTTCACCACCGAGAAAGACAAAGGCAACAGTTACATGTTAACACCACCTGCAAGTTCCATTCCAAATCACACCATCCTGACTTGGAACTATAATCACCATTCCTTCACTGTTCCAGGATTTTGATGCAGTAACTCCCTTCCTCACTGTGGGTGTATTTATCCCACATGGATTGCAGCAGTTCAAAAAGGCAGCTCACCACCACCTTCTCAAGGGCAGTTAAGGATGGCAATTAATGCTGGCCTGGCCATTAATACCCACATCCCAGGAACACATAAAAGGCATGATTCCATGACCTCTCAGCGGGAGGATCCCAATCCCACAATCACTTCCACTCCTCTATAACACTCCTGTCCCGATCATAACCCACACCAAATCCAGTTACATCTTCACCCTGCACTCCAACTCACATCGGCTCCCAGTCCAGCAGAGAAAATAATTTTAAATTCTAACCCTGGGGTTAAAATCCCCTCCCCATATCCAACCCCCCACCCCCAACATTCCCCAAACCCATTTCCAGCCCCTTGATCAGGAAATTCTCTCTCCTACTTCCATCAGCCTCAAAGAACAAAGAACAAAGAAAATTACAGCACAGGAACAGGACCTTCGGCCCACCAAACCTACGCCGATCCAAATCCTCTATCTAAACCTGTCGCCTATTTTCTAAGGGTCTGTATCTCTACTTCCTGCCCATTCATGTATCGGTCTAGATAAATCGTAAAAGACGCTATCGTGCCCGCGTCTACCACCTCCGCTGGTTATGCGTTCCATGCACCCACCACCCTATGCTTAAAGAACTTTCCACGCATATCCCTCCTAAACTTTTCCCCTTTCACTTTGAACTCGTGTCCCCTTGTAATTGAATCCCCCACTCTGGGAAAAAGCTTCTTGCTATCCACCCAGTCTATACCTCATGATTTTGTACACCTCAATCAGGTCTCCCCTCAACCTCCGTCTTTGTAATGAAAATAATCCTAATCTACTCAACCTCTCTTCATAGCTAGCGCCCTCCATACCAGGCAACATCCTGGTGAACCTCCTCTGCACCCTCTCCAAAGCATCCACATCCTTTTGGTAATGTGGCGACCAGAACTGCACGCAGTATTCCAAATGTGGCCGAACCAAAGTCCTATACAACTGTAACATGACCTGCCAACTCTTGTACTCAATGCCCCATCCGATGAAGGAAAGCATGCCGTATTCCTTCTTGACCACTATTGACCTGCGTTGCCACCTTCAGGGAGCAATGGACCTGAACACCCAAATCTCTCTGTACATCAATTTTCCCCAGGACTTTTCCCATTTACTGTATAGTTCACTCTTGAATTGGATCTTCCAAAATGCATCACCTCGCATTTGCCCTGATTGAACTCCATCTGCCATTTCTCTGTCCAACTCTCCAGTCTATCTATATTCTGCTGTATTCTCTGACAGTCCCCTTCACTATCTGCTACTCCACCAATCTTAGTGTCGTCTGCAAACTTGCTAATCAGACCACCTATATTTTCCTCCAAATCATTTATGTACATCACAAACAGTGGTCCCAGCACGGATCCCTGTGGAACACCACTGGTCACACATCTCCATTTTGAGAAACTCCCTTCCACTGCTACTCTGTCTCCTGTTGCCCAGCCAGTTCTTTATCCATCTAGCTAGTCCACCTTGGACCCCATGCACCTTCACTTTCTCCATCAGCCTACCATGGGGAACCTTATCAAACACCTGACTGAAGTCCATGTATATGACATCAACAGCCCTTCCCTCATCAATCAACTTTGTCACTTCCTCAAAGAATTCTATTAAGTTGGTAAGACATGACCTTCCCTGTACAAAACCATGTTGCCTATCACTGATAAGCCCATTTTCTTCCAAATGGGAATAGATCCTATCCCTCAGTATCTTCTCCAGCAGCTTCCCTACCACTGACGTCAGGCTCACCGGTCTATAATTACCTGGATTTTCCCTGCTACCCTTCTTAGACAAGGGGACAACATTAGCAATTCTCCAGTCCTCCGGGACCTCACCCGTGTTTAAGGATGCTGCAAAGATATCTGTTAAGGACCCAAATATTTCTTCTCTCTCGCTTCCCTCCGAAACCTGGGATAGATCCCATCCGGACCTGGGGACTTGTCCACCTTAATGCCTTTTAGAATACCCAACACTTCCTCCCTCCTTATGCCGCCTTGACCTAGAGTAATCAAACATCTGTCCCTAACCTCAACATGCGTCATGTCCCTCTCCTCGGTGAATACCAATGCAAAGTACTCATTTAGAATCTCACCCATTTTCTCTGACTCCACGCATAACATTCCTCCTTGGTCCTTGAGTGGGCCAATCCTTTCTCTAGTTACCCTCTTGCTCCTTATGTATGAATAAAAGGCTTTGGGATTTTCCTTAACCCTGTTTGCTAAAGATATTTCATGACCCCTTTTAGCCCTCTTAATTCCTCGTTTCATATTGCGCCTACAATCCCGATATTGTTTCAAAGCTTCGTCTTTCATCAGCCGCCTAGACCTTATGTGTGCTTCCTTTTTCCTCTTAGCTAGTCTCACAATTTCACCTGTCATCCATGGTTCCCTCACCTTGCCATTTCTACCCCTCATTTTCACAGGAACATGTCTCTCCTGCACGCTAATCAACCTCTCTTTAAAAGCCTCCCACATATCAAAAGTGGATTTACCTTCAAACAGCTGCTCCCAATGTACATTCCCCAGCTCCTGCCGAATTTTGGTATAGTTGGCCTTCCCCCAATTTAGCACTCTTCCTTTAGGACCACTCTCAACTTGGAACATAGAACATGACAGCGCAGTACAGGCCCTTTGGCCTGTGGAATTCTCTCCACAAACCTCTCCCCTCCTTCGCTTAAAACCAAACCCTAAACCAATATTATCAGGGCTCAGTGTTAAATCCTGACAGTTAATATTCCCGGGATTCTCCTGGGGGAGTTTGATTGGGATGAAGATAAACTATTGGAGGAGATGGTCTTCATCCCACAATCAGTTTCACAGACAGGTTTGAAATATCCACTGAACTAAATCCAAGGAAAATGAAAGGATTATCCTGGACAATCCCAACTACAGCTGACCCTGGAAATAACTGCTCTGGAATATAGACGGAGTGAGAATACACCCACCTGGCAGATTGTCCAGTGAATAGAAACACGGCGGCACATCCCGGCTCCCAACATCAAAGCAACAACCTCTCCGCACACACTCACTGCCTGCAATTCCCGCAAATCCACACTCTTGCCGGAATTTGGGAGATATCCAACATTTATCAGCGGGCAGAAAGAGAGAGGGCGGCTGAGCAGAACAGATTGTAACAAATAACAAAGCTAGAATACGGAATATCTCCATGATAACAAGTGAAACCTCCCAGGTGAGTAAGGTTACTGAACACAATGCCCCTTTTTCTGACAGCTCTGTTTAAGCTGCAGTAAATGAGTTTGCCAATCAGCCTGAGACACAGTCCCAGCTCCACCGCCTCCTCAACATTAACCCGCATTCCCACGGCTCACACGGAGATGGGCTCTGTTTTTAATCAAGCAGGAAAGGACACTGGCTCCAAAGACAGCTCCACAAGTGTCCCCTCTTAAGGAGGCAGCACGGATAGAATTTAGACATAAAGTCTCATGAAGTCAGGAAAGCGAGAATTGTAAATGATCATCTTGTTGTTTGTGATAATGACACACTCGGTATCTTGTGGGACAGAGAGAGGCCGCTTCCATCCCATGGACACTGGGGAAGATTGATTCAGCTCCAGATCAAAGCCCCTCTCAGAGACCCCCATCTCCTGGAATGTCCCCTTGTGATCTCAGTGGATTGAACAGATCCATGTTTTAAATAAAAACAGGAAATGCTGGAAATACTCAGCAGGTCTATCAGCATCTGTGGAGAGAGAAGTAGAGTTAATGTTTCAGGTCAGTGACCCTTCATCAGAACTGGCAAATATTAGAAATGTGAAAGGTTATAAGCAAGTAAAGTAGGGGGTGGGGCAAGAGATAACAAAGGAGAAGGTGTAGAAAGGACAAGGTCAAGGAATAACTGAACAGAAGGTCATGGAGCAAAGGTAAACAATATGTTAATGGTGTGCTGAAAGACAAAGTATTAGTACAGATAGGGTGTTAATGGACAGAAAACTGAACAGCCATAAGCACAAACATAAAAAAAAACAGTTGGTAAGCAAACTGAACAAACTAAGATGAAATAAATAAATAAATATATAAAACATAAAATAACTAAAAATAAAAGTAAAATTGTGGGGCCCGTCCTGCTCTGAAATTCTTGAACTCAATGTTCAGTCCGGCAGGCTGTAGTGTTCCTAATCGGTAAATGAGATGCTGTTCCTCGAGCTTGCGTTGATGTTCACTGGAACACTGCAGCAATCCCAGGACAGAGATGTGAGCATGAGAGCAGGGGGTGGTGTTGAAATGGAAAGCAACCGGAAGCTCGGGGTCCTGCTTGCGGACTGAGCGGAGATGTTCCGCAAAGCAGTCACTCAGTCTGCGTTTGGTCTCCCCAGTGTAGAGGGGACCACATTGTGAGCAGCAAATACAGTATACTACATTGAAAGAAGTACAAGTAAATCGCTGCTTCACCTGGAAGGAGTGTTTGGGGCCTGGGATAGTGAGGAGAGAGGACGTAAATGGGCAGGTGTTGCTATGGGTACCTGCATGGGTCCTAGTTATGCCTGTTTTTTTGTGGGATATGTCAAACATTCCTTGTTCCAGTCCTACTCAGGCCCCCTCCCCCAACTCTTTTTCCGGTACATTGATGACTGTATTGGTGCCGTTTCCTGCTCCCACAACTTTGCTTCTAATTTCCATCCTTCTCTCACCTTTACATGGTCCATCTCCAACACTTCCCTTCCCTTCCTTGACTTCTCTGTCTCCATTTCTGTGGATAGGCTCTCTTCTAATATCCATTATAAGCCCACCGACTCCAATCAGCACTCTCTTCTCATGCAGTATAAGTTGTTGTTTTCCCTCACATTGGTTATTCTTGTGATTGTCCTGATGAGTGCAGGATGAAAAGCTTCGATAACATCTCTCTATTTTCAGCAATACTCAAGTTCTGTACAACTAAATGATGATTTATATGTTTTTCCTTTAATTTTGATACCATCTTTAACTTTTTTAGTTAATGACGGATGGTGGGTCCTCAGCTTGGAATTTTACTTTCTTGTTGGAATGTATCTATTCTGTGTATTCTGAAAGGCTGATTTTGCTGACCATGCAACCACTAGGCAGCGCAATATTTGCCCATGTGCAAATGCAGCCTCATGCACTGAAATGTCACTGTCTGCGATGTTTTTGGCAGCTGTCAGTAGCAAAGATGGCGCTGCTCAATTCATCACAAAAACAATAAGGAATGAAACCAAAAGATGATCGCAGCCTCATCGCTTCCTCTCCTCTGCTCTCCACTCCCTCCTGTTTCTGGTCACCTCTCCTGCTCCCAGCAACGTGCTGTTTAATGAATTTTATTGACAATTGTGTCTGGACACAAACCCTAATTTTAAACCAGTGAGCATTTTAAAAAGGAATTTCCAACATTTTGGAAGTTGGAACAGATAAATCCTGGGAGCTTGTGTTCAGCTTGATTGTGTGTGCAATTCCCCTTCTTCGCCTTGCTGCTCGCTCCCCACTCCTTCCCACTCACATTCTCCTTCCCCTTCACTGGCTATCTTGTCACTCTCTCTCTTCCTCGCTTCCCAGGAGTGGGTGGTGAAGTGGGGAGTGAGCAGCTGAGTGGGGAGAAGTGGGGAGGCCGGGAGTGATGAGTGCCGAATGACGTTTTTGCGCACATGTGCGAATTAGTCCTGGCAAGCCGGCTGCTGATGTCGGCTGAGCATGTGCAGCACCAGACTGACAGCAAGTGTCTGTTCTGTGCCTGTGCGAACCTGGGTGCACTCTGATGACATGGGCACCGGGCTTCATTGTCAAAAGTCACTTTGATTCTGAAATATCCCCTTAAATATCTGCCACTGCATCTCTATTGACTTATCCCTTAACCGAATTTGCCAGTTCACTTTTGCTAGCTCTGCTTTCATGCCCTCATAATTGCCCTTGTTTAAGTTTAAGATCTTGGACCCATTCTTCTCTCCCTCAAACTGAATGCAAAATTCAATCATATTATGATCACTGCTACCTCGGGGCGCCTTGACTATGAGGTCATTAATAATCCTATCTCGTTACACAAGACCAGGTCTAGTATAACCTGCTCTCTGGTTGACTCCAGAATGTGCTGTTCTAAGAAACTATCCTGAAAACATTCTATGACCTCCTTATCAAGGCTACCTTTGCCTTCTGATTTTTCCAGTCTCTATGTAGATTAAAATCCTCCAATGATTATCGCTGTATGTTTCTGACAAGCACACATTATTTCTTCCTTTATACACTGTCCTACCATGTGGTTACTGTCAGGGGGCTTGTATACCACTCCCACAAGGGACTTCTTGCCTCTATCATTTCTCATCTCTACCCAAACTGCTTCTACACCATGGTTTCCTGAATTTAGGTCATCCCTTTTTATTGTGCTTATACCATCATTAATTAGTTCTGATCTCCTTAATGAAGAAAGGATATACTTGACTTATGCATGCAAAAAGGTCACTAGATTGATTCACGAGGAGAGGTTTGTCCTATTCGAAGAGATTAAGTAAAATTAACCTCTATTCCCTGGACTTTTGAAGAATGAGAGGTGATCTCATTGAAGTGTATAAGATTATGAGAGGGCTTGGCACTGTTATGACCAGGTGAGAAGGGGTCTCAGGGTTCCCTCTCAGCCTTTGCCTAGTTTAACCGTAACAGGGTTTAATTTTAAAACATCATGTTTTTAGTTCCCCCTCAGTGAATCCTTGTTCACTGCCTTCCGATTATTAGGCAAAGAAATCAGACAGGATTTCTTAGATATAAATAAGCAAGGTGGAAGTTTATTAACCTTAAACTCTAATTTGGTTAATGACTATGAGTGCGCAACGCGGCCACACTAGCATACATACGCGATAAACACGCACGCAGATAGAGACAGAAAAAGTAGAAGGAATAAAGGGGAAAGGTTGGAGGCAATATCTGCTAGTTATGGTCCTTTGAGTTCAATGTGGAGTCTTTGGTTCCGGTAAATCTTGCTGTTCGTTGGGGCCCAGTGCACGCTTCAACTTGTTTCGAGGTTGGATCTTTTCTCTCTTGAGGTTTAAGCAACTTCAGTGAGTCTGGAGGCTTGAGAGAAAGTGAGAGAGAGCCAGCCAGGAGAGAGACTGTCTTGTTCCAGGTTCAGTTACAATCTCCAGTCTGTGTGGGCACAATTCAAACCTCCAAGTTGGTCAGTAGGTTAGTCATGTGACTAAGTTGTTTTCAACAAACTCTCCTGCATCTTTTGTGGATTCCAAAGCTTTTGGTGGGGGGAGGTTGAGGGGTTGGGGGGGTGTAGTGCTCCCTCCCACCACGACAAGATGTGTATCACCATTGTCCAGCCCAATCTCTGTTCATCGAATCAGTAAGCAATTCTTTTGTCTCTCCAAGCACTGTCTCTTAGTATGCAAATGTCCTCCGGCCAAGTGTCTGGTGATCTCTTTTTAAACAAGTCATTTCTTCACTCCAGCAACAGTTTAAAATTAATGTTCATATGATGAAATTAATATGCCTCATTCTTGGCAGGTGGGGGTCTGTATGACAACACTTTACAGGCTAAGAGGCTGCTTCCCCAGCCAGGAGAGTTGAGAATGTTGGGACATAAGCTCAGGAAAAGAGGCTGGCCATTTAGGACTGAGCAGAGTAGAAATGTGTTCATTGTGAATCTTTGAAATTCTCTACTCAGAGAGCTGTGGAGGCTCAGTCATTGAATAGATTCAAGACTGATTGAGAGGTTTTTGCATACTCAAAGAATCAAGGAAATGGGGCAGGAAGTGAGGTTGAGGGAGCAGATCAGCTACCTTGTGGAATAGGCTAAGGGGCCTAATGGCCGACTCCTGCTCCCATTGTTTTTCTTATGTAAACCTGGGCTGGAATAGAGGAATCTTTAGAAAGAGGGAATACAAGGACAGGGCAAAGATTTAAAACATGGAATAAAAACAAAATACTGCGGATGCTGGAAATCTGAAATAAAAACAAGAAATGCTGGAAATACTCAGCAAGTCTGGCAGCATCTGTAGAGAGAGAAGCAGAGTTAATGTTTCAGGTCAGTGACCCTTCATCAGAACTGGCAAATATTAGAAATGTGAAAGTGGAGAAAGCAAGTAAAGTGGGGGTGGGGCAAGAGATAACAAAGGAGAAAGTGTAGAAAGGACAAGGTCACAGAGAACAACCGACCAGAAGGTCATGGAGCAAAGGCAAACAATATGTTAATGGTGTGTTGAAGGACAAAGCATTAGTACAGATAGGGTGTTAATGGACAGAAAACTGAACAGCTGCAAGTACAAAGATGTAAAGAAAGTGGGTAAGCAAACTGAACAAACTAAGATGAAATAAAATAAAACAAACACAAAAAAATTAATATATAAAAAATATAAGACAAAATAATTAAAAATGAAAGTAAAATGAGGGGCCCGTCATGCTCTGAAATTATTGAACTCAGTGTTCAGTCCAGCAGGCTGTAGTGTGCCTAATTGGTAAATGAGATGCTGTTCCTCGAGCTTGTGTTGATGTTCACTGGAACACTGCAGCAATCCCAGGACAGAGATGTGAGCATGAGAGCAGGGGGGAGTGTTGAAATGGCAAGCAACTGGAAGCTCAGGGTCCTGCTTGCAGACCGAGTGGAGGTGTTCGGCATGGGTGGCACAGTGGCGCAGTGGTTAGCACCGCAGCCTCACAGCTCCAGCGACCCGGGTTCAAATCTGGGTACTGCCTGCGTGGAGTTTGCAAGTTCTCCCTGTGTCTGCGTGGGTTTCCTCCGGGTGCTCCGGTTTCCTCCCACATGCCAAAAGACTTGCAGGTTGATAGGTAAATTGGCCATTATAAATTGCCCCTAGTATAGGTAGGTGGTAGGGAAATATAGGGACAGGTGTGGATGTGGTAGGAATATGGGATTAGTGTAGGATTAGTATAAATGGGTGGTTGATGGTCGGCACAGACTCGGTGGGCCGAAGGGCCTGTTTCAGTGCTGTATCTCTAAACTAAACTAAACTAAACTAAAATGGCCACCCAGTCTGCGCTTGGTCTCCCCAATGTAGAGTAGACCACATTGTGAGCAGCGAATACAGTATACTACATTGAAAGAAGTACAAGTCAATCGCTGCTTCACCTGAAAGGAGTGTTTGGGGCCTGGGATAGTGAGGAGAGAGGAGGTAAATGGGCAGGTATTACACCTCCTGCGATTGCAGGGGAAGGTGCCATGGGAAGGGGACGAGGTGGTGGGGGTAATGGAGGAGTGGACCAGGGTGTCACGGAGGGAACGATCCCTTCGGAATGCTGAGAGGGAAAGGGAGGGGAAGATGCATTTGGTAGTGGCATCACGCTGGAGGTGACGGAAATGGTGGAGGATGTGGAGGCTGGTGGGGTGGAAAGTGAGGACAAGGGGAACCCTGTAGCGGTTCTGGGAGGGAGGGAGGGGAAGGGTTGACGGCAGAGGTACGGGAAATTGGCCGGACACGGTTGAGGACCCTGTCAACAACAGTGGGGGGGAATCCTCGGTTGAGGAAAAAGGAGGTCATACCAGAAGCACCGTCATGGAAGGTAGCATCATCAGAGCAGATGCTTCGGAGACGGAGAAACTGAGAATGGAGTCATTCCAGGAGGTAGGGTGTGAAGAAGTGTAGTCGAGGTAGCTGTGGGAGTCGGTGGGCTTATAATGGATATTAGTAGACGACCTATCCCCAGAGATGGAGACAGAGAAGTCGAGGAAGGGAAGGGAAGGGAAGTGTCCGAGATGGTCCATGTAAAGGTGAGAGAAGGGTGGAAATTGGAAGCAAAGTTGATAAAGTTTTCGAGTTCGGGGCGGGAGCAGGAAACGGCACCAATACAGTCATCAATGTACCGGAAAAAGAGTTGGGGCCTGAGTAGGACGGGAACAAAGAATGCTCGACATATCCCACAAAAAATAAGGTACAACTAGGACCCATGCGGGTACCCATAGCAACACCTTTTACTTGAAGGAAGTGCGTGGAGTTGAAGGAGAAGTTGTTCAATGTGGGAACAAGTTCAGCCAGGCGGAGGAGGGTGGTGGTGGATGAGGACTGGTTGGGCCTCTGTTCCATTGCCTAACAACCATTGCTAAGCCAATCTTCCTCATATCTGCAACTTTCAAACTCTGGCAACATTCTTGTAAATCTGTTTTCTCCAAACAATTATGTCCTTGTAATTGACTATGATTCAGTGATTGTAATGTCATGGAGAGATAGTTACATGCCCCCTTGTTAGCAAAGGTCATTGCCTGGCACTTGTGTGGCACAGAGGTCGCTTTTCCCAAAGAAGTCTTGGATACAGCACAAGTGGCCATTTGGCCTGTTGTGTCCATACTGTCTCAGAGCAATTCAGCTCTTCCCTTTCCCAGAAGCCCTGCATGTCGTCTCTTGATAATTATCCGATAGTCTTTGAAAGCTCTGATTAAATCTGTCTCCACTACTCGGGCAGTACATTCCAGATCCTAACCACTCGCTGTGTCAGTTTTCCCTCCTGTCACCTCTGCTTCTACCAATCTCCTTCAATCTGTGCCCTCTGGTTCTCCACCCTTGTGCCAATGGGAACAGTTTCTCTCTATCTAATTGATCTAGGCCCCTCATGTTCCCCACCTATCAAATCTCTCCTCCTGGGGAAGCTGGGACTGTATTCCTTGTTCTATCCACAGAGCTGAAATCCCAGTCCCTCATCCCTGGAAGCATTCTCAGAAACATGTTCTGCTGAGATTGGGACAACAACTAAACTCCTTTCATTGCCTGTCTTGCAGTTTGCACCAAGGATGGGCGGGTCCTGATCGCCATCTCCAAGGATTTGACGCTGCCTCCTGTAAACCTGACAACGGTGCATCTGAAGGATGGACACGGAGCTGAGTGCAGTCCCACCGTGGCCTCTGTAGACACTGTGCTCTTTGAGTTCGCACTCACTGAGTGTGGCACTAGCCAGCGGGTATGTATTGTGGCTTGGCTGTCCCATCAATGGGTGTCAGTCAGTACTGATGGTCTTGTGTCTCTTGTAGCTGGACGGGGTGGACGTGGTGTATGAAACGGATGTGTTGGCTCAGTTTGAGATCTTGGATGGTGCTTTGGGATCGGTGAGCCGGGACAGCCCCTTCAGGTGAGAATGGGAGCACATTGAGCGGCTAGAGGTGGTGAGGAGCTGAATTGTGTAGCCGTGTCCCTTCTCTTGCAGGCTCCATGTCCAGTGCAGTTACAAGGGAAGCCAGGAGTCTGAATTGCAGCTGAAGCCCCGAGTTTACACCCTTTCTCCGCCACTGCCTGCCACCGAGACCGGGATCCTGCTTCTGGAGCTGAGAATAGCGAGAGGTAGCGAGTGCTCTCTGATGGCTAGTGTCCAACTTCTGTCTCTCTCTGTCTCTGCACATTGTGGCCATCCTGCATCTTTCTCTTTTCAGATGCTGCCTACCGGAGCTGGTACGTGGCCAGTGACTACCCGATCCTGAGTGTGCTCCGGGAGCCCGTGTTTGTGGAGGTTCGTGTCCTGAACCGGAACGACCCATCCCTTGTGCTGGTGCTCAATGAGTGCTGGGCGAGCCCTACTGCCGAGCCCTATTCCCAGCTTCAATGGAAGCTCCTGGTGAACAGGTGAGGGGGTGGGGGAGGCAATGAAGATTCAGCAAAGCAATGAGGTGTTAGCAAGTGGTTTCCCTGTTCCTCTGCATTGTATTCTAGTCTCATCTTGGATCACTAGTTGACAGCAATGCTATCATTCTTTCTGTTCCAGGTGCCCCTTTACTGGTGACAACTACAAAAGCCGCCTCCTCCCGCTAGACGCTGCTTCCCATTTGCGTTTCCCAACTCATCATAAGCGCTTTGTAGTCAGCACTTTCACTTTCTGGGAGCGAGTTTCAGGCTGGCCTCTGAGCGGGGAGGTGAGTCTCCTTCAGTCATTCTGGCTGACTTGGTTGAGCTTGTTACTGAGTGAGCTCCCTGTTCTATCTATCTTTTTGAATGGAGAAGCATTCCTCTCCTCCTGCTTCCTGGGAGCTGTGGCACTCACCATACCGCACTGTCTCTTTGCAGGTTTACTTCCACTGCAGTGCTGAAGTTTGCTCCCCTTCCAGCCGAGAGAACTGCACAGCTTCCTGCAGCCCCAGTAAGTACCTGGGATGTGAGTAGAAAGTGAACCCTGATGGGGAGTGTGTGGGAGATCTGAACACTGGGCCCAGAAGTGTCAGCAATCCTGCAGCTCTGAACTGCTCAATGTTTTCCCCCAAGTCCCATTGTGTGCAAGTTTCCATCAGGAAGTGGCAGTCAGTGTGAGCACAAGAAAGCCGGGAGATGCAGACCAAGCATGTTGTGATCCCTCAGCCAGGATAATGTGAGCAGGAATGTTGGTTCATTGTTCCTCACTCCTCACCTGCAGAGTGGAATCTAATTGGTCCAGGTGCTCTCTGCTCCAAACCTCGTCTGGTTCAATCTTTGTCTGGGAACCTTCAACAGGCATCTGATTCTCATGTCATCAGGAGTTCCCAATCCAATGAAACTATTATTGGGTTAGAGAGGGGTTTTCTCAATAACCACTAATTAATCAAGCCCAGACTGGCCATTTTACAAGCTGCTTGGTTGAAGTGTGTCCTTTGGAATTGTTCTGATCTGGAAACCATGTTTATTGTCACTATCATCGAGCCTAGTGTTTTTTTGCATGAGGCCATCAAGTTATTACAGCCCATGGAGCGGTCTTTGCAGACAGAATCCATTGTGACTTCTCTGCAGATAAGTCAGTCCCATTTCCCCTGCTCTATCCCTGTAGCTCTGCAATTTTTCCATCAAGCACCCATCCAATTTATTTTCCCAAATGGATCATCTCTCCTCCTGGCACCTGATAGGCAACAGGTTTGAGCTTGAACATCTGATTCAGGCAGCTACTGAACCTTGAACTCTTCTCTCCCTAGAGAGACATAGAAGCACCAATAACCAGTCTGGGACCTTGGTGACCACTGGACCCATCATTTTCCTGGAAGATGGGGAGAGATTGTCTGCAGGGATCCAGCAGGAAGAGAAAGGTAAAGGAGGAACTTCCTCCAGTGTGTAGTGATGCAGTAACTGGTGCCCCTCTAACCCTGGCTTCTCTCCACAGATGCTGCTGTGGATTCCCCCTCCCATGTTCTTCCTGGAGTAGCAGTTGGGGTGGCTCTGCTCTCTGTGGCCCTGTTGGTTGGGACTGTTGCTGTGTGGAAAATGGATGTGGGTCACAGGGTGGATTCTGAGTGCAGATCATTGGAACTGTAGTTAGTTAGTTAGTTAGAGATACAGTACTGAAACAGGCCCTTCGGCCCACCGAGTCTGTGCCGACCATCAACCACCCACTTATACTAATCCTACACTGACTCTATATTCCTACCACATCCCCACCTGTCCCAATATTTCCCTACAACCTACCTATACTAGGGGCAATTTATAATAGCCAATTTACCTATCAGCCTGCAAGTCTTTGGCATGTGGGAGGAAACCGGAGCACCCGGAGGAAACCCACGCAGACACAGGGAGAACTTGCAAACTCCACACAGGCAGTACCCAGAATTGAACCCAGGTCGCTGGAGCTGTGAAGCTGCAGTGCTAACCACTGCGCCACTGTGCCACCCCTGTCTGGATAATAAACTCCTGTTTGTAGATGAAGTCTTGGGCTCTGTCTGAATGTTAAATTATTCAATGGAATGGAAGTTGCAATTTATAAATTTACATTCTTCCCACTGCCACAGAGGGAGGTATAAACTTGACTCCATTTGGAGTCAAATGGGGTTGCCCATGTTTCTAGTTGTATCTAAATCTGATCCTGGGCAACAGTCTCACGCCTCTGGTACTGCCACAAGGAATCACTTAACCAGTTCAAGCCTGGCACATGAGCTGTCCTAGTCATGCCCAATGAACAGGACTGGTCCCTGAACTCTGCCATAGACATGGAAACACCGTAATCTGTCTCTGCTGAGGATCAATATGGAGCTGATATGGTCCTGACCAATTCTCCGCTTGTTGGGTTTTTTCTGTCTTTTGGAGATGCTGGCTGCTGAGATATAATGTACCTGGGTGCTTCAGAAATAGGGAGGAGTGCCACCTGAACTAGAGCACAGCATTCTATCTATTTGGACCAAGCCAGGATGTCTCCATCCCATCGACTGAAGATGGGAAACAGTAAGTCAGGTTGTTGAAATGACCCTTTAATGGGAGATTAGGAAAACTGACTGGAGCCTGGCAGTGCTGCAAGGTTCCCTTGTTTCACTGGTCTGTTATTTGTAGTTTATGGACCAGAAATCTGAGTAGGCAGTGGCATAGTGGTAATATCTTCTGTAATGGAGTGGTCCAGGATAAAGCCTTGCTGACATGGGTTTAAATCCCATCACAGCAGATGCTGAAATTTGAATTGAACTACTTTCAACATTAAAAAGCTAGTCTAATGGTGAGCATGACACCATTGTCAAAACACATCGGTTCACTCCTTTCTTTTTGGGGAAGGAAATTTACAGTCTTACCTGGTCTGGCCTACATGTGTCTCCAGATCCACAGCAATATGTTTGACTCTTAACTGCCCTCTGAAATGGCTTAGCAATACACTCAGTTCAAAGGCAATTGAGGATGGGCAACAAATGCTGGCCTTGTCAGTAATGTCCACATCCCAGGGATGAATAAAAATAATCCTCCCAAAACCTTTAGTAGTTTGGGCTGTTGCTGAGCAGCAGTGGAAGCTGAATACTGAGTCTGAGCAATTGTTGGGAATTGTCAAATGCAGATTGATTACAGACCCATTACAAAGCATGAAGGAGGGTCAGCATTAGGATATTCAGGATGGAGTCTGGCTGCTCATCCTTGTGTAGTGTCAGCTGAATGAAGCTCTACTCCACACTATTCAGTGGAATGACACTGCTCTGATACAACAGCTCAGTGCTAATTCAATACACTTGGCTGGACGATCCTTTGGGAAGAGTTAACCAATGGGCAGCCACTTCAGAAGGCTGAAGGAAACTCAACTGGATGTATTGGTAAACAACTGGCAATATTGGCACAATTGTCAGTATGACCTTTTGCACAGTAAGTGTTCTACATGTCACCTCTGGTTCTCTGGCTAACCAGCTTGTCTTCCTGGTTCTGATCTATTTTACCAATGGTAGATTTCTACAGTCCAGTCCCTCATTTTTGAACATCACCAGCTTCTACAACTTATCCACTTAATTGAAGTTCCTCACTCTGGATTCTAGTATCTTTACCCTCAAGCCTCCATATCCAACCTGTAGTATAGTGTCTAGAATTGAACACTGTTTTGGCCTCAACTGGCAATGTTTGAGCCAAGTTCATGAACTTTTTTTTTTGTACTGCAAGGCCTTTATACAAAGCCCTGATTACATCTGCTGCTTTAACCACTTTCTCAACCTGTGCTACCACATGCAATAGTTTATTTTCATTATAGCTCCAGGTTCCTCTGTTCCCACATCACATTTAATTCTTTAGTCATACAGCAAAGAAACAGGCCCTTTGGCCCATTGCATCCATGCTGACCATAATGCCTATCGATATATTACCCACTATTTGTGTGAATCTTTT